>NW_026137665.1:1200000-1800000 GCF_019393585.1 Leptopilina boulardi | reverse complement strand
GACCAAAATACTGGAGGTATAAAAGCACCTTTAGGTTGTTTAAGTTGGGTGGGGAGAAATCCAAAATGGCGATTAAACGGTGAACAAACAAACATAAGAAATTTACAGGATGAAGCCGAATTTTTTTAATATCTCGCTTAAATGAAATTTTGTAACCTAAGGGTATTAGGATTTTAGTTTCTAATTTTAAACACCTATTTAATGCAATAATAAAATTTATTAAAAAAAATAAAATCGTTTTTTATTATTGCATTAAATAGGTAATTAAAAATAGAAACTAAAATCCTAATACACTTAGGTTCCAAAATTTCATTTAAGCGAGATATTAAAAAAATTCGACTTTATCCTGTACATTTCTTGTTTGTTATTGTTTGTGCACCGCTTAATCGCCATTTTGAATTTCTCTCCACCCAACTTGAACAACCCAATATGCCTAAGCAGAATGAAATCTCTAATCGTAAATCTCAAGGCCAGGTCCAAGTCGTGTCAGTTTCAATGGAACAGCTGACTCGACTTGGACCTGGCCTTAAGCTTTTACATGAGAGAGAAAAGGACAAAAGATATTTCTATCCTTTTCTCTCTCATGTAAAAGCTTAAGATTTACGATTAGAGATTTCATTCTGCTTAGGCCTAATTTTCATTTAAACAAATAATTTCGTGATTCGTCGATATTTTTGAGGTCAATAAGAAATCCTGACTTTAAATGTGAGCAAATCTGACTTTAAATTCGTTTGCAGCGCATCAAAATAGCCAGAAATTCTTTTTCACATTTGCCTTGTAAATATTTCAATTTTTCTTGTAGTCCTGTGTAATTATAATCTTTTTATTTGTTTTATTTATTTACATAATAAACGGGCAAAAAAACAGATAATCCCTTTTGTTAATAATAATAATAATAATTATACTGTTAATAAATAATAAATAAATATTTTTTATTATATAATAATAATAAATTATAATGTTAATTGAATTTCAATTATCGGTGTATAATTTTTATTTCTCAACACATGTAAAAATACATTTTTTTGTCATATACAATTGTATAGTTATATAATAAAATACACAATTAACATTTTTCCATATAATTCAAATATTATTAATGTACAATTTTAATTTGTAATTTTTTAGTTTTATTTTTAAATCAAAATTTTTAATTTTTTTAATTTATGAAGAAAAAATTTAAGCCTTCATTTTTAAACTAAATTAGAAAAAAAATTTAAAAACCCCTTTTATTTAAATAAACTTTATGAATACTAAATAAATGCTGTTGTAAATTCAATTTTCTAGTAAAGCCACGATTACAAATATTGCATACAAAAGTTTTTTTTCCACCGCATTCCATTTTTCTGTGCCTTTTTAAATTGCCTTCTTGTGAATATGATTTATCACAATTTGGACAATGATATCTTATTTTTCCTCCTTGACCATCTTGATTTGAAAGTTCTTGATTTACAAAATAACCAGTCCCTGATGGTGCAGTCATTAACCAACATGAGTCTGAAAAAAAATAATTTTTAATTAGTATAATTATGAATTAGAAATATTTTATTTATAATAATTAAAGTGATTGTAAAAACAATTCATGTAATTTTTAAATAGAAGATCATTTCAAAAAAAAAAATTTTATACTACAAATTAATTAATTACTTAATTACTATTAATTAATTTTATACAGCTTCAAATTAACCATTAAATTAAATTTTTTTTCCATTTTTCAGGATCAATGTTTCAGTGATAATTTTGACATTTAATTAACCTGAAATGAAAAATAGGAATATTTGAAATAAAATTGTTAATTTATCAAAAAACTTTATTTTTCTTTTTTTTTTCGTTTTTGACTTGATTTTCTAATGAAAATTAATTAATAAACCTTAATTGCTAATTTGAAAAATAAAATAACCGAAATAGAATAAATATATATATATAATAAATAATAGAAGAATTAATAAATATAATAAATAATAGAAGAATTAATAAATAAAATACATTATTCATAATTTTTATTAATAAACAATGAAATAAAGACACCTGGTATTTTTAAATGTAATTTTTTTTAATAACAAAATTTTTCTACAGATTTTAATTGATTATGTAGAGTAAATTGAAATCTACTATACGATTTGATAACTATTTTTTAAAATGCACATTCGTAGTTTTAAAGTGGTTAATTCTAAATCATGTTTAATATTTTTTTTTATTGTTTTTTTAGACCAAATAAAGAGACAGATATTTTTTTTTTGTTTTTGCAAAAAATGTGCAAAGTAACGAGCATTTGAATATTTTAAAGCAAAAAGTAATTTTTAAGTGAAACGGCTGAAAATTTTTTTCAAAAATTTGTATTTTACAATTTTTGTTTTTTTAATTTTAGCTCGATTTTAGTATTTTAAAATTTTTAGAATTTTAAAAATTATTTTTTTGAGACAATTGAGTATTTGATATTTCAAAAAAATAACTGCCATTTTTTGATAATTATCAAAATTTTTCACATTTCCAAAATTGGAACGAAATATATTAGCATAGAAAACATTACTGAAATTAATAAACACAGTTGAAAAATATTGATTTTTGAAAAAAGTAGAGAAAATTAAAAAAAAAAAAATTTTGCAACCGTTTGACTCAAAAACTACTTTTTGCCCTTAAAATTTTTAAATGCTCGTAATTTTGAGAAAAATTTTTTTTTAGCAAAACAAAAATATAATATGTATCTCCTTTATTTGGCCTAAAAAACAATTTAAAAAATATATTAAACATTATTAAGAATTTTCAACCTGTTCGACTTGCATAATTTGAAATAGAAATAGCATAAAGTATTTAAAAATAATTTTTAAACTGACGAAAAAAACGCATTTTCAAATATTATAAACTTAAATCTAACTTTATGGTTTTTTTTAAATTATTATAATAAATCCATAATTGACAATATTCAACAAATTTTGGTTTCTAACCAAATTAGATTATTTTACTTTTATTTTCAAAAATTTCCACTTTCACTGGTTTTTATTTTCACTTTCAATGACGAAGTTAGTTCAAGTGAAAGTCAAAATGAAAGTGAAAATTAAAATCAGTTAATGTTAAAAATTATAATTGTTAAATATTAATATAATTTTAAGAGACTTTGAAATATATTTTAATGTAATAAATTTTGATTTTGTCTTTGAATTTCACTTTTAATTTTTCACATAGAAATGAAAAGTGAAAGTGAAAATCAAAATCAAACTGAAAGTCACAATGAAATTTTTCACAAAAAAATGAAAATCAAAGTCAAAGTGGAAGTAAAAATAAAATAATTTTTTCGGTGTATTTTTTAGTGACTTAGAAATACATTTTCTATAACTTACAGCAGTAGTTTATTGACAACGATTTTATATTATATGGGTACTACTTATATATTGTATAATATATTATAATAAATTTTTTTTGTAACAAATATAAAAACTCTCAATGAGTAATTTAACTTATTGAAAATGTTCCACGAAACAGTATTATAAATATTTCAAAAATTTAAAAAAAAATCGACATGTTCAAAAAATGTCTTTTAAATAAAAAAAATTTTTTTTTTTTTATTTATTCGTAATATTCACTTGTTTTTTGAATCGTGGTTTTTTTTTTAGCTCAAGTGACCTGGATGTAAGCTTATTAAATGATGATGTAAACGATATCTATGATAAAATCGACGATCACAATAAGTACAAGCAAATTGTGGTTCTTTTTCGCAAATATAACGTTGATGACGAACTAAATCACGATAATTAACATAGCTTCGATTACACGTGGGACATGAAAATTTTTTCTCCCCAGAATTTATAACATTAGACGGTGATGCTGGTAAAATTATTTCTTCTACATTAATTTGTGGTTTTTGAATAATTTTATAAATTTTTTCCGATGTTTTCTTCAATTTTCGTGATTTTGCATTATTTTTCTTTTTACCATTAGAAGATGAAAGCACATTTTTACATTCTTTTCTTTGATGTTCCTTGAATAGAACTTTTAAATTAAATAATTTTCCACATTTCATACATATATAGGGTCCCTCACTTGGTCTGCCTCTTCTTTTCTTCGAATTATTTGCCGATGATGGAATGATTTGCCATAAGTTTCCATAGTCTGAAAAAATTTTTTTTAATAATTTGATTAAAATCAATTATAAAAAATTGGTTATTGTTACAAATAAATTCAAATTGACTTACACATTTAGAAAACAGTGAAGAAAACATAGACTACAATGAAAAAAAATACAATTCGAAATAAAAAATATAAATTTCAATTTTATGATAATTAATTTGTATATATAAACTCCGTTTTAAATCCGTAGAAGACATATATGTTTATTTATTTCTTTGAATCGAATATTCTTTATTATTTCATTTAGTTTACACTTGTACATAATTAGTTTTGAAAAATGAAAATAATTTATAAAAATTACACACACTGTGAAATCTAATTTTTATATACGATGTGTTACATTTATATAATTTATAAATTGTTTTAACCACTTCACAATTAGATAAAAATAAATTTTATTTGAGCCGAAAATTCAATTTTTAAAAACATTATTTTCGTCGATATTTGGAAGACGATGTATGGAATTTTAAATTCGAACCACATTCGGATTCATCGACTACCAAAAAATTTAAATTATCTATACTGATATACTTTCAACTTGATTAGAGTTACTTAAAAAAATTCATAAAAATGTAAATTATGAACTCACTGTAAACTTGATGGAATCTTTTTGAAATGCAACGTTTTGATTCGATATAAGGTATATCAAATTGATCCAAATATTTAAATCATTTTCAAGAAATGTTCCAGAATATGGGATCATTTTTTGATACCTCAATTGGTATCAAAGTATAATTGTCATGGCTGGCATGCCCTTTATTGACAAGTTTATTAATTAATTTGTTCACTGCACTGAATATTCAGATATTAAAAATACTTTTATTATGAATTTTAAGAAAGAGAGAAGCGAAAACTTATAAAAATTTAAATTTAATAAATTTCGAAATAAAATGAAATACACTAACCTTTATTTATGTTTATCACATAAGATTTAAGTTAAGTTCACAATCACAACACTTGAAAATTTTTAATTATTTTTATGGTTCAAATAATTATCAATAATTTATTTATTATAAATGAACAAAATTTAAGCAATGCACGCTTGATAAATATTTCTAATGCGTTGTCAATTAATGCAATTAATAATAATTATTCAGTTTTTCCCTATTTCAAAATTACATGTGCGTTAACCTTAAACGTGAAACAGAATTCTACCCAACTCTGCTTTGGACGAACATATTTTGGGCTCTTGTTTCCCAACCCTGTTTGTTTACAAATGTCATATATGTCGATTATGATATTGTGTAATAGGAAATTATTAATTGCATTAATTGACAACGCATTAGAGATATTTATCAAGCGTGTATTGCTTAAATTTTGTTCATTTATAATAAATAAATTATTGATAATTATTTGAACCACAAAAATAATTAAAAATTTTCAAGTGTTGTGATTGTGAACTTAACTTAAATCTTATGTGATAAACATAAATAAAGGTTAGTGTATTTCATTTTATTTCGAAATAAATTTTTTCTTATTTAATTGCTCGCAATTTATAAGCTTTCGCTTCTCTCTTTCTTAAAATTCATAATAAAAGTATTTTTAATATCTGAATATTCAGTGCAGTGAATAAATTAATTAATAAACTTGTCAATAAGAGCATGTCAGTCATGACAGTTATACTTTGATACCAATTCAGGTATCAAAAAATGAGCCCATATTCTGGATCATTTCTTGAAAATGATCCAACTATTTGGATCAATTTGATATACCTTATATCGAATCAAAACGTTGCATGAGTTGATCTTAATTCTTGTATCAATTTGATACACACAAGAAAACTGTGCTGTGAAGGAGTTAATTAATATAATCATATGTTTCTTTTTTTTGACACACAGAAAAAAATCTTTACCTGAAACAGCAAAAGTTTTCGCTATATCGCTGTTCCAGATAAAGATTTTTTTTCGTGAAGAATTAAGATATGTGCCTTGGTCTAATAAAAAAAAACTCACATCGGATTCGTAATTAGTGATATCAAAAACTCCCGAGTAACAAGTTTTAGCAAATTTGATTAATTTTTAAAAAATCTTCCGCCATTTTGAATTTTGAAAAACTGACATCGATTTCATAATCAGCGTACTTTTATTTATCAGAATCGATAAAAAAAATGTGAAAATCGATTTTGTAAACATTAGATCTTTTTCTGCAGACCAGGGAACATATTTATAATATCACATTAATGTTATAAATTCACTTACTTATTTACTTATATATATATATATTTTTTTTTTCAATATAGTGACTATTAAAATAACAATTTCGATGTTAAACACCTGTCCTAATTTTATAAAACATATTTAAACAATGTACGAAAATAAATTTTATACTCAGAAAAAAAATTTCTTTTATTTCAACGAAAACAAATTCCTTTGACAAATTTTTCTTAGATATAAAGAAAATTTATTTGTTTCAAACAAACTATCTTTGATGCAACAAAAATCATATTCGTTTTAAAGAAATTTTTTATTTAATTCAAATAAATGTTTCTTTGACCCTATTTATTAATGTTAGAATTTTTTTGATTTAATGCACAAATTTTTTTCCTTCAAAGAAATTTTCTTTGAAACTAAGAAGCTTTTTTTGTTTCAAAGAAAATTTTCTTTTAAATAAAAGAAAACAAGTTAAAGAAATTGGTTTTTTTAAATGAAAAAGAAATCTTTTCTCTTGGTATACCATTACTTTCTGACTTTAAACAGAAAGTTTTTCCTTATAGAAGAACTAAGTATATAAATATAATATTTATGTTCATTTCATGAACATTTTTTCCTTTCTCATAGAATATGGTTATTGAAAAAATTTCATCGAAGAATTAAAATTTTACTATTGAATTTTAAAATATTAAAATAAAATTTGCACCTTCGTTAAAATATCCGAGTAACTCTGGCTTAAGTTTGATTTATTTTATATAAAAACGAAAAAAAGCAAAAATTTCTTTTTGTAAAACAAGTCATATAAAAAGAGGATTTTACAAAATTTTCTTATTATTTTCATGTATGTAAAAATAAAAAAAAAAGTAAAAACTGAAAATTTTTTGTATCTTGGCCATAATTCCTAAATTTAATATTTTTAGTGTTAGATGTCATTGAAATTATGTTTCTTTAAAAAAAAAACTCGAAAAAACCAAATTTTTAAAAATTCATAACTCGAAAATTTCAATACCCACATAGCACGACTTCTTACTGTGAGGTTACTATAAGGATATCTGTAGGGTTTGTAAGGTTACCGTGTAGGCCTACAGTAAACTTGAGGTCATCTTAAAACTTCCGCCATAACAGTATGCTTACACAGTAAAGCTAAGGTAAGCTTACACAGTAAGGTTGTAGTAAGTTTACATGGTAAGCTTACACGGTAAGGTTGTTGTAAGCTTCCCGTAAGCTTACTGTAAGGTTGCTGTAAGGTTGCTGTAAGGTTACTGTAAACATGGAATGTTATTAATAAATAAATTTTATTAATATTTATGCGCAGTAGTTTTCTATGGCACATACGGCTGCGCAGTAAATTTTATTTAACAAACCCTATTAGGGTTCATAAAGTACTCTACCAAATATATAATTTTTTATTTAAAAAAATTTATAATATAATTATTTTTAATATATTTTCATATTACTCTATGTTTACAGTAACCTTACAGTAACCTTACAGTAACCTTACAGTAACCTTACGGTTACCACGACCTTACTGTGTAAGCTTACCTTAGCTTTTCTGTGTAAGCTTACTGTTATGGTAGTATAAGGAGACCAAACGACCATGTTAAATCTGCGTCAAGAAGACTAGAACCAGGAGGGGAAACTCCGTTGTAAAGATGCGGCGTGAAAAACAAGCCACTAGAAGGCGTGGCTTATCGTTCGTGCTTTGCTATTCAGACGAATTTGAGTGTTCTGCGCATACTTTCTTGACACTGATATTTGAAATGTAGCAGACGCTGTTTTTAAGTTTCTGTTTATGCGGTTATGGTAAATGGTTTATCCATAAATTTTTTGATGCGATTATATTTAATAAAATTGTTGCTTTTTAAAAAAAAAATGGGGAGAATATGCTGCGTGAGGGACTGTATAGTGGACGAAAAATACGGTAAAGAAAATAAACTCCATATATTTTCTCTATTTTCTTTTCCATCAGATGAGGTAAGTATTTATTATTATAGTAAAACATATAAAATTTAAACCGTGCCTTATTAATAATTAATATTTATTTATCATATTATTTTCAAATTATCTGTTAACATTAATTTTTTTAAGGAATCAAAACATATGTGGTTAGAGGCTATTGGCGATAACCTCAAAAAACAAAGAGGCAAAAGGATTAAAAAATGTTTATTCATTTGTAATAAACATTTTACCCAAGATTGTCTTAGAGAAGGAACGAGAGAAATGTGGAAAGATGGAAATATTACCACCTTGACACGGAAAAGGATAAACTTAAAATCTGGAAGCATTCCAACTATTTTTGAGGTATTAAGTTTTCTAAATTTTTTTTTTAATAATTTAGTCTCTGTTCTACTAGTTAATTTTTCAAAAAAAATGATATATGTGTACGTTCGTGTAAAAATTAAATATTTTTTCCTTTTTTTTCTAAACATGCATTTCAACATTTTAAATTATTGTTTAATTTCATTAATTTAACTGTATAGAATAAAATTTATTTACTGTTTTATATAGAATGAAGTACAACCCTCCTCGAAGTCAACAAGACCTCTCGCAGATCGTACAAATGAACAAGAATTGTCAACGACTCCTGTTTCAGATCAAAAATCGTCTTATCGATTAAATCTTGATCTGCGTTAAAAGTGGACCAAATTTTGGTAACCGCTTGAGTTTAACACAATCAGTGGCGCTAGTGTTCCATTACGTATTTTCATGACACTAAGCGGTTACCAAAATTTGGTCCACTTTTAACGCAGATTTAACATGGTCGTTTGGTCTCCTTATACTACTCCATGTTACCGACGGATGGTACTTTTGCAATTAAATGTAAAATTGGAGGTTATGTTACAAACGGTGTTCATTTAAATCAAATAAAATTTGTGAAATATTCCTGCGAGTCTAAAATGTCCGTATTTTGGACTTAAACCTTTAATAAATGTTCAGTAAAGTTTCGTTGCTGTGTGGGTTGTTATAGATTAAAATTTCGATTAGATTAAGACTTATGTGTAATTAGATTAAGAATTGTGATGAATGTATTGAAAGTCTCGAATACTGCATTATATGCAGTAAGAGTAAATTAAAATATAGTTCGCAACAATCGGATTTTAGACTGGTCAAGATTTTAGACTGGTCAAACATCCTAATCCGAAATGAATTTAAAAATATATAGAATTTATATAGAGAAGATCAACAGTCAATCAGCACAAAAATAAGAACCCAAAATAATTCGATATCTAAATGGAAGAAATCCGTATTCAGTTATGACAATAATATGAATTTTTCCCGGTTAAAAATCTGAATCCGAAAGGAGTCCTTAATAATCCGAAATCTGTACATAATGTAAATTTGCATTTAATGCACAATAGTCTAGAAGAAGAAAAATTTAATCTGCAATTTAATTATTGCAAAGTAATACCGGTTTTTTTTATCTGCATAATTCAAGGTTGTTTGTAAATTATTTCGCATGTTGCACATAAATAAAAACTCCGAATTATGTATATGAAAATTTCGGATTATTTCGGATCCCGTTTTGGATATTTTTTTACCGAACTAATTTCAATCTTCTGCACACTAAATACGGATACTTGTACTTACAGAATTCAAATTATTTCAGATTGAGATTTTTGTGCGGGCTGACTACTGATTTTTTTTTGTACATATACAAATTGTTTCCCATGTCAAAATATAGTAAAATTTTAAAAAAAATTCATTTTATGAAGTAAAAAATCAGTTTAAATCCTATGAGAAAGCAAACAGAAAAAATGTAACGTAAAATATGTTTAAAACCACTGCTTGGAAGTTAGCCCCAGAAGGGAGTAGAAATCTCACAAACACTGTGCTCGTCTGAAAAAAGAAATTCAATTTCCAGTGATAATAATTCATTTTTTATTTTCTTTTTTTTCGATAATAATATACAAAATTATACCTTCAATAACTTCAGTTTTTGGTATTGGAAGAGTATCAGTGTTTTGTTTTTGGACAAATATTCTTGGCTTCTCCGTTTTTTCTGCTTGATTATGTATGGATATATCTTCAGTTCTAATTTGAGGTGAACTTTCTTCTTTTTTATCCGGTGGAGTATCAACGATTTGTTTATAAATAAAAGTTCTTCGTCTGCCCCTTCTTACTCCTAGTGGATATAATTTAGATCTTTGTATCTCAATTCATAAATAAAATTCATCTTTTATATATTTTACATAATATAATAATCTCTTTTGCCATAAGTCTCATTATATTATTAAAAAAAATCACTTGTCATGATTGTTATTTGCCGAAAATTATTACATGTACACTAGAACGTCAATCGAGAACATGTCAGTCGAGAACAGAGCAAGGGAACACTTGAAGGGAAGTGGGGAAGCGGGTAGAATTTAGGTTATGACTGACGCCAAAGTCGTACTTGTGATTTTTAAATTTAAGGTGGATTCAGTGCCCCACTAGTGAAAATCCCCTAGATAGAATTCACATTGTTGCGTAAGGCCCTTCATACGGCCCTGAGTGTTTTTATTTTCGAGCGATAAAAATCGCGTCAATCGAGAACAGCACTGCACATTCGTCTGTTCTCGATTGACGTTTTAGTGTATATATAAATTTTATTTTACAAAAATCTTAATTAGAAAAGTTTTATAAAACTTATTACAAATTTAAATGGCAAATGAGAATTATATTTTGTTAAGTAAATTCAATGTAGCATTATGGAGTTACCTTTACGTTCAGGTGGAGTGTAAAATTCAACTTTTTCTTGTGATGTTTTTTCTTTGTCAATATTTCGTTTATAGATAAAAGTTCTCCTTCTGCCTTTTCGTCCTATTGAACGATGTAAATTTATAAACTTCATTTAAAAAATATCAGAATTTTTTTTTCAAAAGTAGGCTTAAAATTTTTTAAACTTCTATAACATCTTCTATATTATTCGAAACAAGAATTAAAAAATTTGAAGCCCATTTTTGACTTTGTTATAAATATTTATTTATATTTTCTTTTTTTTAGGTGAGAAAATAAATAAATTATATGTTAAACAAAAATAACGGTAAAATGTCTTTTCATTATAAAATTAATTAATTTAGTTTCTAGTAGGACTAAATTTTACCTCTAGGTATTGGTGGAGCATATTCTTCTTCGTCATCTTCTTCATCTTCTTCGTCTTCTTTATATTCTTCTTCCTCTTCTTCTACATGTTCTTCTTCTTCTTCATCACCATCGTCCTCATCATCTTTATCAACACTTCGTCTATAGAAGAAACTTCTTGGTCTGCCTGGTTTACTCTTTTTTTTACTAGAACTAGGTTTTGAATGTAAATCTTTATATTCCACTGAAAAAATAAACTTCAAGTAATTTACCTTCTTTTTTATTTTATTTATTTATATTTAACAAAATTCTTATTTAATAAAACTTTTATTAAAGAACATTTTTATTCCCACTAATTTTTATTTAACAGAAATTCTACTTAGAAAAATTTTTAAGTGGGAGAATTTCTATTTTACTCGGAACTTCATTTGACCGAACTTTCATTTATCCGAATTTTATATGTCTTTCATTTGATGGAACTGTTAAAACGTCGAATTTCCATTTGATAAAAAATCCACCTATCACATTTTTTTTTTTTTTTTGATAATTTTTAATTGGTTGATTTTAAAATATACGCTTAAGTGTTTTGTCCAGTTGAATGATCCGATATGTGAAAGTTTTATCAAAATGGAAATTCGACAATTTGTAGTTAGTAAACTTTTTTCGTTTTTTTATAATACAAATAATTTTATAATTACCCGGGACAACTTTTCTTGATCTTAAGAGTTTAGTATCGGATTGTGATATTATGTTTCCAACATCCACACGTGAATTATCTGAAAGATTACAAATTTTAGTCACAAAAATTATTATCATTTACAAATTATCAAATCATTACTATATCGCATCTTTCTAAATCTGACTTATAGTAAAAAAATTAATTACTAAATTGAATTAGTAACTAACCTTTTACTGCGAATTGGTGCAACAATATAATTTTTATTATTTATTTTAGAATTTTATTTAAGAGCAGAAGAACAATTACTAATTCAATGTATTTAAAATTTTTTACGTTAAATTTTTAGAGAATAATTCTTCTACTTGTTATCAAAATTAATATTAATCTTTTTATTAATAATCTTTTTATTAAAAAGAAAAGCTTTTTTTATAACGTAGGTATCAAAATAACAAAATTTGTAACGCTCCGCGAGAAAAGGGAAAAAAGTTTAGGTTATGTTTAGTGATAATTTTAGGTTGATTAAACGTTTATTTTTAATTATCTAAAATCAAAATCAGTTTCTATTGAATATTTTTGATCTAATGAAGACATAAACTTTAGTTTATCTAACTATATTACAAAAAGATATCACCCGCCGCTGCTGTTTCAAACTTTCAAGACTCTGAATATAGCAGCAAGTCTCCCTTCTTCTCACCTCTCCATCGCAAAAAAATGACCTAAATTTTGAGGTTATGTTCGTTTCAAGAATCTGAATAGGGGCGCAAGTCCTTCCCCTCTATCCGTATTTCCCGCTAAAAGTGACTTAAATTTTGAGGTTATGTTTGTTTCAAGACTATGAATATAGCTGCAAGTTCCCCATCTCCTCTCCCCCACCAAAAATGACATAAATTTTAAGGTTATATTTGTTTTAAGACTATGAATATAGCTGCAAGTCTCCCCTCTTCTCTCCTCTCCATCGCAAAAAATGACCTAAATTTTGAGGTTATGTTCGTTTCAAGACTCTAAATAGGGCCGCAAGTCCTCCCCCGCTTCCCCTCTCTCTGTATTTCCCGCCAAAAGTGACTTAAATTTTGAGGTTATGTTTGTTTCAAGACTATGAATATAGCCGCAAGACCCCCTCCCTCCTCCCATTTCCCCTCTCCCGCCAAAAATGATCTAAATTTTGAGGTTATATTCGTTTCAAGACTTTGAATATAGCCGCAAGTCTCGCTCTCCCTTATCCCTCCCATCGTCAAAAATAACTTAATTTTGAGGTTATGTTCGTTTCAAGACTTTCAATATAGCCGCAAGTAGAGGTGGTTTTCCTCCAAAAAAATGACCTGAATTTAAAGGTTATGTTCGTTTCAAGACTAAATATAGTCGCAAGCACCCCCCCCCCCTTCCTTACGTTGAAATGGAGGTGGATTTTCCGCCAAAATTGACCTAAATTTTAAGATTATGTTATTTTGGCGGGAAACGACTAAGAAACAAACATAACCTCAAAATTTAGGATAAAATTTGGCGCAAAAAGACTAAGAAACAAACATAACCTCAAAATTTAGGTCAAATTTTGAAGGAAAATGACCAAAAAACAAACATAACCTTAAATGTAAGTCGAATTTTGGCAGGAAAATTTAAAAAATTAGACAAATTTTGTTTTAAAAATTAAAAATAATAAAAATTATTATTAATAAAAATCGTAAATAACATTTAAAAAAATCAATAATAAAATATTAATAATAGTTTTAAATTCCAAAAATTGGCCAAACATTAACTCAAAATAAGTCATAAGGCCATCTCCAAAAAAATAAAAAACAGAGGGCTGGCACTATCTAATGAAGACATAAACTTTAGTTTATAATAATAATAATAATAATAATAATAATAGAGTGGTCCGATATTACTCAGGTATTTCCCCTATATTGACAAATATAATATAATATAATATAATATAATATAATATAATATAATATAATATGGGTGTACTTCCGAAGTAGGGGTACCTCCGATTTTAATAAAACTTGGTATACTAACGTATTTTGGTGCGCTGATTACGAAAATGATAGTGAAAATTGGCGCAAATTTGATTATCATGGTAAAAACCATAAAAAACACCATAAAATAATGGTTTTTTACGATTATCTCGTAAAAAACAAAAAATTTCGAAAAAAGTTTTAGACAAAAGTTGTAGATCTCAAAAAAACACACATTTTATGTTTTATGCATTTTTTACCAAAAGTCATTATTTTTCGAGAAAAATCCAAAAAACGAAAAACACCATGATAATGAAAACATATACAGCAGTCATGGTTAGACATATTATTTGACTCGTATACAGTATCATATTCACCATTAGTCAGGATCTAACGAATTCCGCAAAATACTTTCGGCCATATCCACCCCCTCTCGCCAAGGTTTTTTTTAAAAAGAAAAGCGAGCAGTACCTTACGCGGCCGAAGGCCGTGTTTACTATTTTGCGTTTACCGCTGCTGTGGACTCCACCCCACAATTTCCGCAAATTACTTTCGGACACATCCACCCCCTCTCGCCAAGATTTCTTAAAAAGAGAAGCGAGCAGTACCTTACGCGGCCGAAGGCCGTGTTTAATATTTTGCATTTACCGCTGCTGTAGACTCCACCCCACAATTTCCGCAAATTACTTTCGGACCATTTTTCTCGAAAAATAATGACTTTTGGTAAAAAATGCATACAACATGAAATGTGTGTTTTTTTGAGATCTACAACTTTTGTCTAAAACTTTTTTCGAAATTTTTTGTTTTTTACGAGATAATCGTAAAAAACCATGATTTTATGGTGTTTTTTATGGTTTTTACCATGATAATCAAATTTGCGCCAATTTTCACTATCATTTTCGTAATCAGCGTACCAAAATACGTTAGTATATCAAGTTTCATTAAGATCAAAGGTACCCCATACTATATACGAGTCAAATAATATGTCTAACCATGACTGCTGTATATGTTTTCATTATCATGGTGTTTTTCGTTTTTTGGATTTTTCTCGAAAAATAATGACTTTTGGTAAAAAATGCATAAAACATAAAATGTGTGTTTTTTTGAGATCTACAACTTTTGTCTAAAACTTTTTTCGAAATTTTTTGTTTTTTACGAGATAATCGTAAAAAACCATTATTTTATGGAGTTTTTTATGGTTTTTACCATGATAATCAAATTTGCGCCAATTTTCACTATCATTTTCGTAATCAGCGCACCAAAATACGTTAGTATACCAAGTTTCATTAAAATCGGAGGTACCCCTACTTCGGAAGTATATCCTATAATATAATATAATATAATATAATATATAATATTATATAATATATAATATTATATTAATATTTGTCGATAGTAATAATAATAATAATAATAATAATAATAATAATAATAATATCACAAACATAACCTAAAATTTTTTTTGCCGGCTCTTTTCTCATGGAGCGTCACATATATTTTTCGAACAAAAAATAAGAGGATAACTAGAGTATTTTAAAATTTTACCTTTAAGAGATGTTATATTGCTGATTTTTATTCCTTCTTTTAATTTTATGTCAGGTTTGACTCGAATTGTTCCAATATTCATAGGAAAATTATCTGTAAAAGTAAAAGTTACTACAGTTTTGATAAAATCAAAACCTTTAGTTTGGTTAAAAATGAAAATTTCTATTCCAACTCTTTTATCTCGAAAAGTTTATTTATTTATTAATTAAATTATTTAATTACCATTTTTTATAGTCTGTTTTCCTTCATTTTTACATTTGAATTGTTGTAGATAGCCAATAATTGAATTCTTGGATTTATCTAAAAAATAAAAAAAAACTTAGTCAAAAATGGCAGAAAAATAAAAATTATAATGAACATTGAAAATTTTTAATTAATACAAATAAATTTAAAGAATAAAAAAAAATGAAAACAATTTTCAAATATATTTTAGTATATGATTTATTATTATGCATGTGTAATGTAATGTATGTATGATAAATATACGTGAAAGAAAATTAAAATTTTTATGTTATTAAAAATAAATTATTTCTTATTTAATATTCTGTATTTTTTTGTTAAATCTTCTACCTGCGTTTCTGTGCTGCGACATCACTATATCCATTCATAGTATTTTAATTAATGATTTTTCATCTAGGGAAAAAAATATATTTATCACCTGAGCTAAATAAAATATTTATTTATTTTAAATAAAATTTATTTGATTTTGAATTTAAAAATTTTATTTGCGCCAAATATAATTTTATTTTACGAAACAAAATTTTTAACTATAAAATAGAATTTTTTAACTCTGCGAGACAAAATATATTTAATTTCCAAAAATTTCCCTTTGATGTTGAAAAATTAGAAGGAAAATTAAATAGTAGTGACTATTTAAAAGAAAACATTTTTTTATTATTATTATAACTTTATATTGTACAAATTTATATACGATTACGATCAACATGTCGTGCAAAAACATGTTTCATCAAATTATCTTTATGTCTTGATTTGTGTGGACAATAAACACATTGAAACATTGGAGGAACATTGCATTCATATTTTCGATGTCTTATCAAACCCTGTCTCCATTTATATGTTTTTCCACAAGTTGAACAACAATATTTATTCGTAATTGCAGATTCCAGCATGTAATTTACTGAAAGGAAAAGAAAAATTAGCATTAATATACATTGAAATTAAATTTATTCAATAATTTTTCATGTATGTGAATTTTTTTTTTTTTTTTTTTTTTTATTGAAGTACAAAGCAACACAAACATATTTTGCAGAGAAACTTAAATTGTTATTTATAACATTACGAGAAGCTTATGGAAAGATTAGTTTTCTTTTTTTCATCCCTTTGTATTGAGAAAGTATCAGAAAAACAATTGAAATCAAAGGTAGTTTAACTATATTTTCGAATGTATAAAAAATTAATTTAAATTTGATAAGTGTAAAAAATTTAATTTTTAAAATTTTGTACCAAAGTTGTATTTGCATCTTCGATTTTTTTTTTGCAATATATATTTTTTTTAATCACTATTTTATATGAGCTATCATGATTTTTTTCAAATTTTTTTTTTTATCAAGCAATTTCAGATATAAAGGAATTTTGAAAAATTATGTTACTTTTTTTCATTTTTTAAAAATAATTCAATACTCTTTATCCCGGAATTATTTTATTAAAAAAAATTTGAATAAAATCATGGAAAAAAATAGTTCAAAA
The DNA here is from genome assembly GCF_019393585.1 of Leptopilina boulardi. Lineage (NCBI taxonomy): Eukaryota > Metazoa > Arthropoda > Insecta > Hymenoptera > Figitidae > Leptopilina > Leptopilina boulardi. The sequence continues at coordinate 1,782,781 of NW_026137665.1, read as the reverse complement.
AAAAAATCGGAGATGCAAAAACAAAATGGTATTCAATTTGGCGTGGAATGACCCAGTTGTATGTTTAAAATAAAAAAATTTTTAAGCGTCAATAAAATTTTTGATTTAAAACAAACAAAATTTTTATTTCATAAAATATTTTTTTTTTTTTGTAACAAATAATAATTCTGTTTTAACAAAATAAAATTTATTTGAAAAAAAGTAAAATTTCTATTTCAACTAATCAAAATTTATTTGAAACAAATACAATTTCTATTTCAACTAAATAAAATCTATTTGAATCAAATATAAATTTTTATATGACAATAGAAAAGTAATTGATTATTATTTAAATGAAAAAAAAAATTTTTTCAGTGAATTTTACTGTAATAATTTTTAATTGCAGCTCATAGATAATTTCTCCTGAAACAAAAAAAAAAAATTATCAATAATTGTTTATTATTAATTCAATAATAACGAATTCTTCAAACACCTAAAAATTTAACTTCGCAAACCACATTCGTTTTTCCTAAAATTAAAAATTCAAATACTCTAAAAAGCAATTTTTATTTATACATTAAAATTATTTTAAAATATTAAATATTAATAATTTTAAATTATCAAAACCACAATATTATTATCTAATAACAAAAAAATATTTGCTAACAGTTGATGGTATCATTTTGGAATGCAACGTTTTGATTCGATATAAGGTATCAAATTGATCCAAATATTTGAATCATTTTCAAGAAATGATCCAGAATATGGGATCATTTTTTGATACCTGAATTGGTATCAAAGTATAACTGTCATGGCTGGCATGCTCTTATTGACAAGTTTATTAATTAATTTATTCACTGCACTGAATATTCAGATATTAAAAATACTTTTATTATGAATTTTCAGAAAGAGAGAAGCGAAAACTTATAAATTGCGAGCAATTAAATAAGAAAAAATTTATTTCGAAATAAAATGAAATACACTAACCTTTATTTATATTTATCACATAAGATTTAAGTTAAGTTCACAATCACAACACTTGAAAATTTTTAATTATTTTTATGGTTCAAATAATTATCAATAATTTATTTATTATAAATGAACAAAATTTAAGCAATGCCCGCTTGATAAATATTTCTAATGCGTTGTCAATTAATGCAATTAATAATTTCCTATTACACAATATCATAATCGACATATATGACATTTGTAAACAAACAGGGTTGGGAAACAAGAGCCCAAAATATGTTCGTCCAAAGCAGAGTTGGGTAGGATTGAAATTCGCTTTGGATGAATATATTTTGGGCTGTTTCCCAACCCTGTTTGTTTACAAATGTCATATATGTCGATTATGATATTGTGTAATAGGAAATTATTAATTGCATTAATTGACAACGCATTAGAAATATTTATCAAGCGTGCATTGCTTAAATTTTGTTCATTTATAATAAATAAATTATTGATAATTATTTGAACCATAAAAATAATTAAAAATTTTCAAGTGTTGTGATTGTGAACTTAACTTAAATCTTATGTGATAAACATAAATAAAGGTTAGTGTATTTCATTTTATTTCGAAATAAATTTTTTCTTATTTAATTGCTCGCAATTTATAAGTTTTCGCTTCTCTCTTTCTTAAAATTCATAATAAAAGTATTTTTAATATCTGAATATTCAGTGCAGCGAATAAATTAATTAATAAACTTGTCAATAAGAGCATGCCAGCCATGACAGTTTTACTTTGATACCAATTCAGGTATCAAAAAATGATCCCATATTCTGGATCATTTCTTGAAAATGATTCAAATATTTGGATCAATTTGATATACCTTATATCGAATCAAAACGTTGCATGAGTTGATCTTAATTCTTGTATCAATTTAATACACACAAGAAAACTGTGTAATGATGAAATTAATCGCAACCAAATGGCGTATCAGTATTCGTTGTATCAATAACATAAATCGATTTGTCATTATGATTTCTGACAATATGCTTTTTGACATTGATTTTTTGCTTTGTAAAATAATTACAATAGGGACATTTGAATCGTGGTGCCAAACCACATTCATAATTTAAATGTCGTTGCAATGTTCCTAATGATTTGTAGAATTTTCCACACTTTGAACAGACATAATCTCCATACATTCTTCTTGTAAGATCCATTTTAAAAGAATCACATTCTTCATAAGGATATGAACCATCCGAATTATCTGGAAAAAAAAGACAAATAATTCAAATTAGAAACAATATATTTTTCTTTTTTTACTTTTAATAATAATTTTTCATCTATACAAAACGAAGAGAACATTGATTTTTGTTCAATAAAGCATTGTCGAAAAAAAGAGGTATGAAAAAAACAAAATTTTTTTTTCTATATACAAAAAAAAAAAAATATATACATTTTATGGAAAATTGAAAAAAAAATTCTTATTTTTTTTTTAATCTATTTTATAACACGTTATTAAGATTTTATTTTAATATTGCAAACAAATACATAATAAATTCTTTCTAAATTTGTTATAATACCTACACACTATATGCACACATTAATTTTTAGATAAAAACTCATGTTACTAAAATATCATCGCGGGAGTTATTTTCAAACTTTTATAATATTATCTCTTATAAATATATGATAACAAATATCACTGGGGGAAATATAATTATATAAATATGTGTGACGCGTTCTTGAAAATAGTGCGGACAAATTAAAAAATTATAAAGTTATGTTTATGACAATTTGAATAGTTTTATCATACCTTGATTAAAAATTTCTTTTCATGAAAAATAAAAATTAGCTATTATTTCCGTAACGAAGACTCAATGGTTTGATCATCTTCGGTGTATTTTAATCCTAACGGATTGTGAAAACCAAAATCTGACTGATCAAGGTGCGGTCAGAATTCGATTTGAGGAATTAAATTTCAAAAAATATTTTAAAAAAATATTATTTGATACTTTAAATTAATGATTTTTTGGTTGATTTAAATAATATTATGGGGAAATTAAGCTTTTATTAATAAATAATAAATAATAATATGAAACATTAAATAAAACAAATATTAAATAATTTTTTTATAAAATAAATAATATTTACCTGTCATGGTCTATTCTATTTTGTGAATGAAAAAAAAGAGAATGCCACAAAATATGGATTTTTCCTATTGAATTAATAGTAATAGTATTTATTTCTGATGAAAAAATTTTCAAAGGTCTTTAACGATTAATTTTGTTTTTTTATGAAAAGCATGATTATGTTCTGAAAATCATTAGTTAGAATTTACTCTTTATGGAATTTCATTTGTCATAATTATTTTTGAGCCGAATTTTTATTTGTTCGAATTAGAATTTTGCGGAATTTTCATCAAAACGATTTTCTATATTACACAATTTTTATTATAACCGAAAATTCACTTCACAGAATTTTTATTTGTTCGAATTTTTATTTGTCCGAATTTTTATTTGCTCAAATTTTCATTTCACATAATAGGCATTGTAAACAATTTTTATTAGGTAGAATTTTCATTTTCTTCTTTCAGATGAATTTCCATTTGTTCGAATTATTATTTGATATAATTTTCATATAACCGATTCTGTAGTATGAAAAATCGGTAATATGGAAATTCGAACAAATAAAAATTCATTTGAAAGGATAAAATGAAAATTCTATGCAATAAAATTCTACCCAATAAAAATTGTTTAAAATGCCTATTATGTTAAATGAAAATTCGAGCAAATAAAAATTCAAAGAAATAAAAATTCTGTGAAGTGAATTTTCGATTATAATAAAAATTGTGTAATATAGAAAATCGTTTTGATGAAAATTCTGCACAATATTAATTCGAAAAAATAAAAATTTGGCTCAAAAATAATTATGACAAATGAAAATTCATAAAATGAAAATTCTATAACTAATGATTTTTAGAACATATTCATACGTTTCGTATTTATTATATTTAATATTATTTTCAATTTATTAAATACTTTCTTATTGTATAAATAACAAAAATAAATACTATTACTATTAATTCAATACGAAAAAAGTTCATTTTGTAACATTTTCTTTTTTTTTTCCTTCACAAAATAGAAGGTAAATTCACTACACTATGTACGTTAATTATTTATTAATAAGAGCTTAATTATCCCAACTAAAAACTTATTAATTTAATGTTTCCAATAACATTTTTTTATAATATTTTGATTTTTTGCAATTTAACCTCTCAAATCTAACCTGGACCGAGCTCAGTCACAATATTTCAGTTTTCACAATCCGACACAATTAACTCCTCACACAGCACATGATATTTCCTAAATATTTCTGAAATATTTCATTGAAATTTTGAAATATTCCAATGCAAAGTCCTTGAAATATTACTGAAATTAGGGAAATGTCCGCCTATAAGAAATATTGCCTTGTAATTTTGCTGAAATATTTCATTAAAATATTCTAGAAAATTTCCAACTTAAATGATGCGCACTGGTCGATCTCAGTTTCTATGGCCTGTACAGCTGCGCAGTAGTTTTTAATTTTCCAGGATCCTAAGGTGCGTTGAACATGTTAGAAAATAACGATTGATTTCATATTTTAAAAAAGTTTCTAACTTTCTTTGAAATGTTTCCTGAATATTGCAGAGTCTTCATGTGTAATATTGCAGGAGTATTAAAGTGTAATATTCCAGCAAAATTGCACGGCAATATTTCTTATAGGCGGACATTTTCCTGATTTCCTCAACATTTCATGAACCTTGCATTGAAATATTTCAAATCTTTCAATGAAATATTCATGAAATGTTTAGGAAACATAATGTGCTGTGTTATAAAAAAAATTCTTTTTTTATGCAAAAAAAGGTTATGGGTTATAGGTTATAGGTTATGTTTGGATCCAAACTATCATAAACATAACCTATAATTTTTTGCTTCTTATCTTCCATTCTTCAGAGCGCGTCACATATTTATATACTATATTAAGATAAAATAATAATAATAATAATAATAATGTTAGATTTTCTAAACACAACTGAGAACTACAAAAATTGGTTTTTGGCATTTTTTTTTTTTTTTGTCTTTTTGTCGTTACTTTTACGACTCTAAATTAATGTAATATGATTTTTGATCAGGATGCTTTTTTCTAATGTGACAATAGATTTGACTCGTTTGTTTACTACGTAAATCACAATATGGACATCCAAAACGTGGTTCTTGACCGCATTCATATTTATAATGACGATTGCGATTTCCCTTTAATGTAAAACCACGTTTACATTTTGGACAATGATGTAAATTCTTCTCCGATGAATCCTCTAAATTTTCACCAGGATGATCATAACTGACAAATGAATCCAGATTCACTAAGTCTGAAAACAAAAATCATATTTATTATTTATTAACAAACAATTTATACAATATTCAAAAAAAAACCGCAAAAAGAATTTTTTGCAAAATTAACAAACTATTTCTCGTGTTATAATAATTTTCATGCTGAAAAAAAACCATGCAAGGGCTTTTAAAATCATATTATAAATAGTTTTTCGACGCTTAAATTTTATTCAGTATTATAATAAATCACAATTTTTTTTTCTTTTTTTTTTAAATGAAACTATTTAGATTAAATATAATTAAAATTTGAAAATTTTGTTTTTAATATCTAGCCCATACAATTATTTTTTAAAAAAAGAAATTTTTTAATATTTATTTAATAAATAAATTTTTAAATTGTTATTACATTTTTTTTTCTTTCTTATGTCTCGTTCCTTAGGTTAATAACATAAGCATTTTGACCACTGTGACGTGCTCTAATGTGTGCAAGAACATTAGAACTTTGTTTCGAGCGAAAATAACAATAGGGACAGGAAAATTTTGGCGCTTGATTACATTCATATTTAAGATGTCTATTCATATTTCCTTTAACGGCAAATGTACGATCACATTTTGGACATTTAAATGGTTTCTTCACTGATGATTTTTCTGAATTACTTTGAATTTTCGTTGGCGAATAATATTTTGAAGAAGAACTTGTTCCTTCGTTTATATTTTTACCAGTAAATATGCTTGAACTCTCGTTTGATGATGAAGAATGCAACAAATAGTTGAACTCCACATGTGGTAAAGGAAAACCTGTAATTTTAATAAATTGTTTCATATCAGCTCAATATCAAAATATAATTCATTAAATTTACCAGAATAACATCAAAAATTCATTTATGTACAAATTTTTTTTTTTTTATAGGCAAATTTTTTTTTTTTCCTAAAAAAAAAGTTACTTTAACAGCGTGACACATTATGATGTCGAGAAAAAAAAAACTAATTTCTGAACTTGGAAAAAGTAAATTTGAAAAAATAATTTTTTTTTTTTTACAAAAAGTAATAATTTTCTCAACAATGGACTGAAAAAAATTTTTTTACTCAAATAATCGGTTACTTGACTATTACATTCAGAGAAATATATTTTTTTTTTTGCATTTGAGACAAAAATTTATTTAAATCAAATAAAAAAAGACAATTTGTCTCAGAGCCTAATAACTTTTTATTTGATTTAAATTAAAAATTTAATTTAGTACATATAAAATTTTTTTAACGCAAAAAAATTTTTTATTTAAACCAAATAATTTTCTGGTACAAATAAAAAAAAAAAAAATTTATTTGAAACAAATAAATATTTTTTTGGCTCAAATAAAAAAAAATTTATTTGAAACAAATAAATATTTATTTGGCTCAAATAAAAAAAAATTTATTTGAAACAAATAAATATTTATTTGGCTCTAATTGTAAGACAAATATATTATTTCTTTGAGTGTATCAAATTAATATTTATTTGTATCAAATAATTATTATTTGAGTCAATTAAAAGTTATTTATTTTAAATACAGAAATCACTGACTCGACTGTAATCCAATTATTGATCTAAATAAAAATTATTTGGTCTGAATAAATATTTGTTTGATTCAAATAAAAATTATTTGGTCTAAATAAATATTTATTTGATACAAATAAAAAATTATTTAACTGAAATAAAAAATTATTTGATTCAGAAAAAAAAATTATTTCATTTAAATAAATATTTATTTGATAATAGCCAAGTAACGGATTATTTGAAACAAAATAATATTTTTTTCAGTGTATTAATTTTTTTTTTTTTGTATATTGTTTTCTGAAAGAATTTTGATGTAGAATTTTATTAGAAAAATTAATTAAATAATTAATTATTAAATAATTAAACATCATAATGCGTACACTCTTTATCTTAGAAATTGTTTAAAATGCAAAATTTGTACTGAAAATAATTTTAACAAATAATAAACATGCTGTATACATACATAATATAATAAAATTAGTAGAAAATAATTAATGTAGAGAAATATTAATATTTATTGATAGTCAATGAAATGTTTTTTTTTTGTCATAATTATAATTAATTCTAAGAATACAAAAATTTTTTTTTGGCAATGAAAAGATTATAACATTACATAAAAAATAATTGTAATTTATATATATGTTTTGGTAAATATTATAAAATACATTTAAGTATATGTATGCGTAACGAATATTAAGTAATACAATAATATTATACATTGAAAAAAATTTATTTCATTCCAATAATTTGTTATTTGACTATTATCAAATAAATATTATTTTAGTCAATTGAGGGACATTTATTTTTTTTTAAATTTGTTAAATTATTGTCAAAAAATAGTTTATTTAATTCAAATAAAAATTGTTTTAAAATATAATTTGAATATTTGAAATAATATAGTCAAATAACCGATAATTTAAATACAAATGAATTTTTTTTCACTGCATTGAGGAACAGGTATATTATTTTATGAATACTGCGTTGTAAAGTCGTATTTTTTCATATAGAAAATAAAAATATATTTTTAATAATTCTTGAAAAGAAGTTTGTTTATTATTGATTTGAAAAATTTTGAAGATTATTTTTATAATAACAAATAAATTTGTATTGTATCTTTTTCATCACAGTAAACTTGGTTGTATCTTTTTCTATTGCAACGTTTTGATGCACATAAGTTATATCAAAAAGAGATCGTTTTGTGTATCATTTTTAGAAATGATACACGAAACGGTCTCATTTTTTGATGCAAAAAATTTAATCAATTTATATCAATCATGGCCGAATTGAATCGAATGAAAATTAAACGAATTTTTTTCAGATATTTTGGTAATAGTACAATTGCGGAGACCATTTCACTATTTAATTTGAAAATGAAAATAACAGAAAATCAAAGACAATGTGCAATTCGATAATTAAAAAGTGACAGCTTATAAACATAACCTAAAATGCATGAGAAAAAATTTGTCGATAAAATCAATAATATAGCCGAGCTTTTTATTAGGTAGATGGCAGCACTTATCTATTTTCTTTCTTTAAATTTTTTCTGAATCGTTTTTATAAAAAGCAAAACTGCCATCTACCTTCTAAAAAGCTCGGCTATATTGATTTTATCGACAAATTTTTTCTCATGCATTTTAGGTTATGTTTATAAGCTGTCACTTTTTAATTATCGAATTGCACATTGTCTTTGATTTTCTGTTATTTTCATTTTCAAATTAAATAGTGAAATGATCTCCGCAATTGTACTATTACCAAAATATCTGAAAAAAATTCGTTTAATTTTGAGTCGATTCAATTCGGCCATGATTGATATAAATTGATTAAATTTTTTGCATCAAAAAATGAGACCGTTTCGTTTATCATTTCTAAAAATGATACACAAAACGATCTCTTTTTGATATAACTTATGTGCATCAAAACGTTGCAAAGATTTGATGCAATTTTTGGTCTCAATTTGATACTTTTAGGAAAACTGTGATTGTTTTCTTTTCATTTTTGTTGAAATTTCTTAATTACGACAAGAGACTAATTATTTAAAAAGCTTATATTATATAATTATACATAATTTAAATTATAATAACTATATATATATATATCGAGTGCAAACATTGAATATGTAACCGACCTTAAATATGATTATCATACAATCAACATGAAACGAAATTAAGTATAATACGAATCTTATTTTAATTCTTATATGTTTTAATTTATAAATATAAGTTTAAAAAATTAAACATAAACGAATTATATATAAACTAACGAGACCTAAACATAATGAAAAAAAAAGAACATTTTTAGGACCAATTTATTGTAATTTCATCCAAAATCGTTGCGATCTACTTTTAGAAAAATTTAAGAAATTTATTTGAATTTTTTTTAAGGTTATGTGATTATTGTGCACAGTCAGCACGTAAACTTGCAGCAACCTTGCACGGCAAACTTGCCAACCTTGCACGGTAAACTTGCCGCAAGCTTTAAATGTTCCACCTAACCCAAGCTTGCCGAAAGATTGCAGTGTAAGGTTACTGCAACATTGCATGATAAGATTATCGCAAGCTTGCACGGTAAGCTTGTGGCAAGGTTGGTGCAAGGTTGCCAATAACCTTCCCCAATCAGCGCAGAAGTTTGCATTGAAAATGAGCACTATATGTTGCTGCAACCTTCTGTGCTGATTGGCAAGATTATTTGGCAACCTTGCACCAACCTTGCACCAAGCTTACCGTGCAAGTTTACTGAGCAATCTTGCAGTAACCTTACACTGCAATCTTTCGGTAAGCTTACCATGCAAGTTTGGGTTGCTGCAACCTTCTGTGCTGATCGGCAAGATTATTTGGCAACCTTGCACCAACCTTGCAACAAGCTTACCGTGCAAGTTTACTGAGCAATCTTGCAGTAACCTTACACTGTAATCTTACGGCAAGTTTACCATGCAAGCTTGGGTTAGGTGGGACATTTGAAGCTTGCGGCAAGTTTGCCGTGCAAGGTTGGCAAGCTTGCCGCAAGGTTGCTGCAAGCTTACGTGCTATCTGAGTGATTTTACATGTAAATATTCTTCGCAAATTTTCTCACAAAATTTTTTAATTGAAATTTTTAATTTGAGTTATTTTCATAAATTTTTTTACTTTACAATTTCCTTTGAATAGAAATTATAAAATTTTCGTTTCTCAACATATCGTATAAAAAAATTGAAATAAATATCTTTTAAATTTCATATACAAATTATAAAGATTAAAAATTATTCCATTTTAAAGAAATTGATTTCTTGACATGAACATAACCTTAAAATTTAGACAATACTTAAATAAACAAAAATGTTTGTTTCCTTTCTTTAATTTTGAGGTTATGTTTATGGCAATTTATCAATATTAATTTTTTGTTTTTTCTAAAAATTCGCAATTTTAGATGAAATATAAAAAATTGCTTCTTTTTTTTGTATATTATTTTTGAAACAAAATTTTTTTTTCCTTTCTTCTTTTAACTTTTTTTTCGCATTATTTTTTAATTTTTCTTTTTTTTTTTTTTTTTGCTCTACACTATAAGAAATGTGATAAATTTGAATTTATGTTAAAAAATCGGAATGCACCGTTGTCATGTGTCTATGTAGTACATGATCATATTTAAATGGTTTATTACAAAATGGACAAACAAATTGTGGTTCTGTATTACATTCTTGTCTTTGATGACGACGTAAATTACTTCGCGATGTATAACTTCGATGACAATTTTCACAAGGGAATTCTTTTTTTGGCGTTAATTTTTGATCAAAATGTTCACTAAATATATGATCAAAAAGTACATCTCTTCTGGCAAATTTAACACCGCATTTATCGCATGGAAATAAATCGGCTACATTGCTGCTACTTGATGATTGTTGTTGTTGTACATGATGAAAAAAGCCAAGATGAGAAATATCTTCAGGTGGACAATCATCTTCAATATCCATTTCTTCAAATTGATTTGATGATTTTAATTCAATTTTTTTTTCAATTTTCAATTTTGGTGAATTATTTTTATTATTTTCAATTTTTGAATTATTGGTAAGTGATCTTGTTTTTCTTCTCGGCACATCTTCTTCTTCTTCTTCCTTTTCTTTATCTGTTATTGTAATAATTTCTTCATCTAAAAAAAAGAAAAATGTGAAATTCAATCAGGAGGGATTTTTTTTTTATTTTCAAAAAAAAAAAAAAAATCATGCTTAGATTTTTTATTCCCCAAATTAAAAGTATAAGGACAGGTGAAGACAGAAGACAGTTTTTTTAAGCAAACGTGTTTCATTCAGTTAATTAAGCTTTTTGTAATATATTTAAATTTATATATATATTACTTAAAAAGTAAAATAATTGCTTATTTCATGTAAATTAAATGAATCGTAAATGTATTATGGACAAAATTTGTTTTTATTACAATGAAATAATTAATACAAAACAATCATCTTTCATCCAAAAAATATGAGAAAAACGAAGAACAATATTTTTTAAATAATATATAATTAATAGTAAAAAATCAGCTTAAATAATTTAAAGAATGTGACAATTTTTTGTTGAATTTATTTATGCAATTTATTATTTATTTTATTTAATTATTTTCTATTATTTATTTATTAAATCAATTTATTATTATTATTATTATTATTATTATTATCATTATTATTATTATTTATTAAATCAATTTAATAATATTATTTTTACCGTATTTATTAAAATAAAAAAATTGGTTATAACTTTTAAAAAAAAATTCAAATTCTTTTTTTCAAAAAATTATTGCGTATTCTATTAAATTCATTAACTTAATAAAATTAATTGATTATTAATAAAAAAAAATTTTTCTAGCATTTAGCAATGATACGATAATTTTTACAATTTATTATTATTGAAAAATCAAATAATAAAATGTAAAAATCATAATTACTGCTATTGATAAAATTAATGATAAAGTTTTATTAAAAATTATATATTAAAAATTATTATATTAATTATATATTAATTATACTTTTTTTATTATATTAGTTATATATTAATTATTTTATTAATTATATATTAATTTTATATTAATTTTACATTAATTTTATTATATTGAAAATCTAAGACCTATTTTAAAAAATATAGTTTAGCTAAAAAAATTTTTGTTAATTTGTTAAATATATATATTAATAAATAATTAATTTATTTATTAATTTAATTTTTGACTATTTGTCGATAATCAAAAATCAAGTTAATCAAGAACCATACAATTAATGAATATAAAATTTTCCTAATTGAGTCGGAGCATTTTTTGTCGTATAATTTGCAAAAATTATACAAAAGTCAATTTTTTTTGACATTTTTTTTTTTGCTTCTCTTGCATACGTGTTTTCAAAGACACGTTTCCCTTGCAAAAAAAAATGTCGAAAAAAATAAACTATTTTTTTTTCGCAATTTATTAATTTATCTTCTTTTCTATGTTAATTTCCTCTTTATATACTTTCTTTTTTTTCTTATTGGAACCAAATTCTCCCGTTTCACATTAACATAACATTTATGCCTCACAATCATGGAAAAAAGTTCCGCTCTTCTCTCTTTTTCTAAAAAAGAAAAAAAAAAGTAAGTAAGTGTAAATAATTTTGAAAATATTATGCATAAAGTAATTTTACACGTACCGTTTTTTTTTCCCCCAACATTTAAGAAGACAGACGAATAAAGTATCATGCTGTTAATATTTGGATAATCGAAAAAAAAGAATAATATTTAAACATAATTTGAGTAAAAGTAAATTTTATTATAATGGGAAAATTATTTCCCACCCACACACAATAATAATTGTTATACATTAATTTCGAATATATATTTCGAAATTTTATTTTTTTGTCACACAATATATATGAATAGTTTTTAATTAATTTTTTTTTTAAATTAAATTAATTTTAAAAAATTAATTTAATTAAAAAAAAAAATTTTTTAATCAAGTAGAAGTATAGAATATAAAGTTAATATTTTTAAATTTAAAAGTCATCTAGAATAAAAACCTCCTTTTTAGGATGATATTTTCGAATATGTGAATAGACAAGTGATGTTGAAAAACCACGATGATCGCAATAAGGACATTTAAAACTTGGTGTTCCACCGCAAACATTTTGAACATGTTGTAATAACATTTCTTGATGGGGAAAACTGTTGCCACATTTTGAGCAAAGATGCAATTTTTTGACGACTGTTCTTATTATTTTTCTTGTCGATGGTCGTTGATATAGTTCTGAAACAAAAAGAAAATTAACAATGTAATAAATATATAAATATTTATATTTATAATTAGAAATAAAAATTTTAATATATTAAACTCAAAGAAAAGTTTTCTACTTATAATTCTGATTGTAATTTTTCAATGTATTATTCTTTATAACTCACACATAGATGGAAAAAAAATGATTCAATGTAAAAAATAATATACAAATTTATTGATTAATTTTATTTTTTTATTTTCAATAATGTAAATTACAGATTATACCTACTTAAATTATTATTTTATCTTAGACATATTTGGACGATTCTCCAAAAAAAATTATTATTTTTAATTATTCAAATAACACGAATTTGAATTTTATTTTTCTCTAATGGCGCACTCACACCTTTTTGGCTACCTGCCTGCCTGCAGGTTACCATGGCAACGCATGAGTGTGAGTGAGACAGAAAATTTGAATAGTCAAATTTTTTAATTTTCTGTCGCACTCACTCTCATTAGTTGCCATGGTAACCTGCAGGCAGCCAAAAAGGTGTGAGAACGCCTTTAGAATCACGACGGGATTTTTTTCTAACCTCAAAAAACATGGCAGATTTTTTATATGTGACAGAAAAAATTTTATAAAAAATTGACGGATTTATTTTAATCTTGATATCTAAGGATTTTTGAGGTTGATAATTACGAATTTGAAGTCAGATTTTTAAAATCCAAAATAGCAGATCCAATATGGTGGAAATTATTTTAAAATAATTTTTGAATTTTAATTTCAAAAATCTGGCTTTAGATTCGTAATCAGCGACCCCAAAAACCCCTAGATACCAAGTTTTATAAAAGTTCAATTTTTTTTTTTATTCGACCGCCATATTGGATCCGCCATTTTAGATTCTGAAAATCTGACTTTAAATTCGTAATCAGTAACCCTAAAAACCCTAGATACAAAAATTAAAATAAATCCGTCAATATTCATAAAATTTTATCATTCATATAGGCTGTTTTCGGCACTTTCTGCAAATAGCTTCCAGAAGTCAACAGTGGTGCTCAATTTAAATTGTGAAATTTATTTTTGGCTGTTTGTTTTCATTCGCTAGATATTATTTATCTATAGAAATAAATTTCACAATTTAAATTGAGCACCACTGATGACTTCTGGAAGCTATTTGCAGAAAGTGCCGAAAACAGCCATAATAAAATTCGCCAAGTTTTTTGAGGTTAGTAAAACTGATGTGCGACCCCAGACAATAATTACACCTGATCTGTTCTTTCATCCATTTTTGTTTTAGTCCTGTGTAATTCTTAAAATACAAATTTCCTCAAAATTCTCTATTATGGTCACAATAACCGATAAACTAAAAAACCATAAAGATGCGTAACAAATTAGACAATTTATGAAGCAGGTACGAAGCAAAAAAAATGTCTCCCGTGCCTGCTTTAAATTTCCGTAAAATAAGTAATAAACGTGACATTTTTTTTTTATATTTATTTACTCATAATTTTAAAAAGATGATAAAAATAAAGCAAAAATTATGTAATTAATAATACATAATAAAAAAAAATAAATAGTATACCTCTTGATGTTACGTGTCTGGATCACTAATTGAGGTTAGTTTCACGTTTTATTTTAATAGATGAAAGGGATGAAAATAACTTTATTAGCAAAAGTCTTTCCACTGTGTTTAAAATAATTTTGCAACGTGATTTCTATTTGATATGCAAATAAATAAAAATTATTTTTAAAAAATGGAATTTAGTTACTTAAAAAAAAAATTTGTCCCCATTAAATTTAGATTCTGGAGAATCACGACATTTATTGTACAAATGGCAATTAAATGTTACGTGCTCTGATAAAAAAAGACCTAAAAAAGTTCAAAGTTATGTTTATTTTAGTTTTAGATTAAAAAGGTTCCTTTTTTCAGAGCTTGTCACAAATTAATTATATATTTTTCAAATAAAATCAATCAATCTTAAATTATGCAAAATTCAAGAGAAATTATTTTTATCCGAATTAAGAGTGTTCGAAGGTCTCTAAAATTCTTTGGCATTTAATTACACTAAAGCGTCAATCGAGAACACGTCAGTCGAAAACAGTGCTTGGGAACCAGACTTGAGGGGAAGCGGGTAGAATTTAGGTTATGACTGACGCCAGTATCGTACTTGTGATTTTTAAATTTAAGGTGTATTCAGTGCCCCACTAGTGAAAATTCCCTAGATAAAGTTCACATTGTTGCGCAAGGCACTTCAAACGGCCCTGAGTGTTTTTATTTTCGAGCGATAAAAATCGCGTCAATCGAGAACAAGCACTACTTACACATTCGTCTGTTCTGGATTAACGTTTTAGTGTATCGCCTTATAAATACGGCACTGAATGTAAAAATGATAAACATTGATTTTAAAACACTTTTTTCTCGAATTATGGACACTTTTTATAAAATTGTAGGTTAGATAGAATATGCCACTCTGTAAATGTCTTGACTCGACACTGATTTGAGTGTATAGTTGATTAGATTTCGTGTGTCACACTATGATTATTTTTCTGTATTATAGAATGAACAGTAGTCCTGTGCGAGCCGTCGTGAGTCGTGTGACGAATGCCCGAATTGGGCTATAAACTTTTATCTATGTTGTTTTAATGTACAAATTCTATTTCCAAACCTGTTATATACGTAATAAAGCTAAAATTATTACATTCCTATTTCCAATTTTACGATCCCGTTTTTGCATGGATTCCAAAACTCTTTCGGATTTAGGAAATTTTATAAGATAAAAAAATCTTGGTAAATTAGCCGATTTTATAAAAAGTGTCCATAATTCGAGAAAAAAGTGTTTTAAAATCAATGTTTATCATTTTTACATTCAGTGCCGTATTTATAGGACGATTATTAAATGCCAAAGAATTTTAGAGACCTTCCGAATTTATTTTGAATTCAAAAAAGGATGTGGTGACCGTAACATAACCTTAAACTAAAAAATGATTTTTAACGCAAACAAAAATATTAGAAAAATTAATAAATTTTAATCAATTTTAAAAGATCTAGTTACTTACATATTACTCATTTTATAAAAATGATATTGAGTTAAAATATTTCATCAAATAGTTATTTTTTAATATTTTGATTTTTTTCCTTCAGCTTAGACAAAAGTTGCAATTTTGATTCAATTTTTATAAACGATAACTTATTTTACTCATTGAAAGATCCTTTGCAAAGGTAATTTTTTCAATGTTGTTAAAAGTAGGTATGATATTAAAAAATTAATTAATAAATAAAAACAATTAAATTTTTTTTTACAATTTTTCAAAAAAATATTTTTAATTTTTTTTTAAATTTTTAAATTACGGTCACCATTCTCCTTAAATAAAAATATATTTGTCTTAGAGTTAATTAACTATTTATTTGTTTTAAATAAAGTTTATTTTTTGCAAATTTTATTTAAATAAAATAAAAATTTTGTTTGTCACAACGAATTTTAATGATAAAAATTTTATTTGGAAATAATATTTTTATTTCATTATAACTAAATAAAATTTAATTGAAAAAAAATAAATAATTGTTTTCTTTCTTTCTGAGACAAATATATTTTTTATCCTATTAAATCTATTAAATTTATCTTATTATAAAATTAGATTTTTTGTACTTTTTTTTCTATTGATTTAGAAGACAAATATTAAAATTATATAATATTATTAATCATTGTGGTGGCACTATAGTCAATATAGCAAACAACTTCATCGGGATGTTTTTTTCGAATGTGACGATAAATATGATCCTTGCGCTTATTACGAAAACCACAATGAGGACAGCCAAATTTTAATTCAGAAATATGATGATTTCTATTTCTTCTCTTTGGTTGGTATTCCGTATGCGAGTAATAATTCATAGGTGTATAAAAACCTGTGAACAAAAATTAATAATTCATTTTTAAATATATTGTACATAATGATAAATGTTATCAATAAAAAAAAACTTTGAAAATAATTGAAATTTTTTGTTCTATAGCAAATTTTGTTTATTATTTTACATCATAGTAAAATTTTTTTTAAAAAATAAAAATTTCACTTTTTGTCAATTCAAATTACAAATTCTATCTAATACACAATTTTTAATATTGTAGAACACACCATGCATATTTTGAAATTAAAAAATATAGTGTCAGTTTGGGGTAAATGGGGACAAAATCGCTATTTTTCACAAATTATGTAAGTTTCTTCTTTTAAAAGGTAATATTTGCGGGTTTATATTTTTTTAAGTTGTTATTTACATTCCCAGGATTAATTTTATTGAGCAGAAAAAAATTTAGATAAGCTTTAAGGCCAGGTCCAAGTGAGGCAGCGCCATCAACATTGATACTAAAATTTTGGAAAATTTTCAACAGCCTTTTCTTGAAAACAAGATGGTAAAATGCTTTTTCCTTTATGGATAATTGATTATTGGCAAGATATACACCAGCTAAAACTTTTTTTGAGTTAAAATAATAAAAAAAATTTCATGTCAATAAATTAAATATGAGCACTTTTTTCACAAAAACTGTAACAGTACTTTCTCAGAAATTACAATCAAAAATGCAATTTCCATTTGGAAAATTAATAAACGCTAAAAAATACACGACCTAAGATTTACCAATCACGAAAATAACAAAAAAAAAGTTTTTTAACATAACATATTTTACTCATTATGACAGCCGTTTGGCAGGTTATATATGTCACCAGACGTTTCGCAGTTTTGCCGAAAGGAGGAGATTGGCGCTGTTGCTAACCACCTGAAATACATAATCTACCAAAGGGCTGTCATAATCAGTTAAGCAGTATCAATATGTTAAATATTTAATAAAATTTTTTTTTGTTATTTTCGTGATTGGAAAATCTTAGGCCGTGTATTTTTTAGCGTTTATTAATTTTCCAAATGGAAATTGCATTTTTGATTGTAATTTCTGAGAAAGTACTGTTACAGTTTTTGTGAAAAAAGTGCTCATATTTAATTTATCGACATGAAATTTTTTTCATTATTTTAACTCAAAAAAAGTTTTAGCTGGTGTATATCTTGCCAATAATCAATTATCCATAAAGGAAAAAGCATTTTACCTTCTTGTTTTCAAGAAAAGGCTGTTGAAAATTTTCCAAAATTTTAGTATCAATGTAGATGGCGCTGCCTTACTTGGACCTGGCCTTATGCTCCAAAATCTCTTATCCCCATTTACCCCAACTGACCCTACATTTAAAAATAAATAAATAAATTTTGCTATAATGAAAATAAAAAATCAAAATAATGGTTTATTTTTCTCTGTGCAAAATTAAGTAAAAAAAAAATCACATGCATTTATTTTTAAAAATTGATCAATTAATTTCTTTTTTTATCTCGGAGTGAAATAAATATTTATTCGTTTCAAATATATTTTATTTGAGTTAAATAAAAAATTTATTTGCATTGAATAAATTTTATTTTTCTCAAACAAAAAAATATTTCTCTGGTTGAAATTATGAATAAAATTGAAAAAAAAATATCGAAAATGTGACAAATTGCAATTTTGCATTTTTCAATTTATGAAACAATTTTTTTTTCTGAAATAGAAAATTTTTCATAAAATCGAAAAAAATTCAATTTGACATCAGTATTCTGTTTATAATGTAAAATAATTGTCAAATAAATAATTATGATAATCGAAAATTAATCTTCTCTTTTGATAATAATGTAATTTGATTTATGTTATTCTTTACTGTATAAACTTATAATGAACTTTAGCCATTATAGCGCCTACCTAGATTTAGTTAATATTTTATATTTTGTATTGTTACTTACGTAACTATTAGAATTTAGGAGTACTTTTGTACGAAAGGGCATGTCCCGTTATGTTCTAAATAAATAAATAAATAAATAAATAATAATAATAGTAGAAAAAATTTTTATTCGTCATATTTAAAAAATTTTTGATTATGTTCAACAATTTTTTACAACTTATTTTTTAAATATTTTTACTGCACAAAGAATATTCTCCGTTTAGAGGGGGTTCCTTCTATGCATCTTTTTCTCTATAAAATAAATAATATCGAAGAAACAGAGGAAATTTTCTCTTAGACGAAAATTATTTTTGTCAATGTATAATAAATTTTCTATTTTTTATCAGCTAAAAAATAGATTATAAAATAGCAATTGACTTTTTTTTCTTCTTGCGATAAAAAAAAAACGAGATTCTTTTAGAAGTTCTTTCGTCCACAAACAAATTGTTGATGTATATGTAAATATTTATCACTAACATATCCTTTGCCACATTTTGAACACAAATAATTCCCTCGTCGTCGTACTTTTACTGTCATGAAATCTGGAAAATTAAAATAAAAATTTATTAGAAACGGTTAAATTTTTTTCCCAATCAATTTTAATACACACTAACGAACGTATATTATATTAAATATAACAAAAATTAAAATATAGTTTTTTTTTTATTTTCATCAAAGAATAACTATTCTTTGATTTTATTGAAAATAATAATTAAAATAAAGACTGGTATGTAATTTGAAAAAAAATATTGCAAGTTTTTAATTTTTCAAATTTTTTTTTTTTTTTTTTTTTTTTTTTTTAATTTCCAACAAACAAACAAAAAATAAAACAGAGATTTAAAACATTTTTTTAATTACAAGAGGCAATTCAGAGTGCCATCGTCGTACATGTCTATAAACATTACTACTCGATTTATCTTTTTTATGACAATAGGGACACGCAAAACGAAGTGCTTGTCCGCATTTATGCCTTAATAGATCGAACATTCGACGAAAACCTGCATTGCACTGTGGACAAAGATAGCTGTCTAAAGGCGGTCGATTAACCCATTCTTGTGCTTTCATTTCTGAAACAAAAAAAATAAATTAATGAATGCAATTTCATTTTTTAAAAAAAATTTTTTCATTCAATTTCGTTTCGTTTATCTGTAAAAAATAAAATACATATATATATATATATAAAAATAAATAATATAGAAAGCCGTGCAAAAATGTATTGTAATGAAATTGCATGCAAAAAATTTATGAAAATGTATATGCGTATTTATAATAATAATAATAAATAATTTTACATTTTTATATTAGAAAATTATTCTATACGAAAAATTTCATGTGAAATTTTTATTCAAACTGTTTTTTTTTTTTGGAAAATTATTTTTCAAATTTTTCTCTACATCCATAGGGAAAAGATATATATTTTTCTCAGAGCTAAATAAATATTTTTGTTTCAAATAAATTTTATTAGAATTAAATAATAATTTTATTTGCTTAAAATAAAATTTTATTTATGCTAAATAATTTTTTTTTTAATTTAGTACAAATATATTTTTATTTGCTTCAAATAAAACGAAGCTGAAGTACGCAACGTTTATGAAAAACGATTTTTAAAGAAATAATTTTTTAAAATGAAAAATTCTATAAAAAATATTTTTCTATAATTTGTTGATTATTAAAAACTGCAATAAATATTTTTTTTAAGCAAAAAATTATAGAATTTTTCATTTTAAAAAATTATTTCTTTAAAAAGTCGTTTATCATAAACGTTGCGTATTTCAGCTTCGTCAAATAAAAAAGGCAATAAAATATTTTTTATTTTCTATAAAATCTTCCTATATAGTATTTACAGGTATTAGAAATAAAAAAAAATAATTTTAAACAACTCAAAAGTGAAAAAAAATAATTTTTTTTATATACGAATTTTTATTTTAAAAAAAGAAAATTTTTTTTTTAATAAAAATTTCACGTGAAATATCCCTTATATATTTATAATATTAATTATATTTCTTATAGTAGGAAATATAAGGATTTTTTTAAACTTGCCTGTATTTATCTGTTTTAATCTACTTTCGCGTCAATAAAGCAAACAACCCTTTGATTAAAATATATTTAATGTATATATATATTTTTTTTTGCATTTTCTTTAAATGTAAGTTTTTTGTTTTTTAGTTTTATGCACAATAAACTCAAATTTACAAACTACCGCTTCAATAATCATAAATCTTATTTCACAATATATTTTTACAATATTTGCTAAATAATTTGGTTCATTTTCACAAAATGTTGATATGTACAAAAAAATTACCATTTTTCTTTTTACAATTAAAAATCGAGTATGTCAAAACATTGGAGGAATCTCTATGTATAATAAATTAATAATATAGTCTTCATAATAAAAAATTAATTTTTCTATAATCAATTTTATTAATTAAAAAAATTAATAAAAGCAAAAATTGATTTCTTAAAAAATAAGAAGAAGGAAATTATTGATCGAATATTGAAAATGTTTATAAGAGACGCATGAATATTCATCACATTAGAAAAGTCGGAATTTTTGTGATGTCAAATTAAAAAATTATCCAATTTTTATTTAGCAGAATTTTATAAAGTCAATTTAATAATGAGACTAATTTTCATATCTAAGAATTTCTATTTAACTAAATTCTGATTTAAGGCCAGGTCCAAGTCGAGTCAGCTGTTCCTTTGAAGTTCAATGGAACAGCTGACACGACTTGGACCTGCACTGTAAAAAAAATTTTGTGTCGATTTACACGCCGAATGTAAAATAACTTATTCAACAATGTTAATTTATTATGCTTTGTAAATTTATAACGTTAAACATTTTAATTTTACACTGCTGAACGTTGTGAATTCACACGGTTGTGTAATTTTACAATGTTGGACATTGGAAAGTATGGCCACATATTTGTCTACAATTTTGAGAAATGATAGATTAGGGTACAAGGAATCTCGCTGTTCTCCGAGAAATACATAATTTTGCATTAAATTATTAAAAAATGAAGTTTAAAAAGTGTGATTTTTAAATGAAAATGAAAATAAAGATGGCGGCGCATACACAGACGTTGCTTGTGTGTATCAGTGCTTCAGTAAACTGCGCCAATTCGAGCGAGTAGCCACTGAATGAACTATGATATAATACATTATTTTACTATTTTTTTGCTTTATTTTTATTATTTTTGCGTTAAGTTATGGTAAATTAGTAGAACAGCGAGATTTCTTGTACCAAACAAAATCATTTCTCCAAAATTATTTTAACCCGAAATCATTTTTTATTTCAGAGAAAGTTTCAAACCACAAAAAAACGTCCTTTGCCCACATACCCTTAAAGGAAGAAACTTACATACGTAATTTGTGAAAAATAGCGATTTCATCCCCATTTACCCTAACTTACCCTACGTATTTTTTTAAATTTTTTTTTACAAGTGCCCAAAGTCTTTTATTTTAAAAAATTAAAAAAAAAATTCTTTTAAATACATGAAAAAAAATTAAAAATTTGGTACCAAAATATTCTGTAAAGTAAAAATTCATTTAAAAAATTCTGTTAAATGATAATTCGAAAAATGAAAATTCCTCCAAAAAAGTAATTACATATTTAATAAAATTCTTTAAAATAAAAATTCGGATAAAAGAACAATTCAGATAAATATAAATTCTTGTTTATGAAAATTTTGCTAAAAAAAATTCATAATATCCATAAAAAAAAATAAATGTAAATAATTGTATTATTTGAAAATTCGATCTATTAGAAAATTTTGCTATACAAAATTTCAGTTAAATAGAAATTCTATAAAATCAGAATTAAGTTACGATGGTAAATAGGTTTCTCCTATTAAGTATTTCATTAACCTAATCATATCTGATAAGGTAGAAATTTTATTGACCAACAGTCAAATTTGTATGTACGAAACTCGTACAAATATTTTCGTGCATGGTTTCTGAAAAAAGTGGATCGCCTCTCGCTGCTGGGGTATGATCCCAGAACCTTCTTATTGCCGGTAAGATGCTCTACCAATTGAGCTATAGAGAGACCCCATTATAATTGCTGAGCGAGGGTTCGCTTGGCCCACGTTGTGCGCAGTATCCGCTTATGGGTCCAGGTTTGTCAACATGAGGGAGGCGGGCGTGTTTGAGAAACCCGTGGAATCGATGTTCCGATCATAGGAATTTCGTCGGAATTCCATCGGAGCTCCAAAGAATTTCCGATGTGATTCCGACGGAATTCCGATTAATTTTTTCAAAATTTTTAGAGTCCTACATTAAGAAAATTATTATTATTATAAAATAGAACTTTTAACATAGAAACTTAACTAAAAAATTATCTTAGTGTATGACTCAGAAGATTGAATAATCAGAGAAACTTTGTAAAAAAAGTGTAATTTTGATGAAACATTTCCGACTTTAAAAGATTCCCCAGAAAGAGTTCCCTGGAGATTTCATCGGAGCTTTCTACAGAATTATATTCTAATATATAGTAATACTGGACAATGGAAAGCCAGTTGATTTCTAGCTCTGCTGATAAATATTTCATAAAAAATAAAATTCTTTTTAGTAAGGTTTCTATGACAAAAATTCTATTTTATAATAATAATAATTTTCTTAATGTAGGACTCTAAAAATTAAAAAAAAAGTAAATCGGAATCCCATCGGAAATTCTTTGGAACTCCGATGGAATTACGTTAAAAGTTCCGACGGAAATCTGATAGAACCTCCAGGGGGCACTTTCCGGAGAATCTTTCCAAGTGGGAGCTCGTGCTATTGTGGGCCGCTGATCGTCTGGGTGTACTGGAGGAGGATGACGATAGCGGCGATGAAGCGAAGGGAGGTCCCAGTGTCAGGCTGGAACCGAAGATGGACACTTACAAATGTGATGAGGCTGTGTCCACTGCCATAGGACGGTGTATTTCTTACGGCCGTATGGCTGCCGCAGTATCTAGCAGGCGTCTCTGTCCATTCTGCGTGTTCTGTTGCGTGGCGTCTGTAGACATTGGCGGACTGGTAGTGGCGGAGCACAGATCCAGTTCGTCGAAGAAGTCAGACCGCGAAATGTACGATCGGCTTGCTCGCGGACCTTCCTCCCATGATCCCATGATCTCCCATGACAATAAGGAGCAGCACGCCCTAAATGGTAACGTAGATTCGGTCGCGGGTAACGAGCCTACCAGGGCAGCGAAGGTGAAGAGGAGTTACACCGCATTCTGGGAGGGCCAAACGGAGATGGTGCGAGAGCTGGCTCCCTGGACAGATACTGAACTCAGGGTCAGTACCTCTGGTGTTGAAGAGGCTCTGGGGTTGATGGAGGTAGACGGAGACGGTGGTGGAGAAGCTGTCGAAGATAGTGATTCGTCCTCTGACATTGATTCGGAGGACGAGGGTCCCATCGGCGACGGTTTCAATGATACTTTGCAATTTAATAAGGACCGTCTTCCTCGGATGTCAAAGCACCCGATCAAATTACGTGCTTTTGCCCACCGGACAAGGTGGATTGGAATTGGGAGCAGTGGCTCTTTACACCACGGTGCTCTAGAATCAACATCAACTGGAATTGCGGAGAAATTGAGTGATGCTGGAGCTGGGGGCGGTGACGTGTCACATGAGCTTAACCCGGATCGGGCGTACTGGATATGGGGCCAATTGTGTTGCACGCCGCAATTGGCAGCCGGAGTATTGAGTTCTATCAAGGCCGAGAAAGTTGATTGGCGTGTCTTAGGTTTTAAGGTGGCATTATACGATTTGCTGCGTGAGGAAGTACTGACCATGCCCACTGGGGTTGATTGGGCATGGGCAGAGAAAGGGAGTCCGATCACGACAACGAGGCGGCCGACTATCTAGGGCACAGTACGTGGTTGTTGAGCCATCTCACCTACCCCCTGGCTTGGGTGATGGACCAGGTCAATGTACATACGCTGGGGAGGCGTTTAGCCGGACGGATGGTCTGGTAGATATTCACAGCCGTACGGATCGAATCATAATAGTGGTACCGTCGAAAACCAAAACTCACATCAGAGTGGGTAACACCACCCTGGCTGTGACACAGACGGACAGACACGGGGAAAGGCCTATCCCGGGAGTAATCTTGCCGGTTGATCTTACGCGGTCGGTAGGGGAGGCCGTCGTGAATGTGTTAAGCTCTAAGCGCAGTGTGCGTGCTGCATTCACGGCGTATGCGAATCCTTACTTTAGGAGCGGTTTCAACTGGTTGGAGATTGATAGTCTGGTTAGCGAGGCGACGGTACGATTTCATCCGCGCGTAGAGGTGGAGTGTGAGCCCGGGAAGAAAGGAGCCAAGTTTGCACAGGGCGCGCCAGTAGACGTTCTTAAGCGGTTGGGGCTGAAGCCGGCAGTCGCAGTTACCACTGAGACGCTTCACGACTACGGTGGTCAGAACGCGGTGACACCCATGAATCATAGGTTTGTCTGGAGGATGATGGCGCCGACGTTTCCAATTTTCAATCTTGGATTCTGGTTGAACATGGCGGAGGTGGCGGTGTGCACGGGGTGGGCCAAGTACAACACCTTTAATGTCGAGAAAGTGGACCTGATTGCTATCAGGATACACTCAAGCAACAGCGATAGATTGTAAAAAAATATATCAGATATGATTAGGTTAATGAAATACTTAATAGGAGAAACCTATTTACCATCGTAACTACAATATTAAAATCCAAAACAAAATTACCATCCTCACTAGATATTTTCTAAAGTTCTTAAAATATTGACGTTGAAAAGTCGTGTGCATGGTTTCTGAATTGAGTGGAATCGAGTCTCTCTGTAGCTCAATTGGTAGAGCATCTTACCGGCAATAAGAAGGTTCTGGGATCATTCCCCAGCAGCGAGAGACGATCCACTTTTTTCAGAAACCATGCACGAAAATATTTGTACGAGTTTCGTACATACAAATTTGACTGTTGGTCAATAAAATTTCTACCTTATTAGATATGATTAGGTTAATGAAATACTTAATAAGAGAAATAGGAAATATAAGTGAATCTAAATATAACCCTAGGTACAAGGAAATATTGACTGAAGGATTACCATATTATTTGAAAAAACTAAGGATAGGTTGGGAACAAGAAACTATAACGAGAATTAGATGTGGAAATATAGAAAGAACCAATAAATATTGGGCAAATGAAAGTGTATGGATTTGTAGAATATGTGAAAAAGGCTGGTGTTCTTTTAATCATTTGTTCAAAGAATGTTTAGGTACTAATAATTTAACTACGGATGTAAATATTGACAAGGTTAATTTATATATGATTGGATGTAATGATAAATATGATAAAAAAATAGTAAAAGCTGTATATAATATAGATAAAATACTTAAAAGTAAAGAGGTTTGGGGTTAAGTTTATTGTAAATTTATGTATAGATATGTATATGTTTAAGGATGGATGTGAATAGAGATGCACAGTAATTATATGTAAACCAAGTCCATTTCTGGGCCATTAGGCTGAAAATAAATAATATTATTTTATTACTTAATAAGAGAAACCTATTTACCATCGTAACTACAATAAATACACTAAAGCGTCAATCGAAAATACGTCAGTCACTTGTGGGGAAGCGGGTAGAATTTAGGTTATGACTGACGCCAGTGTCGTACTTGTGATTTTTAAAATTAAGGTGTATTCAGTGCCCACTAGTGAAAATTCCCTAGATAAAGTTCACATTGTTGCGCAAGGCACTTCATACGGCCCTGAGTGTTTTTATTTTCGAGCGATAAAAATCGTGTTAATCGAGAATAGCACTACACATTCGTCTGTTCTCGATTGACGTTTTAGTGTATTAAAATCCAAAACAAAATTACCATCCTCACTAAATCAGAATTTAGTTAAGTTTTTGGATACGAAAATTCGTCTCATTATAAAATCCACTTTATAAAATTCTGCTAAATAATAATAATTCGATAATTTTTAAACCCGATATTACAAAAATTCCGACAAATCTAAATGTGGGGAATATTAATGGGTCCCTAAATTTTTGTTCGAATGTTAAAAAATTGATAATGTATAATATAGTCGTCGTATTAAAAGAATATTTTTTTTTTTCTAATAAAGTTTTACGAGTGTTACAGTTTCACTGGGATGAACAGCTCTAACATGTTGATAAACATTGGAAGTCTTTTTACTGAGCAATTGACAATATGGACACTTGTATCTTGGCGGTTGATTGCATTCATAACGATAATGTCCCAACATTGTATCACGTCTTCCATAACCACTATTACATTTGGGACAATGAAATTTCCCCGTATATGAGTTGAAATGACTGTCATCTAATTTGGCTTTTCCAAATTTTGCAAAATGCCTCTGATGTGATCCACTGCGTTTTTTACCTGAAAACAATTTATAAACATGTCATTTATAATTTAAGAAAATAAATTTAATTTTTCAAAAAAAAAAATTCCATGTTTCAAGCTTATTTTAGTTTTTTTGTTTCATGCAATAAAAATAATATAAATCATGACGCTAAAAAAATGATAATTTTTTTTATAAATACATTCTTTGCTTTTTTATACCCTTTTTTTTAGCGTGAGAACGAAATGCATGAATATTGTAAAAAAAAAATAGAGAAGCGTTCTCATGATTTTTTTTTTAAACACTTTGTTTACATGAAATTGTTGATAAAGCACATTATGGGAGTTTTTACATTTTTATAAAAGGATATCGGAGTAATATTTTGCTTTATATATAAAAAAAATAGGTTTAATAAATATATATATTTAAATTATATATGATAAAAAACTTTATTTAATAAAGTTCAAAATAAATTTATATATTTGTAATTTATTTATATTTATACAATTTTTGTTCATTATTTTTTTTTACTTTTTTTAATATTAATAAATTTTCTCTATAAATATATTTTATTAGCTAATTAATAAACACATAAATAACAAATTTTTCATATTTTTTATCTAAAAATTTGAAATTTAATATTTTTGTTTCTCTTACGATTTTCACGAAACAGTAAAACCTGTTTTTTTTTTTTAATTTGTTACATCTTAAAATGTAAAGGTACTCTCACACCTTTTTGGCTGCCTGCCTGCAGGTTACCATGGCAACGCACGAGTGTGAGTGAGACAGAAAATTTGAATATTCAAATTTTTAAATTTTCTGTCGCACTCACTCTCATGCGTTGTCATGGTAACCTGCAGGCAGCCAAAAAGGTGTGAGAGTGCCTTAAAGCCTTTATGAAGGATTATGATCGTAACATAACTTCAAACTAATTGAAAAAATAGTTAAATTTCACTAAATTTATTTATTTTGACATAACTTAAAAATGAATTTAACTGATATTTATTTTTATAGTTATTTTTAACTAAATGATTAGTTGAAAAATTACTAATTTGTAATCATTTGGATTTGGTCTGATTTTTTTTTTATCAAATTAGTTATATTTTTACTAAATTCAGATTAAAAGTAAAAGTAAACAAACGGAAAAAGATTAAAATTTTCGGAGATAAAAAATAATTCCTGTAACATAACCTAAAAATTGTATCGTTTTTTAATCTGAGAGAAATTTTTAATTTTTTTAATTACACTTTCACAGAAACAGTTTTTAATTTTAAACGTAAAAAATTATATAGAGTTGGATTAACTATTGATTTGATTATCTAATTTCTTTTTAAATGAAAGTAGAATTTTTTTTTAAGGAGAATGGTAACAGTAACATAACCTTAATTTAAAAAATTATTTCCAACTATACATTTTTTTTGCGCAAGCTAAAATATAAGAAAAATTAATTTCAATCAATTTATGAAGATACACTTTTTGCAGAAGAAACGGTTTAATTTTTTTTTTAACGTTTTAAATGTTACGTGAAAAAATTCTTTTTTTTTAACATTTTGATTTTTTTTTCAACGCTGACAAAAATCGCAACTTTTATTCAATTTTTATCAAAAAAAATATTTTATTTTACTACTTGAAATATTATCTTCAATCGTAATTTTTTCAATGTCAAAAATATTTTCTTAAAAAATTATTTAATAAAAACAATTTGATTTATTTATAATTTTTGAAGAAAATATTTTTAAAAAAGGAAAAAATTACGATTATATAGAATGTTTAAGTGGATAAAATAATTTATTTTTTATTAAAATTGGATAGAAAATTGCAATTTTTGCCTGAGCTGAAAATAATATCAAAATATTAAAAAATCATTATTGAGGTTATGTTATACGATCACCAATCTCCAAATGTTAAATTTTGATCCTAAAATTTGGAAAATTTTGTTCATTAAATTTTACACACCTGAAGAAAAAATATAAATAATAATTTATCTCAGAGTTATATGAAAATATTTATTTATTTTAATAAAGAAGAATTTTATTTGTACCAAGAAAAATTTTTATTTGAAACAAATAAATAGTTTTTTTGCTCCGTGAAAAAATATATTTTTTTAAAATATATAATACCTTTTTTTATTCAAATACACACTAAAAGAAAAGATTTCTTTGATTTAAAGAAACCAATTTTTTTTTTACTTGTTTTCATTTATTCAAAATAAAATTTTCTTTGAAACAAAAAAAGCTTCTTAATTTCAAATAAAATTTCTTTAATTCAAAGAAATTCTAACACTAATATATAGGATCAAAAAAACATTTATTTGAATTAAATAAAAAATTTCTTTGAAACGAAGATAATTTTTTTTTTTTTTGTATCAAAGATAATTTGTCAAAGAAACCTTTTTTCTGGGTGTTCTATATATAATATTTGATTCAAATAAAATTTTCTCCAATTGCGTAAATTAAAAAAATTTGAATTTCAATGTAAAAATTAGATTTTCTTTTTATTTCTATGGCACATGATGAAATGTGCCTTGATTTACATCACCATATATATCAATGGCATAAACTTTCATAGTGACATGCCTTCTACGAACATGTCCATAAATACCCGAAGTCTTTTTACTTCGATGATCACAATAAGGACAGGCAAATCTTGGTTCTTGAAGACATTCATATTTCAAATGTCTCGTTAAACTTTGTTTTTGTCCAAAACTACTTGTACATTGTGGACAAGGAAATAATTTCTTGCCTATTCTTCGTGTATCGATGACGTAAGAACGTGTGCCTCTATCTGTAAAAATAAAAAACAAAAAATTACTCATTAAATAATCACCCAATTATGAAAATTTATATAAAAAAAAAAATATTTCTTACCAAAAAAAAAAAAATTTACAAACTTTATTTTTAAAAAATACTCTGAAAATATAAAGGAAAATAAAAAATTCTCGTTGATTTTTATAAATACAAATAAAAAAAAAAAGAAAATTGTTGAAAAAAAATTTTTTATAAATAAATAGTAAAGAAATAAAAAATTGTTAATTAAACGAAAAGGAAATTTTAGGAATATTATAAATATATATATATTTTAAAAATTAATTTTTTACAAAATATAATTACTAAACAATATTTTCTTTCTCTTTTTTTTTACGAATTTTCAAGGAGATCAATTACATAAACTTCATTCTCCTTATGTATTCTGAAAATATGTTTGCGTATATCGCCTTTAACTTTGCATTTATATTCACAATATGGACATTTATATCTTGGCAGTAAACCACAAGAATTTCGTAAATGCCAATTTAAATTATTTTTCCATGAAAAAGTTCTATTGCATCCTTCGTTTGGACAGATAAAAATATTTTGTATTCTTTGGTCTTCAATTGTTTCGCTTCCATGTTGAAAAGTAACATTTTGTTCGGCAGGATAAAATTGACTGTGAATTTCTTGTTGATCCCATTGTTGATAAATTACTGTAAAACAATGATACAATTGTGTTAATTAAAAATAAAATTACATTTTTTTTTTTTGTTATTTTCTAATTATTATAAAATATAATAAGAGACAAAAAATTTATTCAAATTAAAAAAACTCTGTTAAAACATTAATTTATCAATATTTACAAAAAAAAAAAAAATTCATAAACTTGGAAATATATAATTAATTTTTTTTAGAAATATAATTTATTTTTAAAATGTATTTCTAAAAAATGTGTATTGAAAAAAATTTGGTGCAACAGCTGCTCTAAACAAAAAATTTCTATATTCAACTAACTTCATAGTTAATATTTACTATAAGTTTTTATATGACTGAAGTTAACTGAATGTGGAAATTTTTCATTTGAGGCAATTATAGCACAAACATTATTTTCAATGTGGTTTCTAAAAAATATTATAAAAAAACAAAAACACTATGAAAAATAGTAATTAAATTAAATTTTTTAAATTGTATTTTAGTTTATTTTTTTAATAAAAGATGGATTTCAATTTTTTAAATTCAAATTATTTAGGTATTTTTTACAGTAATTAGAAAAAATTACTTTTTAAAATAATAATAACAATAATAATATAATAATAATAATAATATTTCTCAATGAATAGATATTAATTTTTGTTTCGATATAAATAATAATAATTTAATAATAATAAATAATAATAAATAAAGTAAATAATAATTTATTAGTAAATGAATAAAAAAAAATAATAATTTCTGATTGACTAGTAACAGAATTAAAAATCACAGTTGATAAAAACCTACTATGATTATTTATTTGAGAAGCAAATTTAACAAAACTTAAAACCTGATAAATCCATTTTTGACAAAAAAAATTTTACAATGATTTTTACAAATAATATGTTGTATTATGCATAAAAATTATGTTTGCCAAATAATGTTAAAAAATACATAGAAATTATGTTTGCCAAATAATGTTAAAAAATACATAGAAATTATGTTTGCAAAAAAAAAATGGTCAAAAATGGATTTAGCAGGTTTTGAAAAATTGCTTCTCATTTTTATTTCTTTCCCGCACAAATATTAATAAAAATCAACATTTGCGGAACAGTTTTTTCAAAAAAAAACCATGCAGATAATAAATATTGGAAAATAAAAATAAGAAAAGAAAATAAGCTGGAAGACGAGAAAAAAATATGAAATAAGTGAGAAAAAATTGAATTTAGAAACAAAATTATGAAAAGTTTTTTAAATTTAATTAAAAAAAAAAAAATTTGAATAACTGCATCTTTAATAGAAACTTTTCTCGTTTTCAAGCCATTTAATTTTTGTTTATCCCTTTTTTGTTTATGATTTAACTTAGAACACATTTTTATTATCCTTTTTTTTTTTAATTCATGTAATCAGTAGTATACAACAAACGAATAATTATTATATAATATATGTAGAAGATTTCAACTTTTAACATGAAATTACGGATATTTGAGAATAATTATTTTTAAATATAACTTTTGCTTCAAAAAACGAACACTTTAAATAACATCAATAAAAGTTTTAATATAATTTTAGAGTTCTTACAACTGTTTCTTTGGAAACAAAGATAACGAAATATTTATCAAAAAATATACCGATTGATGACTTGGAATGAATACATCAAAAATTGAGAAACGATGAATCCTGAAATAGAAGAATAAATATTTTTTGTTAATAAAAATTCTAGAATTGTTTTTTATTAAAAATAAAAATTTTAATTTATTTGCTAATCGAAAAAAAAATTAATTAAAATTTTTTCAATTTTTAAATTTCTTTTACGAATTTAATAAGTTAAAACTAAAAAAAATTTTTACTACCACTGTTTCTAATTTTCATTTTCACTTTCAGTTCCACTAATTATTATAAGTTTAACTCTTAATTTCACATTCACTAATTTCTAATCGGTGAAAGTGAAAATAAAAATGTAACTGAAAATAAGAATATCAGTGGAAGTAAAATATCTGAAATATTTTTCACTTTCAATAATTTCTTGTTGGCGGAAGTGAAAATTAGAATCAGTGGAACTCGAAATAAAAATAAAAAAAGAATTTGTTCATGTAAAATTTCTTTGATAGTGACTTCTTAAGAAAAAATTAATTTCTACAACAAAAAAAAATTGTTAATATATTTTGCAAAAAATGTAAAATAATAATAGAATTTTTTTTTACACTCGTTTTCCGTTTTTATTTAAATGCTTTATACATGGCCTTAAATACACTGAAAACAAAATTATTTGATTAAAATAATCGTTTACTTGACTGTTATCAAATAAATATTTTTAAATAATTATTATTTGTTTCAAATACAGAAAATGATTAGTTCAAATATAGTTTATTCGATTCAATTATTTGGTTTCAAAAATTTTTTTTGTTCAAGTAAATATTTATTTGATAATAATAAAATAACCGATTGAATCAAATAATTTCTTTTTCATTGTATTCTTTTCTTTAAATTTTCTAAGAATAAAAATTTATTTTTCCAGATTTTGATTTTATTTAAAAGATAAATCTGATGAGGATTCTTTTCGAGAATCGAAACATTGTATTTTTATTTATTTTATTAATATTAAATCCAAATTTACATTTTATTATCCTTTTAAAGCCAATGTAAAAAATACCTAAATAAAATTCTTTTGTTTTTTTTCAAAAGTATTAGTAATTTTTTTGTTAATAAAAAAAAATAAAGAATTTCAATTACCTGGAAAAAAATTAAATAATCAAAAATTCAATCAATTATTTCTATTTCATCGATGTTTGAAGACTTGACAGGAATCATGGAATTATTTTCATTAAAATGCTTCAGCTTCATATGTACATATCCTTCCTCTGGTTTTTTCGTTGTATAATCACAATAACGACATCGAAAGAACATTATTGAACTATCATCCGCTTCATTTGATTCAATAAATTCCATATTTTCTACACTATCATCATCATCATCGTCATCATCATCACTATCATCTGATTCACTGCTAACAATATCCACACATTCAATATCTTCATCATCAACATCAATGATTGTTTCTTTAATTTTTGGATGAACTTCTTTTCTTGTAATAAGATCAATAAGTGAAATATCTTCATTTGGATGTTGATTTTTAATATGATTAAAACCATTTAATTCCTCTTGCGTAAAATATTCACAATGTGGACATTTAAATCTTATTGGTTTTGATACACATAAACGTAAATGATATTTTAACATATGTTTTGTAAATTTACAACCACAATTATTTGGACATGGAATTTCATTTGAAGATGAATTTAATGTTTTTAATTTAGCATCATTTTCATTTTCCATTTGAACAAATTTTGTTATTTCTTCATTTAATGCCTCTTCGGTTAATTCTTTATCCGATAATTCCCCATCTGAATCACTGCCATTTGTAATATCAATTAAAGTCTCTTCTGGATCATCTAAAATATCCCAATAGCTAAGATCATTTGATTCACCATTTATTTCACGTGATTGTGAAAAATTTTCCGTCTCAGGAATATTTATAAATTCAATATCATCGAATGGATTTTTATCCAAATTTTTCTCATTTATTTGTAATTCGGAATTTTTTTTTGGAATTTTTTTCTCACAACTATTTTCTATTTTATTTTCTATTTCGGAATTTTTTTTTGGACATTTTTTAAAATGATCCCATAAATCATCAGTTTGTTGATCACATTTAGGACATTTGACATTTAATTTTCTCTTTTCAATAATAATTGGTGGATTTGCATTTTTATTTTCTTGATTCTCCATTTCTTCAATTAATGTATCGATAAAATAATTTTTCATACCACGATGTTGTCTTTTAATGTGCATATTAATATCGGCTATTACTTTACAAATTATTGGACAATATGGACATTGATAACGTTTTGGTAGTATGCAAAATTTCACATGTGATTTCATTGTATGTGGATAGGCAAAAAATTTACCACAACCATTTGAACAGAGAATTTTCTTTTTATTTATTGGCTTTTTTGATTCTTTTTTCACAGCTCTTTTTAAACGTTTTGAACGATCATTTTCATTTTCATTTTTTCCTTCCAATTCTTTGTTTTCATCAACTTTTATTTTCAAATTTTCATCATCTATTTCTATTTTTGTTTTTTTCAATGAATTTCCCAATGAATCATTTCGTTTACGTTTTTTTAATGAACCATCATCAATTGTTTCATTTGATCTTTGATAGATTTTGACTTTTTTACTTAAACTAATGGCACAAATTATTTCATTTGAATGTTCACTTTTAATATGATTGGCTGTTAATTTAAAAAGTGAAAATTTTTCCTCACAATATGCACATTTAAATCGTTTAACTTGTTCACAAAATTTTTTAACATGATGATTTGCTGTATTTTGATTTTTAAATAATTTACCACATTTTTCGGGACATTCAATTATTTCTGTTGTTTTTCCACTTACTACTGGAAGTTTTTTTCTATTTTGTTTCGTGGGATTTTCAATATTTATTTTTACCTCACTTTTTTTGCTAATTAATTTTTTACTATTATTATTATTATTTGTTGAATTGTTTAATTTTTCTTTATTTAAATCATCAACATTTGAATAACGAAATAGAGGAACGCTACATAAATATGTTTCCATTTTTCGATTAATTGTTAATTTATTGCCTTTTAATTTATTGATTAAATAAACTTTTAATCCGGGATGTTTTTTTAGAATATGACAAAATGCAAGAATTAATTTATCCTCTTGATAATCACAATATGGACATTTGTAATGATAATTTAAACATCCTTGAGAAATATGTCTAGCGAGTCCATATTCAATGTCAAATGATTTTCCACACGTTGAACATGTATTTGGTGATAATTTTTTAAAAGAATTTACTAAATTTGTTTTTAAATCTTCTTCACTTTTCTTTTTAGAATCATTAATTGTTGATTTTTCCAAATTTTCTCTAAATTGTATTGATTTATTTTCTGAATTTTTCGTTTCATTGAGAGATAAATTTTTTGAATTCTTTTTTAACTGGAATTTTTGAGAATTATTTTTGAATTTTAAATTTTTTCTTGTTTTATTAAATTTTGGAATTTTGAATTTTTCTTCTTTCTCTTCTTTTTTGACGCCGTCGTTGTCTTCATTAATGCAATTAAATTTTAAATGTGATGTAAAACTTAATTGTGTTTTATAACGTTTTTGACACTTTCGACATGAATATTTATCTTTCTTTTCTATTCTATTATTAAATTCACTAGATAAAAGATGATATTTGGAGTTTTCCATTTGAATTTTATTCCATGTTGACACTTTTGTACGCGATTGTAATTTAATTGAAAAATTTTTTTTCTCCTTCTTCATGAAACTATTGTTTCTATTGTGTAAGGCTAAAATTTTTGCTTCATTAGATAAATGTAAATTTTGCAAATTTTTCGTTTCATTGGAAATTTTTACATTTTTCGATGAAGCTGATCGTAATATCCTCACTGATTGGCCATGGTTTTTGATTTGATTTTTGATTTTCCTTGCGATTGATCCTTTACTCCGAATATAATCTAGGGAAAAAACAAAAAGAAAAACAGAAAATATTTATTAGAATGGATGTAAAAAAAAAAAAAAAAACAATTTATGACACAAAATATAATGAAAATTATAAAAAAAATAATTATTTTAAAAAATGTTATAAAAATAAATTATAATAAAGAAAAAAGGTAAATAAATACAAAATTTGAAAAAAAAATATATATATAGAAAATTTTGTCCCAGAAATACAGTTAAAATTTTTAGTTTACTTTTTATGATATAAAATTTAATTTTTAAAATAAAAAATTAATAAATAATAATTTTATAGTAAGTAATAATTTTAATACATGTTAGGAATAAATAAATATTATTAAAAATTAATTTATTTTGTTCTTTAAAAAATTTTCAAAATTGAACCAAAACTGGAAAAAATTTACTTAAACCAAATAAAATTTACTTGAAACGAATAAAATTTACTCGAAACAAATAAATATTTATTCAGCTCTAAAATAAACATATTTTTTTCTCTAGGTGTAATTTCAAAAATTATTTAAATTTACTGAAATTTATAAAGATATTAAAAATTAATTTTCTTCAAACTCAAATTTGCAAAAAAAAAACCAAAAAAAAAAAAAATTAAATCCAAAAGAAAAATAATTATGGATATTAGAAAAAAATTTATAAGTTGACATTAAAATGAAGAAAATTATTCTTTTACAAATAAAATCTGAAAATTGAAATTTAAGTTTGAAAAAAAATAATTAAAAATCAGATATAATTTACATTGAAATAAATTAATTTAGATTTCCTTCAGGTATTCGAAAACGAAACAAAAAGCAAAGAAATCATGCAATATATAGAGAAAAATAATACGAAATAAAATAAATATTATATGATTCAAATAAGAAATTCTTATTTCACTATAAAATTAATTATTATTATAAATAAAAATAGTAATAAAAGAATCAATTAAAAATAAATATAAAATCAATGCTTCTTAAAATATGCTTTATTAAATAAAATTACATAAGTACCGTTGTTGAACTAATTTTCGTCCAAGTTTAATAAATAAAATTCTTTTTTTTTGAATCGATTTACGTGAACTTTTTTAATTACAATAAATCGAAACAATTTTTAAGAGTAAAAAATAAATAAAAAACATGTCGAAAATTTTGACTTCACTAAATTTTCAAAAATGGACGGAAATTAGTACAACTACGATATAATAAAAAAAAAAAAATTAGAAAATTCAGAAAATTTTATCCATGAAAGGTAGAAATAGTAATTTAATTTCAGATTTGATTTTAAAAGGGTTTTTACTCTGTTTTTAAGTTGTAATATTTTTAATTCAAAAATTTAGAATAAACAAAATTTCCAACTGTTTTGGCCTAAACGACTTTATTTTTAAATATTAACAAAGACTTTGTTTGTGTAATTTTATTATTGTTTGCGTTGAAACGTTAAATAATAAAATTATATAAATATAAATAAAGTCGTTTAGGCCAAAATAAATGGAGATTTTTTTTTTATTATAATCTTTTGAATTAAATATATAATTTCAGGTTATCATAACCTCAATTAAAATGACAATTTGTTTGAATGACAAAAGAAATTGTATTTCCATGATTAAAATTACAATTAAAAATGACTTTCGTCAATGATTGAAGTTTCTTTGAATTAAATAGGAACAAAAAAGAAAAAATAAATTTTCTAAACTATTTATAATGAAAATTCAATAAAAAATATTTACTTGATACACTTTGTTTTCGGAAATGTTTGTTAGTACTTTTTGTCAATTTGTCATAGTTATTAGGTTAAAAAAAAAACTACACCAAATAAACAACACTTTTAAAAACACAAATTACACAGATTTTTAAATAAATTACAAATTAAATTACCTAACAATCAAATTATAATGTCACATAATGTCCAACAGTTCTAAAAGGCACGTCAGATCGTTGGAAGCAATTAAGTGAAAATTAATCAAAAATTAAATATACAGAAAGAATCAAAGAAGTAGTCAATAAACTGAAATGTAAACAAGTTGACGTATAAAACAAAACACTATTGACATGAATTTTATTTTCTAAATAGGAAAATAAATATTTTATTCAAATGTAAAATATCATTTTTTGTTTTTCTGTTGATGGTAAAATGGCAACTTGTTTTTAGGGGGAAAAAAAATCGTTTTAAAAAAATGAAAATTAAGAAAAAACGAAAATTTAAGAAAATAGAAACTCGTAGAAAAAAAGAAGCTAAAAGAAAAATGGTTAATTTCAGGAATTACCAAAAAATGGCGATAATTTAGTATCGATTGTAAAAAGTCAATAAATTTTCAAACAAAAAAGGAAATTTACAGAAAAAGAGTTTTTTTTTCCAATTACTCGACACCTCCTTAACATTTCAAAAACCAAAACCTTTTTATTTTATTACTTCAACCTTTGATGGATAAAATTTTCTTAATTTTCAACATTAATTCTGAAAGCAATTTTAATTCCTTTAAATAAAACAAAATTAAAAAAAAAGAAAACAAGTCAATGATTAAAAAACGTCTCTTAATTCTCCTTTTAAAGTACCATAAAACATATGGGGCATTCTATGGGAAATTTTCATTGAAAATTTTTTTTTGTCCGAAATATTTTTTTTCGAAATCTATATGAAAAATAAGGAAATACGTACTTTTTTATTTTTTTATTTGATGAAAATGAAGGAAGTTATGATTTTTTGAAATTTAACGTCAACGAAGAAAGTCGACGCCTCCCGTTGATAAGATGCCCGTTCATTTGTCAGAATAATAAAATGCCAACTCGAGCTCAGTTCAATATGAAGCTATAGTTCAATTGTCAAAATAATAAAAGGCTAACTCAGTTTCCGTATAATATAATCCTATCTCGCATTAAATTCGAATTCAAGTTTTCGTAAATTAAAAAAGAAGTTTAAGTCCATCAGAATATTAATTCATACTTTTTAATGATTAATTAGTGATTAATAATTATTAATAAAATAAGAAATAGAATAAAAAACAAATAATAAAATAAATGAAAATAAAAAATATTATTAAAAAAGAAAAAAATTAATTTAGCCTTGAATTAATTTATTACTAATATTATTTTTTGTACTAAGAAATTAAAAATTAGACATTTTCGATTTTTAATTTTTTTTTGCATTAAAATCTCTGATGATTGAAGAATTTTTTCCCCTATCTGTGATAGTGGTATTTTTAGTTTTTAAATTACTATTTTTAATTTTTTTAGTACTGCTCACAGAATTTAAGCATTTTTTCTACAAATATAACCTTTTTCCATTAACATTCATTTGTTTTTTTTTTTTAATTTTCATAAAAACATACTAAAAATCGTTGCGTCGAGCTTAAAAATTGTAAATAGTAACTTAAAAAATAAAAATACCACTTTCGCAGATAGGGGAAAAAATTCTTCAGTTATCAGAGATTGTAATGCAAAAAAAAAAAAAAATTAAAAATCGAAAGTGTCTCTTTTGAGAAAACTCACTTTATAAGTTTAATTTCAACTTTTTTTGTTGTTTCTGTTATAGGTACGTTATTTTTGAGCACATATTTTCAAAATTTGAGAAAAAATGAACAAATTTCATATATAGAATAATTTTTAATTTCTTAGTACAATAGATTAAAAAATGTTCCAAAAACATACTTTCTTCGTTGACGTTAAATTTCAAAAAATCATAACTTCCTTCATTTTCATCAAATAAAAAAATAAAAAAATATGGGTTATTCTATTTTATTTCACCTATAGTCGTTGCAGCCTATTTTTAGAAAAATTTGATATTTCGTATTAATGACTTTTAATATCCGCACAATTCATTTTTGACAATTATTTTATGAATTTTTTTTTATTTTTGCTGAAATTTAGTTTTTAATTTGAGTTGAACGGAAAATAGGTTAGTTTGACAGCTTTGGAAATTTTATAAAAAAGAACACAAATAATTCAGTTAGTAAATTTTTTTTTCATTGATATTTGTTGAAAATAGTCTAATTTACCTTGAATTTTACCTTGAATGATGAACTTTTCAGGATTTTATCAGATTTTGAACACTTATATCTTCGCAGGCGATTAATGAAAAAATCCCATTTTGATATTAAAATTTAAGTTAAATCTTCTTT
This sequence comes from Leptopilina boulardi, assembly GCF_019393585.1. Taxonomy (NCBI): domain Eukaryota; kingdom Metazoa; phylum Arthropoda; class Insecta; order Hymenoptera; family Figitidae; genus Leptopilina; species Leptopilina boulardi. The sequence continues at coordinate 1,742,556 of NW_026137665.1, read as the reverse complement.
ATTCATCTTATCAAAATTTGGTGATGGAGAACGAGCTACTTTTTATTTTTATTCACTTCAAAAAATTCACCGTAAAATACAAATTTGAAGGTTAAAAAACAAGTACTTTTATAAATAAAATTCATACAAATAAATCCATTATGAGAAAACCAACTTCAGTTTTATAAAATTACTTGTTTTTTAACGTTTAAATTCATATTTTAAGGTGGATTTTTTAAAGTGAATAAAAATAAAAAGTAGCTCGTTCTCCATCACCAAATTTTGATAAGATAAATAAAGAAAACTTAACTTAAATTTTAATACCAAAATGGGATTTTTTCATTAATCGCCTGCGAAGATATAAGTGTTCAAAATCTGATAAAATCCTGAAAAGTTCAATATTCAAGGTAAAATTTCACATATTTCTATATTATACTAGGGGGCTATGCCCCCTGCGCGCTTCGCGCGCCAACCCCCATCCCCCCTCCTCTCTTCCCCTCCTTTTCCCCTCTCCCCACCCTAAATGTAAAGGTTAAGATCGTTTCAAGACTCTGAATATAGCCGTAAGTCCCCCCTTCCTTTTCTTCTACCCCCCTTCTCTTGACTTGCGGCTATATTCAGAGTCTTAGAACAGCGGCGGCAGCGGCTTCGCGCCCCAACCCCCATCCCCCTCCTCTCTTCCCCTCCTTTTCTCCTCCCCCCACCCTAAATTTAGAGGTTAATATCGTTTTAAGACTCTGAATATAGCCGCAAGTCCCCTCCCTTCTCTTCTATCCCCCTTCTCTTTACTTGCGGCTATATTCAGAGTCTTGGAACAGCGGCGTCGGCGGCGGCGGCGTTGGCGGCGATATCTTTTTGTAATATAGGTAGAAAAATAAAAAGCCAACATATCATGTGAAAGTACATGGAAAGTACTTATTGTTAGGTAGTAATAAATTTTATAAAATTTATAAACTTTCTTGGAAAATATAAATAAAATGTGACAAATTTTGACATTTTACATTTAAAAGTTTGAATATTAATTTTCACGTAGTATTTTGGCTTTTTTTACACAATTATCAATTAACATTGGTAAATTAGACTATTTTCTACAAATATCAATGAAAAAAAATTTACTAATTGAATTATTTCTGTTCTTTTTTATAAAATTTCCAAAGCTGTCAAACTAACCTATTTTCCGTTCAACTCAAATTAAAAACTAAATTTCAGCAAAAATAAAAAAAAAATTCATAAAATAATTGTCAAAAATGAATTGTACGGATATTAAAAGTCATTAATACAAAATACCAAATTTTTCTAAAAATAGACCGCAACGACTATAAGTGAAATAAAATGGAATGACCCATATATATTTCCTTATTTTTCATATAAATTTCGAAAAAAAAATGTTTCGGACAAAAAAAAATTTTCAATGAAAATTTCCCATAGAATGCCCCATATACTTTTCAAACATCCAGAAACCTGTAACAAAAAAAACAATACTTTAGTATAATTGCAAGAAAAAAAACAATGATAAAATATTAAATAATTTATATTCTTTTCTGTTCTAATTAATAAAAACATTTCTATATACATATGTGAATTTGACAATTTTATTATTTAAAGATTTTACATAAATTAAAATTTAAAAATTTTACAATAAATCAAAAAACCAAAAACACTATCCACAAAAAATTTTGTGGTATATTATATATATATATTTATTTATAATAAAATCTAAATGTTAACATTTTTCATAAAATATTTAATTACTCATTATTATAAATATCAATAGCATAAACATCATTTCCAGGATGTTTTCTTCTCACATGAGCGCGTACATTTGAAATATGTTTTGTTCTATAAAAACAATATGGACAATTAAAACGTGGCTCAAGTCCACATTCGTATCTCAAATGATATTTTAAATTATAATTATGTCGAAAAGCACTGGGACAATTTGGACAAGGAAATGCTTGTCCTTGTGAGTTACGTTTTTGAATGGGAACACGTCGTGTATAAGCTCGAGCTCTTCTCACCACGTAAGGTGGAAATGAAGCAATCTCTAATCCTGAAAAATAAAAAAAAAAATTTAATTAATTAATTATTTTCAATTTTAATATTTATTATATATATATAAAAATATTGAAAATGAATTTGTTTTTCTATTATAAATTGTAGAGAAAATAAAAAAAACTCTCTTATTATAACAAGAAAAATTTTCTATTAATATATAAATGTCAACAAATAATTTATACACAAACTTGCAATATATATATATATTACATGCTGATACTTAATTCTATGTAAATTATAATAATAATTATGATTAGTTACAGATTACATGCACATGAATGTGAATCTGTCGGTGAAATATATATATAAAAGTTAAATTTGTAGAGTTAAGGAGGTTGTTTGATGAAACGAAAAAAGGTTACAAGTATTTGGAAATTTACATATTTTAATACATTTTTTCTATAATTAAAAAAATTTTTTTTTAAATATATGGGACATTCCACGGGAACAGTTTTTTTCGAAATCGGTATGAAAAATAAGAAAATAATTTTTTTATTTCATAAAAATGAAGGAAGTTATGATTTTTTAAAATTTAATTTTTTAAATTTAATTTCAATTTTTTTATTGCTTCCATTATAGGGGGACGCATGATTATGTTCTAATCATTAGTTAGAATTTTCATTTTAAGGAATTTCAATTGTCATAATTATTTTTAAGTCGAATTTTTATTTGAATTAGTACTTTTCGGAATTTTCATAAAAAACGATTTTCTATATTACAGAATTTTTATTTAATCAAAAATTCACTTCACAAAATTTTTATTTGTTTGAATTTTTATTTGTTAGAATTTTTATTTGCTCGAATTTTCATTTTACATAATATAGGCATTTTAAAGAATTCTTATTGGGTAGAATTTCATTGCATAGAATTTATATTATATTCTTTCAGTTGAATTTTTATTTGTTCGAATTATTATTTGATAGAATTTTCATATAACCGATTTTTCATACTACAGAATTTTTATTTAACCGAAAAATTATTTAACAGAATTTCAATTTATCAATTTCTAATTGATAGAATTTTCATTTGTCCGAAATTGCAAATGGCCTAACAAACAATCGATTTTGGCGCGATTTTTAAAATCAACCAATCACAATATTTTATGGATAATTTTTGATTGGTTGATTTTAAAAATCGCGCCAAAATCGATTGTTGCTTCGGTCATTTGCAATTTCGGACAAATGAAAATTCTATCAATTAGAAATTTTGTTAAATTATTATTTTGGTTAAGTAAAAATTTTGTAGTATAAAAAGTCGGTTATATGGAAATTATATCAAATAATAATTCAAACAAATGAAAATTGTGACAAATAAAAATTCGAAGAAATAAAAATTCTGTGAAATAAATTTTAGTTCATATAAAAATTCTGTAATACAAAAAATCGTTTTGATGAAAATTCTGCAAAATACATTAATTCGAATAAATAAAAATTCGGCTCAAAAATAATTATGACAAATGAAATTCCATAAAATGAAAATTCTAATTAATGATTTTTAGAACATAATCATGCGTTTCGTTATAGGTACGTTATTTTTGAGCACATATTTGAAAAAATATTTCAAAAATACACTGCCTTTGATGACATTAAATTTTAAAAAATCATAACTTCCTTCGTTTTTATCAAATAAAAAATAAAAAAAAAATACGTATTTTCTTATTTTTCATGTAGATTTCGAAAAAAAATTATTCGGTCCAAAAAAAATTTAAATTAAGTCTAAAAAAATGACTTAACTCAAAAACCGAAGTAATCAATTTTCGAAATTTTTTCAGGAGAAAATTTTTTTATAGTGACCGTAACATAACTTTTGTTTTAAAATAAATATTAAAACTTCCATAATTTGTATTAAATGAAAAAATAAGAAAATACGTATTTTCTTATTTTAAAAAAAAAAATTTGACAAAAAAAAATTTTAAATAAAAACCTCACGTGGAATGCTCTATATTGGTTCTTATGAGAATTAAAGACAATTAAAATTAGATAAGTAGTAAAAGTATATACAAAAAGAAGTAGTATTGTTTAAAAAAACACAAAAATTGTAAAGTGGAATCAATCTTGATAATAAAACCTTAATAATAAAAATTATAAATTAATTAAAAATAATTCATGAAAAAGACATAAAAATCATACATTCTCTCAGCAGTTTGTACATTTGATCTCGGCAGTGTGTGATAACACTGAAAAATAAGAAGAAAAAAAATGAATTATCTAAAAATTTTACATAATTATGAACACTGTAAGTGATTGAATCGTAAATTTCGAAAAGGAATTAATTCAGAAAACCGTAAGAGCTATTTTCACTATTCATTGTTATGCGAAAATGACACGCATTTTCCAACTGTAAACTTTTCGAAATTCACGATTAAAATGTTTTCATTAGAGGCGCATGAATTTCACATAAATTTAATGATTTGTTATATTTTAAAAAAATTTATTAGATATAATTTATTTTTTTTTTTTTTGACTAAATTTTTTATTTTATTTATTTTTCGAATTATCATTTAACAGAATTTATTTTTTTTAACGAATTTTAACTAAACTGAATTTTTAGATACCGAGTTTTTATTTGGCAAAATTATCATTTAACAAAATTTTCCTTTTTAAATGAATTTTTACTAAACAGAATTTTTATTCCATAGAATTTTTCTTTATCCATCTTTGTATTTAAAAAAAAATTAATTTTAATTTAGCATAATTCTCGTTCAACAGAATTTTAACATTTTCAAATGCCACAATTTCCAATTCACCGAATCTTGATTTGTTCGAATTTTTATATACAAAAATTGTTAATTGAGAGAATTAAAAAAATTATAAAATTAGCATTTTTAATTGGCAGAATTTTTATTTGTCCGAAATTGCAAATGACCGAATAAAAAATTGACATAAAAATTTCGGCGCTTTTTTTTAAAATTGATCACAATCAGATCAACAAAAAAAAAATCGTGATTGAAAAAATTTTGTAAAATCGCGCCGAAATCTTTTTGCTGATTGTTTATTCGGTCATTTACATTTTCGGACAAATGAAAATTTTAAAAATTCTATCAAAATAAAATTCGGACAAATAAAGATTTGATAAATTTGAATTACTGGCATTTACAAATTTGAATCACATAAAATTGCGCAATGAATGAGAATTTTGTTAAATTGGAATTTTTTAAAATAAAAAGTTAGCAAAGATGAATTTTGTAAAATAAAAATTTTGTTAAGTTTTTGAATTTTTTTTTTTTTTGTTTTTCAATAAAAAGAAATTCTTTTCAAATGCTAATACAAGAAATGAAAATTCGAATATAAAAAATAGATTAATATCTTATAAAATTCATTAAAAATGGAAATTTTAACTAATTATTTTTATGGAAATTTCATGTGCCCCTATGAAACATTTAATGTGTTTTATTAACATAAATAAGGATATAAAAAAAAATATATAATTTTTTTTCAAAATGTTTTAGGAGGGAAAAAAGGCTCTTCCTCTTCATCCGCTTACCCCCAAAACAAGTTCTAAACAACCTCCTTAAGTAAATCGATGACCCAAACATTATTTCCCTTATGTTGTGCTCGAATATGTTTGTACATGTTTGAGCGAAGTTTCGAACGTTGAGAGCAATATGGACATTGAAATTGTGGCATTTTTCCACATTCATAAGCGACATGTTGATTGAGACCGCCTTTTCTTCGAAAGCAAGCGCCACAATTTGGACATGGATACCTCAGTATGTTATCAGTTTCAAATCTGAAAACTAAAATATAAACAAAATTTTATTATTTATCATTTTACAATTTCACCAAAATTAATTTTTTCTATAACATAATAATTTTTTTATGTGCGAATATTTATTATACATTATTATAATGGTCTAAAATTTTAATAAACTAAAGAAATACATACTTGTTTTATAGAGTGAGATTTTTTTTTTTTTTTTTTTTTTTATTGAAAACATATATATGTTTACACTTTTCAAAATTTCATATTCATTTCGAGACATATATTGCTTTATTTTTTTACGCGTCTATTGTTAATTGTATATTAATATGAAAAGCAATCACCTTACTAATATTTTAGATATTTACATATTATTATAGAATTTGCTTTTCTTGTCAAAAACGTTAATATAAATTTTGAAATGAGAAGGCCTAATAGGTAATGATGGTTTTAATAAATTTTTATTGTACTTTATTGTATTAGGCCTTCTTCTTACAAAAATTATTAATATTTGTCAAAAGTAAATTACATTCAATGAAAATTTTTTTTTACGGGAAAATTGTTCGTTTTTCTAATTTATTTTTTTGTAGAATATTGTAGAGAAAATTATATTTTACATCATAAAATATATGGCGAAATTTAAATTTTAAAATACTCATTCTAAAATTTTATTTCTATTTTGAATTAGTTAAAACTGATTTACAAGTTTTTTTTTTTACGTCATAACTAATAACTGATGAGATTTTTTTCGACTAAATATTATAATATTTATTTTCTAAATTTTTTTTTTTTAAGTACCTTTATTATTATTTTACTCAGTCTTGAACAATTCTATATTTCGTTTCTTTGAACTATTAATAATACTTCGGCAATTAATGGTATTTGTTTGTGACATATAAATTACATTAACATTGTGTACGATATTAATACACAAATCGAAGACAGTTTAGCACCTTTTTGTAAAAAAAAAAAAAAAATTTACAACTAAAAATAAAAATAAATTGTTTCTAATGTCAAAATAAAAAAAAAAAAAAAATGTAAATAAGATCGAAAAATTATGGAATTTTTAAGTTTCTTTTTTTTAATAGACAGTATTAAGGGGATGGATGAGTGAAATTTTTTTTTCCTACGTGACTAAAAATTATGAAATTAAAAAAAAAACATTTATTAGTTAATAAATTTTTTATCTATTCAAAAATTTTAAAATTCTGGAAAGATTAAAATTTAAACTTCTCTCAGAATTTCTATTATTTTTCATGGACAATTTTTTTTTCATTTTTATTTTATAATTTTAATCAAATAAATCGTATGGATTTTACAAAAATCTTAATCTTTACTACAAAAACTAAAATTGATAAATAAAAAAATTCTAAAATGGTAAAAAAAATTATTTTTTTTTTTAATTTTACAAAATGAAATCCGATTTTTAGATTTTTTAAAGTAAAGCAAGATAAAAAAAATTGCGACCAAAAAACATAAATGTTTGATTAAAAATTTTTCAGTATCATTATAATTATTATTAATATTATTATAATAACAAAAAAATTTACAAAAATTAAGAGGAAATTAAAATAAAAAAAATTATTTCTTTTATTTTAGTTTAATTTTTAGGATTTTATTTAAAAATCTTTTTTTTTTTTCAATTATGTTGTAAGTTGAACATTGTTTTTCTATTAAAATAATTTTTGTTAGAAATTTATTAATTTATTATAATATGATTTTATATAACTTTCTTTGAGAACATTACTCGACTTTTACCGAACCGTTAAAATGAAAACAAGTAAAATTGTCGTCTTTCATCCGACACAAATTTTGAATTATAAATTGAATTTTTTTAAAAGAAAAATTCGAATTAAATCATGATTCTTTGCAGAAATGTCGTCAATGAATCAATCGATTTTGTGAATAATTTTTGCCCACCAAAACGCAATTTTTGAGAACAAACTGTTTTTTTTGAAAAATGGCAATTTTTGAAAATTTTTACTCTAATATTGAAAATATTTTAAATTTCTTGCTACTTCTTTAAAAAAAAAAAGTTATTTGCTAAAAAAAAAATTTTTTTTTCTAAAAGATTTTCCAAAAAAACTTATTTTTTTCTACACTCTGCACCAAAATTTTTTTCATAAAATCTTTGGTAAATGGTTTTGCAGAATAATAATTTAAAAGAATCTTAATTTTGAAGAAAAAAAATTGTAAAGAATTTCAATTTTACAGATCATTTTTTTTTACATTTTTTCATTTGTTCGAATTTCCATTTAACCGATTATTATCTCAATGTTGGAGAATTTTTTATTTAAATCAAAATTAATTATCCAAAAATTCAATTTAATCGAATCTCAATTTTTGCGAAACATTGTTTCGTGTAAAATATTTATTTTTTTGTAGAATAGTAATTCAAAATAATACCAATTATTCTGAAAGAAAATCACTATTAAAATTAATATTCCAACATAAATGAATATTCTGCAAAAATTAATATACTACGAAAAAATGTTTCACACAAATTGAGATTCTATAAAATTGAATTTCTGGCTAATTAATTTTCGTCTAAATAAAAATTCGATTCTCCGACATTGATATAATCGATTAAAAATAAAAATTCCGTAAAATTAAAATTCTTTACATTTTTTTTTTCTGTAAAATTAAGATTCTTTTAAATTACTATTCCGGAAAAATAATATTCTACAGAATAAAATTCTATTAAAACATAATTTTAAAAAATTAGCTTTAGTGTTTATTCATGCGTCTCTTATAAAATGGATTTATCTGTACATTGACAACATTTCTACAAAGAATAATGACGATTTAATTCAAATTTTTCAAAAATTTGTGTATATGAAAAACCAAAAAATGATCTAAATTTCGAAAAATTCAAATAAAAGTAAAAAAAAAATTCAACTTCAACAAAACTCAACAAAGTTTTTGTAAAGAAATATTTTTGAAAAAAAAAATAATTGTCCAGTGTTACTTTGAGTTAATTAAATCAAATTTCTTTTACTATAATAATTTTTAACTAAAAAAATAAATGTTTAAAAATAATTTTAAATTACAAAATTACATTTATGAATTGGGCTCTAAATCAATAGCATAAATTTTTAAGCCAATATGCCTATGTTTCACATGTGTGTACATATTACTACGTTGCTTTGTCTTGTAATTGCAATAGGGACATTGAAAACGAGGACTACGATTACATTCATATTTAAAATGTCGCCAAAGGGCATTTTTTTGTTTATAAACTTTACCGCAACTCTTGCAAACATTACCACCAGGTTGTTGTGAATTGACGACATTTTTCTTTGCATCAATATTTGATGCTTGACGAACAGCAACATCTTCACGGAAGGCTGCATATCCATTCCAAAATGCAACTATCAACAAAATTGAAGCAAAAAATCAATAAATATTTAATTTTTTGTTAAACACACTTTTTTTTTTGCTTACTTTTTACAAATATGTGTTACATATGATTTTTAAGGATTAATTTTTTAATGGGCTATTTATATATAATTAAAATATAATTTGTTTTTAATTATTTAATTTTTATATATATTAAAAATTTTCATTTAAGCGATTTTAAATATTTTAAGGCTAAAAAAAACAATTACTAAAGCTAACATTAAATTGGTCAATGTAGAAACAGCATAAGTCTTTAGAATATCAAAAATTTTTCTCGAATCAATAAAAACTGGTTTTCTTATAAATATAAGGGTCGGTGTCTAGACACTTTCGTCTGTGAGCTGTTGCTGTTTTATTTTTCAAAAAATCTAGTTTCAAAATATTTTCAAACTTCAACATTTTTTTAATTCATTAATTATAATACTGTGATGTAATTTTTTAAAATTAGTTTTTCTTTTTTTTTGGTATTTTTCATTAAAAATTTCTATAAACTTTACCAATTTTTAACACTGAAATAAAAATTTAATTCAATTAATCGATTATCAAATAAATAATTATTAGTAGTGAATAATTTTTATTTAAGCCAATTAAATGGTATTTGTTGCAAATAGAGAAATTTTTGGTTTTTAAATACAGTTTATTTGATTCAAATAAAAATTATTTAATACAAAGAAATATTTATTTGATAATAGTAAAGTAGCGATTATTTGAATAAATTCAATTTTTTTTCAATGTAATTTTAAATAAAAAAACTTTTTTTTAATAAATAATAATTATAATTAAAAGCCGAAGGTTCAGACGATACTGAAATTTATGTTTGATTATCAACGATTTTTAGAGAAATATTCTTTAGAATGAAAAATTCTATAAATTTTCGAAAAATATTTCTTACAATGTTTATTTTTCATCAAAAAATTATAAAAAAAATTTATTTTAAAATTTTTATAATTTTCCGTCTTAAAAAATAATTTGCTTTTCTAATCGTTATGGACTTCAGCATCATAAGGTTCAAGACGTTTTTTTTTCAACTTCAAATTTTGAATCTTCAAAAGTAAAATATTATTCAAAGAGTTTTTAATATTAAATATTGAGACTTACGAAAAAAAAAAAAAAGAAGAAATTTCTTATTTCAATACTAAAAAATGCTAAAATTGTTCCAAAAATATTCAATTTTAAAATAAGTAATTTCAATTGTAATTTTCTTTTTTTCTAGAAAAAATTTCGAAATTTTTTCCTACTTTGTATCTTACAAAAGAAAAAATGAGCCAAAATTTCAGAAAACGTTCAAATGAACAAAATATATTTTTTTTAATCTATAAATTATTAAAAATTATACTGTCAATGTAAAATAAAACAGTAAATTTAAAAAAAATATTAAATTAATAACTTCTTTTTAGATATTTAAAACAATAGTTATTTGTAATAAAATTCCTATTTAAAGAAGTTAAAAAAAAAATAAATTTTTTTTTTCATTTGAACGTTCAAAATTTTTGACTCATAAAAAAAAATTGTTTCTTTACTAAAAAATAATAAAATTATTCTAGAAATATTCAATTTTAAAATAAATAATTCCAATTAAAACTACTTTTTCCCCAGGAAAAATTTCACAATTTTTTCTTGAATTAACTTTTTTTTTAAAAACGAAAAATTTAAGATTTTACACATATTGATATAACTTAGTTACTATTAAAAATAAACGTTAATTTAAAAGTTTTATTTAAGGAGAAATTTTCAACAAAAAAAAAAAATTGATTTTCGAAAAAATGCCGTTTCTACACTAACCGCCTCATTTTAATTGTTAAAAAAAAAATAGCACTAATTAATATACATAATATTTTCCAGGAAATCTTCATTGTAAAAAATCTTCACTGTTGTAATAAGCTTCGAAGAATGTATAAATTCTGCTGAAAATATAATATATATATTAATACAATATTAAATACAATATACAAAAAATACAAATTAACCTAAAAATTAAGATTTTTAAAAAATAATTTCTATTTTTTCTAATATCTTTTTGTTCGTCTATAGAAAAAAAAAAAATTCGCCACCTGAAAGTAAAAATTTTGATAAAAATTACAAAATTTCATATATAGCGTTTATAAAAAGTTATGTAAAAATATTAACATAAACACACTTACGACATTCATGAAATAAATATTTAAGACAGGAACAATAAATTCTCGATATTTTTTTGCGGTTTTTATAACATATATATTATCTATAAATAATATAGGCAAAATATAATGGTACATCACTGTCACAAATTCTTCTTTTTATCACATCAAAAAAATCAAGCATCACTTACATATATATGGCTTTAAATATGTCACTTTATTAAAAACACATATATATATATATATATAGTTTTTGAAAATCAGTAACGATAATTTTTGAAACACATTTTTTTGGGGGGGAAAAATAGAAGGGAAATAATAATAATTTTTTTGTTTAGCACAAACATTCATTGGCGCAGATATTTATTTGAAAGTTTGAAAAAAAAACAAAAATCTTGAAAATGTCATATTGTACACGAATCATTTGAACACGAAAATAACACAATTTCATAGTATATATATTTCGTATGGCTGGGCATTGAGTATAATTATTATATTATTAAGTCAATTTATTTGTAAATAAACAAGAAATATGGTTTATTTAATAAAATAAATGACTTACCGGCAATAACGCACAGGACATAACCTCTACACAACACATATATATACAACAACGAACAGCTGAAGCGGACGACTGATTATGATGATGATGGAAATAATCGATTTAAGGCCCATATGGCCACCTATCGAAATCGAATCGAGAGATCGATTCTAAATATTTTAAATTTAAAATCGGAATTAATTACATTTTTTTTATATAGGGAAATTGTAAATAAATAAAAATATTCGTTTTCAAAAAAATTTTTATATACAATTCAATTAAATTTTTTTATTTTTTTTTTCTTATATTCAAATAATAAAAACATAATATTTATACCTGATGAATCGCTATAATCGAATTCAAATCATAGAGTGCTCTAGTTAACTGCTCAAAATTTTTACTTTGAAATATTAATTATTTTTCATTATTTTAATTTGAAATTTTCTGATTGTCATGTACAGGAAATTTTGTTTACTGTAATTTTCAATTTAATACTATATATTTAGTATCTGATAAATATTTAATCACTAATTTATTTCTAATCAAATTTTTCCCATCGATTTTTTAATTATTAGCAAATAAAAAATTATAATTTTTATTTTTCATAATAAATTTTTTTTACATTGTGTATTAAAAGGAATTATGAGAAATAATTAATTTTTATTTATAAATAATGAATTATTATTATTATTATTACTATTATTATTACATTAAATCTGCATTTTGTTGCAGTTTGAATTGTGTTAAAATAAATAAATTTTGTATATAATTGATTATCTACTAAATAATAATTAATTTATAATAATAATTATTATTATTGTTATTATTATTATAAGTGAAATTAATTATTTACAGTCAATAAACAGGACACACAATTTTTGAATATTTTTCCAAGTTATTTCCATTAACAAATTATAAATTTTTTTTCTTTTACATATTTATAACTTTTTTCCTATTGACAATAGAGAAATTTTTTTTTTTTTTGCAGAAAATGTTAAACTTTTAGAAAAAAAATTTTGTGAACAAAAATTATGATTTTTTAATGAATTTGTTTAATTAAAAAAATTTATTTATAATTTTTAAACCTGTTCTCTCTGTTTTTCAATCTCAAAAAAAAAAAATCATGAATATTACTGAACTTATAATATTTTATTTATTATTTATTTTCGATAATTTTTTTTTTTAATTTTCTATTCCTTGCTCAATGTTGCATCAAAATTTATTCCATTGTTTTTTGAAAACAAAAAATAACGCTATTGTGAAATTTATGGTACTTAACTTTTTTTAAGTTAAATAATATTCATGATTTTTTTCGAAGTTAAAAAACAAAACGAACAAGTTTAAAAAATAATTTATTTATTTATATACATAAACGGATCTTGGGAAGAAATAAAAATTGCCCTCTCGTATGATAAGTACTCATAGAAAAAATAATGCAAAAATTAAAATTACAATAAAAAATTAATATATAAACAAATTTTATTATTTAAATACATTAATTTATAATTTCTTCTTGCAATAATTTTTTTAATTTAACATTTTTTACGTAAAAAAATTGACAACTTTTTTTTCTGTTAAACAATTAGAATTCTATAAATAGAAAAAAAGTTAGAAGTGAAAGAAAAAAAAAATTGTTTTTGTTAATGCAAATATTTTGAAAAATATATTAGAAATTTCAAATTAATATTTTGTATATCTAATTTCGATAAATTGAAAATTGTATAATAATAATAATTCTTTATTAGTTTATTTGGATAATTAAAAAATCAATGCGGAATAAAAATTAGATAAGTAAATTACTTTGAATAATTAATAGAAATAGAAGAATTATAGTAAACAGAACAATCAGAATGAAAAATAATTAAAAATATATCAAAGTATAAAGTTAATTAATAATTCTTTACGTTTTACCTGTTAATCCTCTGCCTACTAATGTGACCATAATCGTCTATTTGAACATCTTTAATAAATTTTTTCACTTCAATATTTTAAATTTTCAGTTGAAGGTAAGTCTGAAACAAATATTTTAATATTAGAAAAATATATTAAAAGTAGGTAAAGCATTTGTCATTGTAATAAATTATAATAAAGACATAAAATTATATGCATAATAAATAAAAAAGTAAATAATAGAAAACATAAAATAATTGTAATAAAATAATATTATAATAAAAATTATAATAAAAATTATTATAAAAATATTAGAAAAATATATTTTTATTTATTATAAAAATAAAATCATTTTTAGTCTTCTAAAATAATTTTAAAATTTTCTCTTCACTATCTGTTTCTTAAACAAAAAAGCAGAAATTTATTAATATAATTTACACAATTTTATTGAACTCAATTATGCTAAATAATATTTTGTTTTGGTATACAAAGGAGCAAAATATTTATTTTTAATATGACTAACATTAACTTAATAATATACTTAAGTTAAATGAATATTTAATAAATTATATTTTTGTTGCACTTTAATTATATAATAAACATATATCAGAGAGTTGTAAATATTTTCACGCACTATAAATATTTATATACAACAAATTAAAAAAAAAAAAATTCCCCTCAATTTTTGTAGTACAAAAATTTATTTAACAGTTAAAATAAAAATGTGAATAATTTCATTTTAATCAATACCAATCGTTATACAAATATTTTATTGTCTATATGAGTCAATCCATTATATTTTACCTGTTGTGGACTATTAGAAAAATATTATAATTCATAATAATCATTAAATAATTAATAATCAAAAAAATAATTATTACGAATTATAAGATTTTTCTAAAAATAGTCAAGGCTCATGATTATCAAATAAAAATAATTAATTAGAATTTTCCTTTTAAAGTATTTTATTAGAAATAATTATTTTTTAAACCAATTTTCAAATTAAAATTTAGCATATTTTCTTTTTATACGAATTTTTACAAAACAAAATTTTTTGCTATTAAATTTTTGTTTCGCAGAATTTTTATTTTACACTCATTTTCTTTAGATGACTTTATGAAAAAATTTTAATTTATTTGAATTTCAATGTAACAGAATTCTCATTCAATCGAATTTTATATGATTCGAATTTTTAAATGACAAAAATTCCAATTTATCGAATTTTAATTTCTCCGAACTTTTATTTGCACGAATTTTATTTTATCCGCAATTGCAAGTGGCCAAACAAACGATCGATAGAAAGAATTCGGTCCAATTTTTAAAATTGACCAATCACGATTTTCTTGATAATTTCTAATTGGTCAATTTAAAAAAAAAAATCGGCGTTTTAAAAATTCGTACAAATTAAAATTCGGTGAATTGGAATTTTTGTCATTTAAAAATTCGAATCTCGTAAAATTCATTTCAATGAGAATTTTGTTAATTTAAAATTCGCTTGAATTAAAATTCTTTTATAAATAAAAGTAACATAAAGAAAAGGACTAAAATAAAAATTTTGCCAAACAAAAATTCGGTAGCTAAAAATTTTATTATGTAAAAATTTGTATAAAAAGAAAATCTATCAAATTGTAATTTAAAAATTGAAAATCTGTCTAAAAAATTATTTCTAATAAAATACAAACTTTTAAAAAAAAATTTAATTAATGATTTTTATGAAAAATTTATGCGCCACAAATTTGTCTGCAAAGATTTTAGATGAAATATAATAAATTGACCCCCTAAAGTTAATAAATTCATGAAAGAATTATTTTTTCACCATAAAAATATTTTGCTGTTTAGACAATCTTTTAATATTGCCAAATGTTTTTTTTGTAATAACATCAATTGCATAAATATCCTTATATGGATGAAGAAATTTCACATGCGAAAGAATATTACGTGAATATTTACTAAGAAAATGACAATGGGGACATTTAAATCTTGGCCCTTGACCACATTCAAATTTACAATGACCACGTAATGAACGAATATTTTTATAAGAACTACCACAATTATTTGGACATGGATATTTTTTAATATCACTTGATGAATTTATTATTTCCACATCAACCGAAGGACCAGAATGAAAATTATTACTATCATCATTATTTGAAGGCAGAATTTCATGATCAATTTTTTCTTGTTCTGAATCATCAATATTTATAATTATATTGTGTTTCTGATTAGGATGTATACGTTTATAATGTCTATAGATATTACATCGTTTTTTACTGAGATAAGAACAATATGTGCATTTATATAATATTTTCGTACATTTCACTGATTTTTCAGATAATAATGAAAATGAATCATCTTTTGTCAATGAATCCTGATTTGAATATGGGATTTTTTCATTTTTTATCAATTCTAAATTATCTTCATTTGTCGTGAAATCTTGAATATAATTTAAATTTGTCCAATTGAGATTTGTGGAATTATTTGTATCGTCGAATGATGCATTATTGATGTCTACAAATGTGTAGTTATCCACATCTGAAAAAAAAAAATTTTTCATTATTAGAATTGAATAAAAAATTTTTAATTCAAAATTGGTTAATTGTTAAATTATATTTATTTGAAAAAATATATATATTATATATAATTCTAAAATTACTGTTTAAATAATTTATATTGTTTAACAATTGCACAAAAAGTCGGTAAAGTTCACAAACACAATCAACGATTTAGAAAAAAAAAATAAAAATTATTTTTCTAAGCAAAAAATTATAATTTACCAACAAAAATTTTTGTAACATTACTCTACCAAAAATTTAAAAAAAAATAATTAAATTCACAACGTTTATAATTGATCAACAATTTTTGAAGAAATATTTTTTTGAATGAAAAATTCTATCAATTTTTTTCTCAAAAATATTTCTTGCAATGTTTATTGATCAGAAAATTATAAAAAAAAAAATTAAAATTATTTTTTTATAATGTTTCGTCTTAAAAAATTTGTTTTCTAATCGTTGATCATAAACGTTGTAAATTTCGCCAACGTTACACAAAACAGTAAAATGATCTATTATACACATAGCACACTGTTAAAGCAATGTTTACAAAAAAAATGTTTATTTGGAAATTTAAATACATTTTACATCGTTGTATTATTAATTACTTACATATAATTAATGAACGTACATAGTAAAAAAATCTTATAATTTATATTTGAATATCAGTTACTTTGGAAACTATATATATATATAGTTTAAAATCTGAATTAGTATAAAAAATAACTAATTAGATAGCAAAAAGTCAGTCACTGATTCAAATATAGTAATATTTGAATCATTTAATCGAAAATAACAAATTATCAGTTAAATTCATTTTTAGGTTATGTCAAAGTAACGGAAAAATAAACTTTCTATTAACTAATATTCAATTACTTCTAGTCAAATTTCAATATTTCAGTTATTTTTTTTAAAACTAATAATTCGTAATTTTTTTTTACTAATTACTAAAGCAAAAATTTAGCCGTGATTTTACTAAAAACTAGTTCATTTTAACTATTTATAATTCAAATTTAGAGAGAAAGCCAATTTTCAAATTGTATTTTTTTCAAATCTTTTTCCAGGGCAAAAAATAAAATTATTTTTTATTAAAAAAAAAAAGAAAATTTTTTTTGAAAATATTTGTATAAATTAAAAAAAAATTCTTCCCCTTTTGAGTGGATTCCTCTCATTTTTGATGAAACTTTTTTAAAGAAGTGTTGTCTCAAAATACAATAATGTAAATACGCACAAGTGTCAAACAATTTTAGGTTATGTTTCCGACAATTATATAGGAAAACAAAACACGCGCACAATAATTAAATCGAAGACAAACACAAACACATAGGTACTATTCAAATTGCAGTTTTCTCTCAATATTATTCTCACAATTTATTCACTTTATTATTATTTTTTCGTATTATTTTTTGAAAAACAGTTCACAACTACTTATATATGTGAGAAATTCGCGACGTTTGCGTGACTGACGCCATAACTGTGACGTCAGTTTGCGCATGTGCAAATCTATACAGTGAAAAAAAGAATGTATGAGAAAGGCAATTTTTGCTTTCGATACATATGACAATAATTAATTGTATACAAAAAATATTGCACTTTTATATAAACCAAAGTAAAAATTGCCCTTTTTTGACAAAAAGAAGTATAAATATTATTTTTTTTAGTGCAAATTATACCTGCGCATTCTCTTAAAAAGGAAGATGAATATTCTTCAAGTGAGAATATTATTGTGAAAAAACGATATATATACACTGTAAAAAATCTTTTTGGAGATTGTACATTCACAATTTGTATTTGTGTTAAAATTTGTAAAATTACTATAATCAATAAGGTTATGTTATTAAATTAAAAAAAGTACTTTTTCAATTTTCTGTAAATTTACTACTTTCAAAGTGGGTATAAGGTAAAAGATAATTAGTTGTTGCATCCGTCACCTATTACCCACTTTGAAAGTAGTAAATTTACAGAAAATTGTAAAAGTGCTTTTTTTAATTTAGTAACATAACCTTATTGAATATAGTAATTTTACAAATTTTAACACAAATACAAATTGTGAATGTACAATCTCAAAAAAGATTTTTTACAGTGTATATGAGAGATTCTTTTTCAATCGCCCCAGCCCAAAAAGTCAATGTTCTGGGATTGGCTTCATACTTTGGTAAATTGTTGTCCTATATGATAGTAATAAATCCCTAAAATATAAACTCATTAAAAAAATATTTGTAGAAAGTAGAGGGGGTTGAAGTTTTGACGTTAAGGGTAACATTGTCATTTTCAAATCCGTATAACTATGACAAAAGTTAATGGATTTTAATTTATCTATAATGAATTTTATTGCATTTTTCACGTACTTTCCAAAAATGTATACGAAATTTAAAAAAAAAATTTTTAACCCCTTTTTTTTCAAAAACAACCCTTATTTTTCGATTTTCACCCCTTCGGGTATTTTTTTTTTTTTTTTTTTTATTTTCATTGGAAAGCTGAGGTTTTTTCCGATGAGCTATGTAAATATGAAAATGGGACAACAATAATTTTGTGAGTAACAGAATATTAAAGTAGGCGGTGCCGATAAGGGGTGTACCTGGAGATCATCTTTGAGGATTTAGATAGGCACCGCCTAATTTAATATTATGTTTCTCACAAAATTATTGTTGTCCCATTTTCATATTTACATAGCTCATGGGAAAAAACCTCATCTTTCCAATGAAAATAAAAAAAAAACAAAAAAAAATTCCCGAAGGGGTGAAAATCGAAAAATAAGGGTTGATTTTGAAAAAAAAGGGGTAAAAAATTTTTTTTTTTAAATTTTGTATACATTTTTGAAAAGTACGTGAAAAATGCAATAAAATTCATTATAGATAAATTAAAATCCATTAACTTTTGTCATAGTTATACGGATTTGAAAATGACAATGTTACCCTTAACGTCAAAACTTCAACCCCCTCTACTTTCTACAAATATTTTTTTAATGAGTTTATATTTTAGGGATTTATTACTATCATATAGGACAACAATTTACCAAAGTATGAAGCCAATCCCAGAACATTGACTTTTTGGGCTGGGGCGATTGAAAAAGAATCTCTCATATATATATATATATACAATATTTTCTTAAAAATAAATAATAATATCTAATAATATTATTATGTACTTATTGAAACAAATTAATTATATTTTTGCCACTTTGAAACATTAAAAGTTACTGTTGAAAGAAAATTGCTTTATTTCAAAAATTAAAAATATATGTATCGATATTATTGATATAGGTTACCATAACCTAATAATTTTATACTGATTTTTAATTTCGGAAATTTTTACTCATCATTCAATAGCAATTTTTTTTTTTTTTAATGTTTCAAAGTGACAAACTTTTTTTGCCGACTAGAAGAAATTGAATGTCAAATTTTTTGTTATTATTCAACTCTGAATAAGTCAGTGAACAAAAATATCATTTTCAATGTGAGTGAAAAATGATAAAATCACTTATAGGGGATTTTATAGAAAAGAATCCTTCATCTCAAACGAAGAATATTTTTTTTTGTCAAAAATTTTAAGAATATAATTCTTATTTTAAAAAAAGAATAATATTCTTCTTGATTTATTTTTTTTTTTTTATTTATACAAGAATAATATAGTTGAAATAAAAATAATAAAATTCTTTAAATCAGAATAATTTTCTTGAAATTAGAATAATATTCTTAAAATAAGAATAATTAAAAATATGAAAAATTTTTCTTGAAATAAGAATAATTTTATTGAAAAAAGAATAATATTCTTAAATTAAGAATAACTTTTCAGAAATAAGAATAATATTTTTAAAATAAGAATAATTTTTATGAGAAAAGAATAATATTCTTGAAATAAAAATATTTTTCTTGAAAATAGAATAATATTCTTAAAATAAGAATAATTTTATTGAAAAAAGAATAATATTCTTAAATTAAGAATAACTTTTCAGAAATAAGAATAATATTTTTAAAATAAGAATAATTATAAATAACAATATAAAAAAGTAGATAGATAAAATTCTAGTGGATCAAGTAGAATAATATTTTTCTTGATTTACCAAAGAATAATATTCTTGAAATAAGAATAATCTTCATCAAATAAGAATAATATTCTTAAAATAATTAGGATCAGTTAGGGTAAATGGGGACAAAATCGCTATTTTTCACAAATTACATAAGTTTCTTCCCTTAAAAGGTAATATGTATTTGCGGTTTTATTTTTTTTTTAAGTTGTTATTTAGATTCCCAGGATTAATTTTATGGAGCAGAAAAAAATTTAGATAAGCTTTAAACGCATGAAACTGACTGTCCCCATTTACCCCAAAAATTAAGAAAATTTCATAAAATTTGGGGTAAATGGGGACAACATAGTTTCTAAGAAAGTTTTCAGAAAAAAGTTTCCTTAAGTATATTACTGTATTAAGGGATGAAAAAACATGAAAAAAATTTGTAGTAGATATATAATAGTTGAACCAATTGAAATTTTTTTATTTTTCTTTATTTCAGTATTTTGTCTCGCATTTAAAAAAACAGTCTTAAAAATCACACCAAATTTTTTTCTTATTCCTTATGACTCCCATAACAGAAATTCACTTGAATTTTTGATTTTTGTTAATTTGGTTAATAATGACAAACTGTCCCCATTTACCCCAAAAATTTGAAAACTCAGGGTAAATGGGGACAGCTTGTCATTGTTAACCAAATTGACAAAAATCAAAAATTCAAGTGAATTTCTGTTATAGGAGTCATAAGGAATAAGAAAAAAAATTGGTATGATTTTTAAGTCTGTTTTCTTTGAAATGCGAGACAAAATACTGAAACAATTTGACTTTGATTTTAAAGTTTTTATGCATTAAGCAATAATTTTTTTTATCTTGCTGCCAATTGTCAAGATAAAAGCTTGGCAATACTCAAAATCTCTCGCAGGTAATCTGAGGTTAAAATATTGACGTTGAACTTAATTTTAAAACTGTAAATTAAGCTCCAAAACCTCTTGTCCCCATTTACCCCAACTGACCCTATAATTAATTATGTAATTAATTTTTTCTTTTACAAAAACTTAAAAGAAACGAAAATGCATTTATACAATTTTTTGGCATTAATCGTATAGTGATTTTTTTAATACAAAATATATATAAAAAAAAAGAAAGTCCATATATTCTTATTGTCGAAAAACATCAATGACATATGTTTCTATATCAGGATGTCTTCTTTTTTGATGAAGTCTCATATTCCACGCTTGTTTCGAACGAAAATTACAAATATTACATTTGAAGCGAGGAAAAACGCCACACTGAAAACGAAGATGTTTTTGTAAATTGCCCTTTCTTGAAAAAACACTTGTACAATTTGGACATGGTATTTTAAATTCTTCTCCAGCTTCTTTTTTACTTTGTCTTCTCCCCCGATAAGGATAGTAGTCTTCAAAATATTCTTGATAGTCTGCAAAAAAAAAAATTAATTTATTGATTATTAAACAAAATTTGAAAATTATTAAAAAAAAAAAAAAATTATATATATATACAAATTTCTTATATTACATTTTTATTAGTGAATGTGGAAAATAGCCAACAATTATGTGTGAATTAATCTTTATTTTAGTAAAATTTTTCTATAATAATAATAATAATAATAATAATAATTATAAATAGAATTTATAAATTTCTATCTAGTGTAACTATTTTATTCTTATGTTTAAAATACAAAAATTTGAACTGTCAATTAATTATAAATCATAAATAATACGTCTATATCTAATGGAACGCATGATTATGTTCTAAAAATTATTAGTTAGAATTTTCATTTTATGGAATTTTATTTGTCATAATTATTTTTGAGCCGAATTTTTATTTGTTCAAATTAGTATATTTTGAAGAATTTTCATCAAAACGTTTTTCTATATTATAGAATTTTTATACAACCGAAAATTCACTTCACAGAATTTTTATTTGTTCGAATTTTTATTTGACAGAATTTTTATTTGCTCGAATTTTCATTTAACAGAATAGGCATTTTAAAGAATTTTTATTGGGTAGAATTTAATTGCATAGAATTTTCATTTTATTCTTTCAGATGAATTTTCATTTGTTCAAATTATTATTTGATATAATTTCTATATAATCGATTTTTCATACTATAAAGAATTTTTACTGAACTGAAAAATCATTTAACAGAATTTCTAATTGATAGAATTTTCATTTGTCCGAAATTGCAAATGACCGAAGCAACAATCGATTTTGGCGCGATTTCTAAAATCAACCAATCAAAAATTATCCATAAAATTGTGATTGGTTGATTTTAAAAATCGCGCCAAAATCGATTGTTTGTTCGGCCATTTGCAATTTTGGACAAATGAAAATTCTATCAATTAGAAATTCTGTTAAATAAATTTTCGGTTAAGTAAAAATTCTATGCTATAAAAAATCGGTAATATGGAAATTATATCAAATAATAATTCGAACAAATTAAAATTCATCTGAAAGAATAAAATGAAAATTCTATGCAATTAAATTCTACCCAATAAAAATTCTTTAAAATTCCTATTCTGTTAAATGAAAATTCGAGCAAATAAAAATTCTGACAAATAAAAATTCTCACAAATAAAAATTCTGTGAAGCAAATTTTCGGTTATATAAAAATTCTCTAATATAAAAAATCGTTTAGATGAAAATTCTACAAAATATACTAATTTGAATAAATAAAAATTCGACTCAAAAATAATTATATGACAAATGAAATTCCATAAAATGAAAATTCAAACTAATAATTTTTAAAAACATAATTCCCTATCAATAATGACAAATATGAGAATTATTAAACATTTTCTTGCGGTTGATACATATCGACGAAATATACTTTAAAATCGGGATGCTTTCTTCTAATGTGAGCGCGAGCATTTGATGGATGTCGCGTTTTATATTCACAATATGGACACAAAAAACGTGGATTTTGACCACATTTAAATTTCATGTGATATCGTAAATTATCCTTACGACTGAATACACTCGGACAATTTGGACAGCCAAATTTTCTCGTTGAATCTCTTGATGTATTTCTTGCATTCAACATTTCATAAGACATTGCACCATCATTTCCATAATAGAGATCTGAAATAAAAAAAAGATAAAATATATTTCTATTGATTCTGAAAAAAAATTTTGTACATATAAATATGGAAAAAAACACAATTTTTTAAAAACTATATTACAATTTTTTTTTTAAAGAAAACATTTAATATCATTCAAATATAATGTGTAAGTGTAAAAAAAAAATATTTACAAATACAGAAGAAATTATTTACAAAATTTGGGACATTACAAATTTTTGTATTTGAAAAAAAAAAATTCGATTAATAAACATGATGATTAATAATTTGTTCTTTATTTACGAAAGTCTATTTAGTCTTTTACAAGATAATACTTATTAATGATGAATATATAATATATATTTTTTTTTTTTTATTAAAGATGACAAATGTCAATAACACGAATTTCTTCACCGGGATGAGTTCTACGAATATGTTTTCGTGTATTTGAAACATGTCTCGCTCGATACGAACAATAACTACAATAAAATCGTGGCGGTTGTGAACATTCGAATTTTTCGTGATATTTCAATCCACCTTTATAGCTAAAGACACTTGTACATTTTGAACAGGGGAATTTTTTATCTTTTTGTTTATCTTCAGTGAAGGCGAATGTCGGTCCACTTGGCAGTAATACTTCATGAAATTTTGTATTCACATCGAAACCTGTAACAAAAAAAAAAATTTATTAGTCCAAAACAAAAAAAAAAAAAAAAAGAAATGAATGTCAATTACATCGAAAAATAAATAAAATCGCAATCCTATATTTTTGCGGCCTATAAAAATGGAAAAAAATATGTTATGTCGTATTTTATATAGCGATGAAGAATATTCTGAAATTTTTAAAATAAATAGTTATTTATGTTTACATATATGTATATGTAAATATTAAATACTATTTTAATTATAAATATTATACTCTCTAAATATGAATGAGTAAAAATGTTTACTAATTTGAATTAGTGACTCACTTTTTGCTTCTGAATTAGTAAAATTTTACTAATTATTAGTAACTTTTACTAAAAATTAGTAAAATTTTACTAATTTAGAAGCAAAAAGTGAGTCACTAATTCAAATTAGTAAACATTTTTACTAATTCAGATTTAGAGAGTATAAAAATTAATTATATAAATTACAAATTAAATATTTAATATGAATTGATGAAAAATTTTTAAACTTTTATTTGCTTACAAATGTTTATTTGCAAATATATATATATATATATACAATTTGGTACAACCTAATGTAGTACAATATTTTATGAAAATTATTCTACAATATAAAAGTATAGTTCACTTAAATATTAAGAAACTAAACGTTCGTGGAAAAAGAATTTTTTTTCTATGAATTCTGCTACTAATTTTCTGTCGTTGATTGAAGTCAATTTGTCATTTTTTAAACTTATTTATTTTAGTAATTCATCACTGAGAAAAAAAATTTAGTATTTGCAACAAAATTGTTTGATTAGGCAATTTTGGTTCTTGTAACCAAATTTTGGTAGGCTGAAACAAAGTCGTAGAATTATCTCAACCAAACATTTGGTTAGGCCAACAAAATTATTTGGTTGAACATTTTTAAATTCTAACCAAATTTCGGTTACGACAACAAAATAATTTGGTTAACACAACAAAATAGTTTGGTCTAAAAAATCAAATGATCGTTTGTTGTCCTAACGAAAATTTGGTTGCGACAACCAAATAATTTTGATTCGCTCTCAGCTCATAGCTTAAGAGAACAGTTAGTTTAAATCTCTCACAAAGAAGGGTAGTACAGTGGTCAGAGCTCCCGATCTTCAGTTTTAAAACAGAGGTTCGATCCCAGGCGGAGATGAGATTTTTCAAAATCCACAAATATTTCAATTGGATAAATATAAATTCAATGTCAAATTGATAATAAATAAATAATGAATTAAATAAAAAAAAGATAAAAAGAAAAGAAATAAGGTAGAATAAAAATTTTAATTTTTCAAAAAAA
This sequence comes from Leptopilina boulardi, assembly GCF_019393585.1. Taxonomy (NCBI): domain Eukaryota; kingdom Metazoa; phylum Arthropoda; class Insecta; order Hymenoptera; family Figitidae; genus Leptopilina; species Leptopilina boulardi. The sequence goes on along the minus strand of NW_026137665.1, from coordinate 1,717,264 downwards.
AAACTGTTTGTTTGATCAATCAAACATTTTTGTTGACCTAACAAAAAAAATTTGATTGAGCTAACCAAACATTTTTGTTATGCCAACAAAAAACACTCAATCAAATTTTTTGGTTGACTCAAACAAATAGTTTAAATACCAACAAAATTTTTTTGTTGACCCAACCAAATTTTGGTTGCTCTGACTAAACATTTTTCTCAGTGATTTTTTATAGTTTTTTTTTTATTCGCAATTATTTTTTGGAAAATTATTGATATTTAATTGAAAAACGTTATAACACTGGGAAATTATTTTCCGTTTACCATGTCACAACATAACCTCAAATGTCGTAATATTGTAAACTTTGTATACTTTGAACACTTTAATTAAATTCAGGTTGAATCCACAATTAATAGACAACTTTTTTTCTTAATCGTTGAAAAAAAGATCGAAATCTAAAAATTCGAATTATTAAAATTTGGAATAATCAAAAAGTCGAATTTTCAAAAATTCAAATTTCTAAATTTCGATCTTTTGATAATTCCAACTTTTGTGAATAAATTCGATTTTCTGGATCATTTAAATTTTAAATAATTCGAATTTCTAAAAATTCAATTTATTTTGTAATTTGAATTTTTAAAAATTTAAACTTTTGATAATTCGAAGTTTTAAAAATTTCAATCGTTTGGTTATTTGATGTTATATAACAAATTAGATAAAATTCGATTTTTTTGATAATTCGGTCTTTTAAGATTTATGACAAAATAAGGCGAGTCAAAAATTCGTCTATATTGCGGTGTCAACCTTACAGCAGAAAATGTGAAATTCTATTACCTATGTAATTCTCTTCATCTAAAAATCTATTACTTTAACCCCTTGACTGTCTATGGCCCATATTGTATAGCCAAAAAAAATCGTGCCACCTTTGTGATTTTGGACATATATGTCCACATTAGAAAAAAAAATACTAAAGATAATTAAAATTGAGTGTCAATGTGTATACAAAGGTTTTCTGGGTCGCTGAATCCAAATTAAAGGTCAGATTTAAAAAATTCAAAATGGCGGACCCAATATGGCGGAAAATTTTAAAATTGATTCGATTCGTTCAAAATTCGGTAGTCGGGGGTTTTTGGGGTTGATGAATCCAAATTTGATGTCAGATTTAAAAAATTCAAAATGGCGGACCCAATATGTCGGAAAAAATTTTTAATTGATTCAATTCGTTCAAAATTCGGTACTCGGGGGTTTTTAGGGTTGCTGAATTCAAATTTGAGGTCAGATTTGGATTCAGCGACCCAAAAAACCCCCAAGTACCGAATTTTAAACGAATCGAACCAATTTAAAAATTTTTCCGCCATATTGGGTTCGCCATTTTGAATTTTTTTTAAATCTGACATCAAATTTGGATTCAGCAACCCCAAAAACCCCCGAGTACCGAATTTTAAAAGAATCGAATAAATTTTTAATTTTTCCGCCATATTAGGTCGCCATATTGGGTCCGCCATTTTGAATTTTTTTAAATCTGACATCAAATTTGGATCCAGCAACCCCAAAAACCCCCGAGTACCGAATTTTGAACGAATCGAATCAATTTTAAATTTTTCCGCCATATTGGGTCCGCCATTTTGAATGTTTAAAATCTGACCCCGAATTCGGATTCAGCGACCCCAAAAACCTTTAATATGATGATATAAAATTTTTTTGGAATCTTTTTTTTTTTGACCGTTTTGGGCCTACAAACGATTTTTCTACTCGACTACAAAGGGGTTAAAGGAAGTCTACAACTTATGATCAGCCTTAATTTTTTTCTGGTAAATTAATTAATTAATTAATTAATTATTTCTATTATTACTATTTTCATTTAGATTCCTATAGAGATATAATTCTAATCAATTTTAAATAAACATTTTTTATAAAAATTATATTTCTTATCTGAACAATTCTTTCAGATTTATTGAGTATTATGGATAATAATACCGTTTTTAATATATTTATTTATATGATTTTTATTGTAATATTAAGAAGGCTTTTAACACTCAGTATATATAATATGAGCTAATAAAACAATCGTCCGAGTAGGTTTAATATTTTCATTTAAAAAATTAGCGCTTTTTACCCGGTCTGTCAGACCGCTATTTTTTGCTTTTTTAGTGACTTTAACTTATATAATGACAATTGTCGTATATATCATTTGTTTTTTTTTACACTGAAAAGAATAAATAATTAAACTATATATTTACATGGTTACAGAATCACAAAAACGTCAAAATAGTTGGAGGTTATGATGACTGACAGAACAATAGTTGCGCGTTTAAAGGTAAATTTTTTCTTTTCATTATTGCTCTTATAACTGCTTGTTAATACTTGGGCGATTATCCAAAAAAAAGGGCATTTTCATGTTGTGATATAATTTATAAAAACTATAATTTTTTAAGTGAAAAATAACATTTAACAGCTGAAAAATAGCATTTCGTCGAAACAAAAAAAAAGTGCCCCTTGATGCTACGTGTCTGAATCACTAATTGAGGTTAGTTTCTCGTATTTTAGTTTGACAGTTGAAAGATTCTTTATCAGTAAAAGTCTTCTGCCTTTAAAATAATTTTGTGATCACTTCAAGTATAACTCTATATTTGATGCAAATAAATAGAAATTGATAAAAGAAATCGAATTTCCAGTTACTTTTGTTTTTAAATTTCTCCCTCGAAAATTTCTGGTGAATCACCCGCACATATCAATGACTATATTCAGTGATATTTCATTAAATATTTAATCTGTTTTTTAAATAAATATATATAAAATAATTTCATAAATATTAAAATTCTATTCATGTTCTGTTTGTACACTTAAATTTTAGTCCTAAATTTAAAATTTCTTTTTTTGTATTCTTTTTCGCATGTTATTCAGGTGAGTTTTTATTTTCTTTTTTTTTTAAATTTGTTCAAATATATTTTGTTCTAAAAAATTTACGAAAACGCCTTCTGGATGAACTACAAATAATACTTATAGAGAATTTTGTTTCGTAAATTGTAATTTTTATAGATAATATAAACATATATATATATATTATTTAAAATAAAAATTCCTATAAATAAAATTTCAATACAATAAAAATTTTGTCACTGATATTAATTATAGTATAGAAATTTAAAATTCGAGATTGTTTTTAATTTTAAATTAAGAAAAATATTAAAATTTTTATTATATAGTAATAAAAATATAATAAAAATAATATTAGGTGAGGCATGACTAATTTATAATTATTCTAGAAACAAAATGCATCCGATTAAAGTCCCTTTTACTCTGTAAAATTTTCATATATGAAATAAATATCACTTACGAGGTTTAAGGTCATGTAATTGTTGTGACTTCACATGTAAATGTTCTCCGTATAGGTTTTTTCACAAAATATTTAATAAATAATTGAACTAAAATTTTGTGGAAAACTCAAAAATAGTAGGCAAAAAATTCATATAGGCACTCTCACAGCTTTTTGGCTGCCTGCCTGCCTGCAGGTTACCATGGCAACGTACGAGTGTGAGTGAGACAGAAAATTTGAATATTCAAATTTTTAAATTTTCTGTCGCACTCAGTCTCATGCGTTGCCATGGTAACCTGCAGGCAGCCAAAAAGGTGTGAGAGTGCCTTATTTGAGGAAAATTTATAGTAAGGCGGCAATATATGATTTTAGTCATTTCTCCAAATATGTAATTATTTAATGAAATGCACCACCTTTATTTTAATCCGTTTAAATTTTAATCATCGCACGATTTTATTTTATTGTATTATTTGGGTCCCAAAAACATACAAGGTGATAAAAGAAAATCTTAATTTTTGAAAATTTTAGTATTTTGTACATAAACACACTGAAAAAAAATTTATTTGATTCAAATAATCGGTTGCTTGACTATTATCAAATAAATATTTACTTGAACCAAATAAATTTTATTTGAATTAAATAAATTGTACTTGAACCAATAATTTTTGTATTTGAAACAAGTGCCATTTCATCAACTCAAATAATAATTATTTGATATACAAATAAATATTTATTCGATTATGATCAAATAACCGATTATTTGAATCAAATAAATTTTTTTTCAGTGCATAAAATTAGAATAAACTGACAATAATTTCCAAACAATTGAATTTTAAAACAAAATGCCACTGTATTGCCCATTACTAAAATGTTGCCCAGGAATAATATCAAAACATAACCTTAATTATGGATTTACTCTGCTCAAGAATTGTGGTGGACCAGTTAATTATAACAATTCTTGAACAGAATACATCCATGATTGAGGTTATGTTTTGATATTATTCCAGACTACACTACACGATCGCGGATCGCTCCACATTTTTTTCCTCGAATAACGATACGAAAACAAAACAAAGTGACAGCTTCGGCAGCCATGTTTACTTTGACTATTATACACAGGGTTGCCAGAGTTTCAACGCGCCGAACCGCGGATAGACGGCACTGACGTAGCCCAAAAACCGCGGGAAGCTTCAAATATTTACAAATTTATAAAAAATTTGTAAATAATTTTTTTTTAATAACAATTTTATATATATATATGAAAAAATAGATGTAAGACTAATTTAAAAGTTACTTTTTTTATTTCTTTTTATTATTATGCTAATAAAATTTTTATTTTTATATATTAAATAACTTTAATATACAGGTATCGCAGGTATTAAAATTTTTCAATAAAAACTGAAACAACATTTTAACATGAACAGGAACGTAAATTTAGAAAAACGTAGCACTGGCAACCGATGAACACTTTTCGAAGTGATTTTCAAACAAATTCACTACAAGGCGCCAATTGACAGTTTTCATACTTTTAATGATTTACTATTCGATTTTCTAGTATTGTTAAAAAAAATGTCCTAGTAGCCCAAAAAAGCAATTTTATAAGAAAAAATAGCCCAAATTGCTACTTTTAGCGAAACTGAAATTTAAGCCGCGAAACATTCCCAAAAAATAGCCCAAATCGCGCTTTGTAGCCCAATCTGGCAACCCTGATTATACATATATGTATATAGGTATAGTGGATACTGTCAGTAGTGGCGCTGTAAACTAACATGTTAAACATTTAACCGGTCGGTAACATAGAAAACTATAAAAAATTTAATTTCCAAATTTGACAAAAATAAGTTTGGCATCGACATTAGATCGAAAGTAATCGAATAACCCAAAAATCTTGAAAATATTACTTATAGTTTTAACTTCAAAACTGAAAAATTGTTTTTTTTTTTAACAATTTAACGCAAACAAAATTATGATTGAAATTAATTGAAACCAATTTTAAAAGATCTTGTTATGCATTTTGCAGAAAAACGATGTTGATTGAAAATCTTTTTTTAAAATAATTATTTTTTTAAAAATTTTAATGTTTTTTCTTTCAGCTCAGACAAAAATCATAATTTTTATCTAATTTTAATAAACAACTAAAATTAGTTGCAATTAATTTTAATCGTAATTTTTTTTTGCGTTAAATTGTTAAAAAACAATTTCTTAGTTTTGAGGTTATGTTAACGGGTACCATTCCTCCTTAAGGAAGTTGAACCCATTTAACATAACCTCAAACTAAAACGTAGTTTTTGACAGAACTAAAAAAATGTTTAAATTATCTACAACAACAATTCTATTTATTTAATTTGGTTAATAAATATTTTGTTAAAAAATTATTAAATAAGTCAATTTTATTTATTTAATAATTTTTGAACAACATTTTTTAAATTAAATTCAACAAACAGGCTTTTAGAGAATTTTTCGGAGAATAAAATGATTTTGTTAAAATTTGTTATTAAATAATAATTATTATTTAACAACAAATTTTAATAAAATCATTTTTTTTTGAAAATTGTACAACTGGATCTTTCGAAGTTGGGTGAAATAAATTTTAAAAATTATTTTTGTTTTGTTAAAAACTACTTTGTAGTTTGAGGTTATGTTAGTGGATTTTAAAAAATTAAATTTTTTTTCCGATTTCAAATTGTTCACATTTTCTTTATCAAGGAAATGTAATTTAATTTAGATTAATTGAGTATTTTTACATAAAAATGTATCCTATTGGGATTTAATTTCAACAGAAATAATAATTAATATTTCAGAATTCATTTCATATATGAAAATTTCTGATGCAATTATAAATAAAAGTACAAAAAAAAAATTAACGTCTCATCTTTTAAAGAAAATTATTGACAAACTGTACAGTATTTATAATATCGATTCTTGATTCAGGTCAGAGTTTTAGTATTTTTTTTTTTTAATTTTTATATAAAAAGATAAGAAACAGGACATCCTTGATGTTTTCGACGAACGTGTTTTTGAATATTACTAGATTTTTTAGAAACATATTCACAATAGGGACATTTGAAATGTGGTTTTTGACCACATTCAAAACGTTGATGACAAACAAGCCCTGATTTTTGACTAAAAACACTGGGACATCCTGGACAGGGAAATTTTGTTGTCGATTGATTTTGATCTCCTGAAACCACATAAGCTTTTGATGATGATATTGGAGACATTTGGAAGCCCCATTTGAAACCTGAAACAAATAAATAAAAATATTATCAGAATTATTAATTTGGATTTTATTTTATTTTTTCTATTTTTAAAGAATCACGCAATTATTTTAAATACTTTAAATTCATAAATATTGAATTTAAAACTACAGTTATAAACTACTTGATTTAAATTTTATTGAAAGTCAAAAAAAAAAAATAAATAAATAATCTACGCATCCTTTACGCACTAATTTACATAATAAATTTTGTTCCTATCTGAATGGAAAATTTGTAAAAATTATTTTTATTCGTTTCTTTAGACTAGAAAATATGATTTTGAAATTGTTTTAATTTTGTAATGCATATCTATTAAATTTTGAAAATAAATTTAATAGAAATAATTTTTTTTTAATTATTGCATTATAATTTCGACTTAATAAAATAAATGAAATTATTCAATGAATATATTTTTTTTTATTAATTTTGATAATATTACATTAACGCAAAAGTGTTTTAAACAATATGTTTCGTATTATAGATAAAAACTAAAATAAATCTAATTTTTATTTTCAGAGAAAAAGAAAATGTATTTTTGAAAAATCAGCCAAAAAGGTGAAAGTAACAAAAAATATTGTTTAAAAATTAATTAGAAATTTTAAATAAAGAATATTTTTTTAAATATTTTTAAATATTGTTATTGTTTCGTTTAATTTTTGGTAATGTTTCAAAAATATATTTTTCTTTTTTTTTCAATGAAACGATAAAAAGTTGTAAATTTCGATAATATTAAAAATTAATTAATCGATTAATTAATAAAAATTAACATTCGATGATATTGATAATAATTAATCAATTAATTAAAATTGACATGAAAATTTACAGAAAAAAAAATATTTTTGTCATTAAGTATATACACAAATATATTAAGTAATTGACTGTTTGACATTGCATATAATATATAAACTATTTTAATATAGTTATTAAACTTTTAATAAATTATAATTTAGGCCAATAAAACATTGACTTTTTATTATTATTATTTTTTTCAATTTTTGAATTAAAATTTAACAGATTTTCTTTTTATACGAATTTTTACAATAACAAAATTTTTAGCTACCGAATTTTTGTTTTGCAGAATTTTTATTTTACAATTTTTTTTTTTTTTTATTTTCTTTACGTGACTGTTTATTTAAAAGAATTTTAATGTTATCGAATATCAATTTAACATAATTCTCATTCAATTGTTTTTTCGGTAATTTGAAATTTTGAAGTCTTAATAATTCTATCAATAAAAAATTTGTACAAATTAAAATTCGGTGAATTGGAATTTCTGTCATTTAAAAATTCGAATCACATAAAATTCGATTGAATGAGAATTCTGTTAAATTAAAATTCGATTAAATAAATGAAATTAAAATTCTTTTAAATAAAAAGTCATGTAAATTAAAAATTCTGCCAAACAAAAATTTGATAGCAAAAAATTTTGTTAAGTGAAAATTCGTATTAAAAGAAATTCTGTCAAATGCTAATTCGAGAAATGAAAATAAAATTCTTTGAAATGAAAATTTTAGTTAATGATTTTAATGGGATAATCATGAGCTCCAAACAAAAGTTTGTAAAAAGTAAATTTAAGAAATTTAGGAAATAAAATAAAAACTTTAATTAATTAGTTTTCAATTATTTTTTAACTCATAAATGAATAACTTTTTATCGACATAGATTTAGAGGAGAAAAAAAATATCAAAATAATAAAAATTAAATGTTTTTTTAACTGAAAATTAAATTATTGTTTATAAACATAAATTTCGACAAAATCTCTGTAAGGTAACGATTTTAAATAATATTGCATATTCTGTAATACATATATTAATTAACTTTTAATTAAAATAAACTAAATAACTATATAATGACTGTCATTTTATAAATCATTAAATTAAATTTCACCTCAATATCTTTAATAAAATACGAAGCTGAAGTAAGTAACGTTTATATAAACAATTTTTAAAGAAATAATTTTTTAAAATGAAAAATTCTATAATCTTTTGTCTAAAAAATATTTTTTTATAGTTTGTTGATTAATGAAAATTACAAGAAATATTGTTTAGGCAAAAAATTATAGAATTTTTCATTTTAAAAAATTATTTCTTTAAAAATCGTTTATATAAACGTTGCGTACTTCAGCTACGTATTAAAATACCAAATAATTATAATTATAGTATATATAACGAAAATATTTTCATATTATAAAAAATTATTTTATATGTAACAAATTTTCATAATATGTTCTTTTTTTCTTTTTTTCCCCTCCACAGTTAATTTTTAATGAAAAACTTTTTAAACTAATAATGAATATTATTTATGTTTAATTAATTTTAATTTTGATCGGATTGTAAAGGATCTGTTCTGTTCATCATTCTTGTTTCTTCTCTGGTTAATCTCTGTTTTGCAAATCTAAACCATTCAGCGGCAATAGCTTCAAATTCTGCCTCAGTCAAGTGTGGAAAAGTTGTACAAAATGTTTCTGAAAAATTCAAAAATAATTGTAAACTTTTTAAATTGATAAAATATAGTATACACAAATTGAACAAAATTTAACAGTACGTAATTAATGTTATTAATTTTATTCTTAACAACATTTTTTTTTTCAAAACCTACTTATAAACAAAAAATTTTCAAAAACATTTGATTTCTAAGAGAAATTTTTGGTTTTAACAAAATAATTTTAATTTACATATCATAAAAAACAACTGATAAGATTTCTGTAAACTTTTTTATAAATAACTGCAAATTTTTTCTCTGTAATTATTTAGAAAAAATGTTACAATGAAAAAAATTTTTTTATTTGATTTAAAATAATCGGTTACTTGACTATATTATCAAGTAAATATTTACTTGAATCAAATAATTTTTATTTGAATTAAATAAATTGTATTTGAATCAATTAAATGGTATTTGTTTCAAATAAAAATTATTTGGTTCAAGCATACAATTTATTTAATTTAAATAAAAATTATTTAGTTCAAGTAAATATTTATTTGATAATATAATCAAATAACAGAGTATTTACATGAAATAAATTTTTTTCACAGTAGAATAAAAAAAAATTTATCCTTAAAAGTAAATATTTATAAATGGAATTTCATTTTACAAAAAATATGACATTTTATTTTTAATTGTTATTTTAGATTAATATTTATTAACTTTTACCTTTCATAATGCGCATAAATGACAAATTTGACACTTTGAAATTATTCTTTCTTCCCTGCCAAGAACATTGTATAGCACATGAATTGGTGAAAATTTTTCTCAATGATCTATAAATGCAATCTTTGACAGATCGACCACCAGTTTGATTTAACATTTTTCTCTGCAAGTTTAATTTAATATTATAGGATTTATATTAAATTTAGAAAAAAAAATAGTGGATAAAATAATTTTTATTTTATTATGATTTATTTATTGAAAATATACGAACAAAGCCCATTAATTTATAAAATTTAATCTAAATAAAATATTCTTCTTTTGGAATGCATGAATACATCATTTTAAAATTCATTAGTTAATTTTTTCATTTCAAAGAATTTCATATTAGATTGAATTTTCATTTGTTCGAATTATTATTTGATATAATTTCCATATAACCGATTTTTCACACTACAGAATTTTCACTTAATCGAAAAATCATTTAACAGAATTTCTAATTGATAGAATTTTCATTTGTCCGAAATTGCAAATGGCCGAACAAACAATCGATTTTGGCGCCATTTTTAAAATCAACCAATCACAATTTTATGGATAATTTTTTATTGATTGATTTTAAAAATTGCGCCGAAATCTTTCTGTCGACTGTTTGTTGGGCCAATTGCAATTTCGGACAAATGAAAATTCTATCAATTAGAAGGCAGCCAAAAAAGGTGTGAGTGCGCCATTAATGGTATCATTTTGGAATGCAATGTTTTGATTCAATATAAGGTATCAAATTGATCCAAATATTTGAATCATTTTCAAGAAATGATCCAGAATATGGGATCATTTTTTCATACCTGAATTGGTATCAAAGTATAACTGTCATGGCTGGCATGCTCTTATTGACAAGTTTATTAATTAATTTATTCACTGCACTGAATATTCAGATATTAAAAATACTTTTATTATGAATTTTAAGAAAGAGAGAAGCGAAAACTTATAAATTGCGAGCAATTAAATAAGAAAAAATTTATTTCGAAATAAAATGAAATACACTAACCTTTATTTATGTTTATCACATAAGATTTAAGTTAAGTTCACAATCACAACACTTGAAAATTTTTAATTATTTTTATGGTTCAAATAATTATCAATAATTTATTTATTATAAATGAACAAAATTTAAGCAATGCACGCTTGATAAATATTTCTAATGCGTTGTCAATTAATGCAATTAATAATTTCCTATTACACAATATCATAATCGACATATATGACATTTGTAAACAAACAGGGTTGGGAAACAAGAGTCCAAAATATATTCGTTCAAAGCGAATTTCAAGCCTACCCAACTCTGCTTTGGACGAACATATTTTGGGCTCTTGTTTCCCAACCCTGTTTGTTTACAAATGTCATATATGTCGATTATGATATTGTGTAATAGGAAATTATTAATTGCATTAATTGACAACGCATTAGAAATATTTATCAAGCGTGTATTGCTTAAATTTTTTTCATTTATAATAAATAAATTATTGATAATTATTTGAACCATAAAAATAATTACAAATTTTAAATTAATTAATAAACTTGTCAATAAGAGAAAAATCGGTTTTATGGAAACTATATCAAATAATAATTCGAATAAATAAAAAAAATTTGGCTCAAAAATAATTGTGACAAATGAAATTCCATAAAATGAAAATTCTAACTAATGATTCTTAGAACATATTCATGCGTCCCGAAAAAAATAGAATTTATTTATGAGTAAGAATCTCTCATCGTTTTAAGTAAAAAATTGTAGAGAATTTTAAATTAAAATTTTTAATTTTAAAAGAAGAAACATCCTCTCTCAAAAGTAGAATTTTTTTTTTTCAGTGAATAAAACATAAAAAAATATAGGGGTATCCAAATATAGAAAAAATGATACATAAAAAAAATTACGAATATTAATTTTACACTTACAAATTGAATAACAGCATCATTGTCGGTAGTAATTAACATCTCAAAATGATTAATGCTCATAATATTATTTACAGGAATAAAATGTGAAAGAATCGTAAAATCATTGGCCGTTGTTGAGACTTGTGTTCTTTCTGAATTATCCAATTTTTTATCAATATTTTGTAAATTATAGTGAATAATTGTAAATAAACGAACAATTTTTTTGAAGTATTCTGCAAAATAATTTCAATTAATTAATTAATAATTATTTTTTTATATAAATATTATAAAATATATAATTTATTAACTATATGATTAATTAAATTCCATTTAAAATTACGAAAAATTATTTATTATAAAAAAAATTCTATACCTTGTACAATTGAGTCAGACGCATCATCAGAAGGCTGATTTTGATTTTTCGATGCTGAAACACAATAAAGAGTTTTTGGTTAGAAATTAATTTTTTGCAATTTTAAAAATTTTTCCAATTCATGAAATTTGTTAATTTTTATTATATAAAATATAGATTATATAATTGTATATTGAAAATTTATTTTTAAAAAATATTAAATATTGAAAATATATTTGAGGATAATTTTTTTTTTTTTTTTTTTAAAAAAAAGTATTTCTTAAACCTAAAGAAAAATAAATTTTTTCTTATAAATTACCTCCAAAAATATTTTGATCCTTTGTTGAAATTTCCTGTTTATCACTTTTATTTAAAAATGAAGTTTCCTCAGAAGTGAGATTTATTAGTTCATAAAACATTGAACTGCTTTCAGATGAAGGTCCAGCGTCATCTATAAATATGGAAAATTATTGTAAAAAAAATAAACAAAAATTAAATATTATTATTATATTAATTAATTAATTATTAAATAAAGTATATTAATAATATTTATTATTATGCTAATAAAAATAATAATAATAATATGTAACGAAAAAAAATTCAAAAAAAAGTTCTCAGTTTCTGAAAATAATTATTTATCTTACTTCCAAGAGATGATGATCGTTGAATTTTTAAAGATCCTGTAGATTTTTGGCCTAGTGTCAAAAGACTTGACGTTGGTTTTGCACGAATTTGACCTGAAATTTTAATAAAAAAAAGAAATATCACGTATTATATTTTCAACAATTGTTTATAAGAATATTAATTAATAAATATTAAACTTAATTAATAATTAGTATTAGAACATGCTTTTTTGATTTTTTAATATTTTTATTATATTTTTAATTTATACAGTATATATTTTTTCTAGATACAAAATTTTCTGTTTTTTTTCTTTTTCCCGTATAATTTTTTGTCCATTTATATAAAATAAAATCAGTTTTAAACGAACATCAAAATTGTATTTAACATACATTATGAATAAAAGCTTTAGAGAATATGCAATTATTTACGTAAACGATTTTTTTTTTTCAATAAAAAAAGACATCAATTCATTGTTTTAATTTTTTATTCGTCATATTGTAATTACTAACACAAAAAATCATTATAATATTACAAATTATATTTAAAAAATAATTCAACAAATTGAATACTAAGAAATTTTACTTTCAATCACATTACTAAATTTAATATATAATTTCTGTGGAATAAATATATTATAAGATTAATAATTATAGAATACAAGGGGGCTACGCCATTCTCTAGAATTTTCGAGACAAATTCTGAACGGTACGTGAATTGCATGGTGGGCGAGTACAGCGAATTCCAGCGTAGTGTCGAAATCCCCCCCCCTTCCCTCTATCCCTCCTTTTCCCCTCCCCCCACCCTAAATTTAGAGGTTAAGATCGTTTCAAGACTCTGAATATAGCCGCAAGTTCCCCCCCCCCTCCCTTCTCTTCTACCCCCCTTCTCATGACTTGCGGCTATATTCAGAGTCTTGAAACAGCGGCGGCGTTGGCGGCGATATCTTTTTGTAATATAGGTAGATATATAGCTTATAATTATAAAATATATACATAGTATTATATTATATTATACATAATATGTTATATTTCGTCAATTTTATATTAATTATTTTATCTGATTAATTAAAGAACCTATTTCTTTCATATATTTCGAAAAAAAAAATAAAATAAATGGTTTTTATTTTTTAATTACCTATTTACTATTTTCTACATAATATTCATTATGTTTCGATGCTAAATGATTTTTCCACTCGTACTTTCTGTAAAATGCTTTAGGACAATGTGGACAGAACAAATTCTTTTTTTTACCACAATGAAGTCTTTGATGTCGCCTTAAATTATCCATCCACTTGTAACCTTTACCACATTCTCCACAAAGAAATTGTTGATCTTCAATTGCAGTTGTATATCCACGAGATGAATTTGCTTCTTCAAATAAATTCACTGGATTTAAAATAACCTCGTTTCTATTTGGATCTGCAATGTATAAATAATAAAAAAAAATATCAGTAATTTAATCAATTAATTATGAAAAAAATTGCCATTATAGCTAGTTAATATTATTAATATTTATTATTTTATTTTATAATAATTGTTTTTTTTAATTAGTCTAAAAACAATTTGATGATAAAACTGAAAAGTTCATGTTTTGTCAACAATTTTGAGGTTATGTCATATCGAAATAGATATAAACTAAGTTTTTTTGAAAAAGGTCATTTAATTTTATTGTTATAATTAAATATTTTGTTGTGCAAAAATTTCATTGACTTTTTGAAAAAAACTTATTTTAAATATTTCGATTTGACATAACCTCAAAATTGTGGGATGCATGATTATATTCTAAAAATATCATTAGTTATAATTTTCATTTTATGGAATTTCATTTGTCATAATTACTTTTTGAGACGAATTTTTATTTGTTCGAATTAGTATTTTGTAGAATTTTCAACAAACGAAATTTTTAATATTAGAGAATTTTTATATAACCGAAAATTCACTTCACAGAATTTTTATTTGTTCGAATTTTTATTTGTCAGAATTTTTATTTGCTCGAATTTTCATTGCATTTAAAAGAATTTTCATTGGGTAGAATTTCATTGCATAGAATTTTTTTTCAGAAGAATTTTCATTTATTCGAATTATTATTTGATATAATTTCCATATAACCGATTTTTCATACTAAAGAATTTTTACTTAACCGAAAAATCATTTAACAGAATTTTTAATTGATAAAATTTTCATTTGTCCGAAAATGCAAATCACCGAACAAACAATCGATTTTGGCGCGATTTTTAAAATCAACCAATCACAATTTTATGGATAATTTTTGATTGGTTGATTTTAAAAATCGCGCCAAAATCGATTGTTTGTTCGGTCATTTGAATTTTCGGACAAATGAAAATTCTATCAATTAGAAATTCTGTTAAATGATTTTTCGGTTAAATAAAAATTCTGTAGTATGAAAAATCGGTTATATGGAAATAATATCAAAATAATAATTCGAACAAATGAAAATTCATTTGAAATAATAAAATGAAAATTCTATGCAATGAAATTCAATAAAAATTCTTAAAAATGCCTATTATGTTAAATGAAAATTCGAGCAAATAAAAATTGTGAGAAATAAAAATTCGAATAAATAAAAATTCTGTGAAGTGAATTTTCGGTTTTATATAAATATTCTGTAAAATAGAAAATTGTTTAGATAAAAATTCTGCAAAATACTTGAACAAATAAAAATTCGGCTCAAAAATGAATAAAATTCCATAAAATGAAAATTCTAACTAATGATTTTTAGAACATAATCATGCGTCCCTAAAAAACTTATTTTATATACTTTGATCTGACATAACCTCAAAATTGTTGACAAATATGAACTTTTCACATTTAAATGTTAAACATTTTTAGATTACATCAAAATTTTAATCTGATGAAGATGCAGAATATTGTATAATATAATATTAAAATATATTATAATTTTTATATTACAATATAATTAATATTTTTATATTTAAAATATATTTAAATTATAACATAAACAATATAAGCAATAAGAAGCACAACAAACGAATATAAAAAAGTAATTATAATTTTGAGAAAAGTACATTTAATCATTTTTAATGATGAAATTACACTTGTATACAATAATATTTAATTGCTTTTTCTTTCTTCAATTGGAAATTTTTTTTTTTTTATATAACACTATTTTGAAAAAATAGTTATAATTATAAAAAATACTTTTATAAGATAAATGTTTTGATGAATATTCAATTATTGCGTTTTTTTTAAAACAATATTTAAGTTTTATGTTTTGTTGAATAAACATCGATAATATATATATGTAATATATAGTTTCAATTGTCATACATGACACCACTTCGAGTTCTTTTAAAATGAACATTAACTGCACATTTAGTGTGACGACTTTTTTGATGTCTCTCAAGTTGTTCCTTGGAAACAAAACGTTGTTTACAACCATAGCATTTAATTTTACCAAACGAAGAACTATAATCTACGCCACATATTGATTGATGATAATTAATTTTTTTCAAATATTTATAAGTCTTTCCACAAAATTGACATTTCCATAAATTTTCAGCAGCGTGTGTTCCATTACTTGTAATATTGCTGGCTTTTAATCCAAATGGTACAATAATGAATTTACATTCATCGATAATATCCATTTCATTATGATCTGTTGACAAAAAAAAAAAAAAAAATAAAAAAACAAATGAAAAATTACAATTAGCTAATTATATTATAAATATTTTCCATTATATATTTTATATTTTCCATTGTTATATCAAAAAAGATAAATCAATATATTGTATAATTGAAAAAATAAAAAAGAAAAAATGTGGAATTTTGGTAAAAAAAAATTTTTTTCTCCAATCGTGCTCAAACTTGGGTAATTTCCAGATAGCACAGAAACTTACAGCAAGTTTGCGGCAAGCTTACCGTGCAAGCTTGCTGCAAGCTTGTCTGAGCTAGCGAAATGTCCCACCCGCAAGCTTGCTGTAAGCTTTCCAGGAAAGGTTGCTGAAATCTTGCCATGAAAGATTGCTGCCAGCATACTAAGAATGATTGCGGCAAGCTTGCTGTGAAAGATTGCAGTAAGCTTGCTAAGTAAGGTTGCAGGAGAATTTCAACAAGCTTCTGGAAAGGTTGCTGCAAGCTTGCTGCAATTTTTAAAAAATACATTTTAAATTTAAAAAAAATTTATTTGTTTTCTAAATTTGAAAATCCTTGTGACGTTTATTATTATTAATTATGTCCTGTTTATTTTCATTTGGAAACTTAACGAGAAAATTTTCGGAACAAATTTGAGGGGACTGGGAATTGAACCCGGGTTCGACAAACACTAACCAAAGACCCTAACCGAGAACCTACTCGACCAACTATCAGAGAATAAAAAAATCTTGCTCTTAACGCTCGACTGTTTAGTGTTTAGTCCCAGTCCCCTCAAATTTGTTTCGAAAATTTTCTCGTTAAGTTTCCAAATGAAAATAAACAGGACATAATTAATAATAATACACGTCACAAGGATTTTCAAATTTAGAAAAGAAATAAATTTTTTTTAAATTTAAAATGTATTTTTTAAAAATTGCAGCAAGCTTTGCAGCAACCTTTCCAGAAGCTTGTTGAAATTCTCCTGCAACCTTACGTAGCAAGCTTACAGCAATCTTTCACGGCAAGCTTGCCGCAATCATTCTTAGTATGCTTGCAGCAATCTTGTAGCAATCTTTCATGGCAAGATTGCAGCAACCTTTCCTGGAAAGCTTACGGCAAGCTTACCCTGGATGGGACAGTTCGCTAGCTCAGATAAGCTTGCTGCAAGTTTCCGTGCTAACTGGGTTTATTTTATGATTTACCTATTCTTCGTATAAATAAAATAAAAGAGAACAAATTTATAGTCATTTCTATAATATTGTTAAAAGCAAAGCCGCGAACATTCCAGCCAATAAAAAGAAAATCACATTTATAGTTTTTTTTTTTTTTTTTGTATTTTCATGCAACAGCACAATTTTAAAAACAAAAGAATGAGATCAAGAATAGTAATAGAAAAATAAAGAAAATAATAAAATCATGTATTCTTGGTATTATTATATTTAAGGGTTATAAATTTTCGGAAAATAAATTTTTTAATTAAAAACTATGATTGTTTATATAAGAAAAAATTCTAGACCGTTTTCACAACACTTTTGCCATCGGTTAATCAGCTGACAAAAACTGCGCTCGTCGCTCCCTTCACGATACATATATTTATGAAGTGCTCCGTCCATGCTTCTGCCATCTGACGGTGGCAGGACGTAATGAACCTGTAATTATATTAATTTCCTACTTTTCCTTTTTTTAATCGCGTTTTTGTATAATTAGTCAAATTTAACTATTTTTTCAGTTTACTTTTTCCATTGAAAATAAGTTACTTTTTACTAATTGTTGTAGGATAAAGTCAGACAAAATTTTATTAAGTTATTTTTAACTAATAAAATTCAAAAGAGAGTTGTATCATAAAAAACATTGTTTTGACTTAAAAAGTTAATTTTAAGAAATTAATTTTTTCTGAAACTTTATTCCCATAAATATAATATTACCAATTAATAAGAACGTGTCTTCTTTAAGTGTCAAGAAAAATAAATCGTAAAGTGAAAATATTAATAAAAAAAAAAAGAAATAATGTTTATTCCATTAAGTATTACAAGTATATTTATATTTATTTTATTTTCAATAAATCCAACGGTCAAAGAACCAATTACATAATTATTGTATATAATTATCAATTAATAATAATAATTTATTTCTATCAATAACGGCTATGTAAAAAGTCACAAGTGTGTAAAGTGATCTTTTTCACACAGTGTTTAATAATAAGTTACTTCACACACAGTTTAGCGTGTGCAAAATTCAACTTCACAGGTGGGCATAGCATTAAAAAAAAATTAAAATACAAAATTGTATGCTGCTTGGATTTAAAAGAGTATATGTAATTTACACTGAAAAAAATATTCTTCGTTTAAGAATATTATAATGGCAAGTACTAATGTTATTCTATTATTTCCATTCTTAAAATAATATTTCTTTAAATAAAAGAATAAATCAATTTATTGAAAAATAAGGGACGCAAGTTCTAAATATTATTAGTTAGAATTTTCATTTGTCAGAATTATTTTTGAGCCAAATTTTTATTTATTCAAATTAGTATTTTGCAGAATTTTCATCAAAACGATTTTCTATATTACACAATTAGTCGGTAAGGTAGATTCCTGTGTCGGTAATTTTTGTATTTTTATTTTTCATAAAAAAAACTATTTTACCATCAGTCGGTAAGGTAGATTTTTGAGTCGGTAAAAATTTGGCTCAAAAATAATTATGACAAATGAAATTCCATAAAATGAAGAATAACTAATGATTTTTAGAACATAATCGTGCGTCCCAAAAGTAATACAAAGGGATTTTTTGGATTCCGTAGGATTCTTTTCAGAAAAAAAAGAGAAATCCTCTCAAATGAAGAAATTTTTTTTCTTTGTAATATATTTGCAACAATTTCTATAATATTGTCCATTGCATATGAAATATTTCATTTCTAATTAATTTAAGAATTAGTTTAATATAATTAGTATAATAATAATATTTTAAATTTATCACTCAGCGGTATTTAATAATTAAGATGATGATATTTTATTATTTTTTTTAATTTAACCTAATTCGAAGTGATCGATATCATCATCTTAATTATTAATATAAAATTAGTTATAATACAAAACTATTTTTTAGTTTTTTTGCGTCTATTTATGAATTACACACTATTATATGCATTAGTGAAATAAATAATAAAATGAGTACATATTAATGTTTAATGGCATATGTCATTTCGAGAAATGTGATTTATTAATTACACTTTTGTCATAAGTTTTAATAGTAATTGTCCATGATGTTTGTTTTTAGTTGATCATCGTCACACTCAAATGTCATATGTTTTAATAGAGATTTTGCCCAATGACATCGCTTGCCACATTTCGTGCAAATCCAGAAACTTGGATGAAAAGTATCTGAAAAAAAAATATTTTTTTTTTTTTTAGTACAAGTAAATATATAAAATTTCTATTCGTCTAAAAATTTCTAAATATCACACACTATTCAAACGAAAGATAGACATTTTTTTTTGTTATTAAACATTCTCTATACATATACAAAGAAATTAAACTTGTATTTTTAAATATATACATTAGACATTTATTTTATTTACTAAACTAAGAAAAAAATGATTTTGATTCAAATAATCGTTTACTTGACTATTATCAAATAAATATTCAAGTACTTGAACCAAATAATTTTTTTTTTTTAATCAAATAAATTGTATTTGAACCAAAAATTTCTCTATTTGAAACAAATACCATTTAATTGATTCGAATAGAATTTATTTAATTCAAATAAAAATTATTTGGTTCAAGTAAATATTTATTTGATAATAGTCAAGTAACCGATTATTTAAATCGAATAATTTTTTTCAGTGTATTATTATTTTTCATTTTTTGCAAAAATTTTAATTCAATTTTTTAAAATATTTTTTAAATTCAAAATAGAGGGAAATTTTTATACAGTGGTTGGTGTAAACATCTTTTATAGATAAAGAAGCATTTTGTAAAATTTATATATTTATTATAATAGTGTAATAATATAATAATTTAATAATAAAAATAATAAGTAAATATAATTAAAAATAATAATATAATAATATATTATAATAAAATAATCATAATAATCATATAATAATGATATTATTATTATTATATTAATATAATAATATTAATTATTATATAATTATTTAGGTTAAATATATAAAAAAAAACCGTTTATATATTACAGAAATAATATTTTACAGACGTAATATTGGCAGACAGTAATCATGTAAGTTTAAGGACATGCGTGACATGTGACATCACAGCTGCATGTCCTTAAAAGTCACTTAATTATTTTTTATAAATATTTTTTTCGACAAAATAATACTTTTAATTGTACCTACTAATTAAAAAAACACGAAAATTTAACAAATTTGTTGAAATTTTATCACATTACTCTTTTTTTGAACAATTTTTAGAAATTCTTTAGCTTATAAACTTTTCAAGGATATAAGTTTGAAAATCAAAAATATATATGGGTGATTCTCCAAAAAAGATAATAAATATTTGAATGCTCATAACTTCCTTAAAAAGGCATTAATTTTAAAAGTCTTTTTTATTCAAAATGTGTGTTTTTAAACGTACTTTTCAAAAAAAAAAAATCGAAAATTTTTTCAAAAAAAATACTTCTTTTTACGAAACTTTTAAGTCTAGCCCGATAATGGACAAACGATTTTTACAATATTTTCGGAATTTTTCAAAAATATTTTTGAATTTTTTAAAAATATTTTTGGTTTTTTTTATACTACGTACTTTTATGTATTTTGATACGTTGATTACGAAAATCATAGTGACAATACCCAAAAATTTGATTTTTATGGTGAAAACCGTAAAAAAGTCACAAAATTTATGGTTTTTTTCGTTTATTGGGTAAAATATGCAAAAATAAAAAAAAACGTTCAAACAAAAGTTATAGATCTTATTAAAGTACATTTTTTATATCTGATGAATTTTTTTTATTTTTGCATATTTTACCCAATAAACGAAAAAAACCATAATTTTTGTGACTTTTTTACGGTTTTCACCATAAAAATCAAATTTTTGGGTATAGTCACTATGATTTTCGTAATCAGCGCATCAAAATACATAAAAGTACGTAGTATAAAAAAGAACCAAAAATATTTTTAAAAAATTCAAAAATTTTTGAAAAATTCCGAAAATATTGTAAAAATCGTTTGCCCATTATCGGGCTAGACTTGAAAGTTTCGTAAAAAGAAGTATTTTTTTTGAAAAAATTTTGAAAAAAATCGATCAGTACGTCAAATGAGAAAAATGACTTTTTATCATTAAAACTCAAAATTTTTATAATAATATCGTTTAAAAAAAATTTTCGATTTTTTTTTTGAAAAGTACGTTTAAAAACACACATTTTGAAAAAAAAAGACTTTTAAAATTGATGCATTTTTAAGGAAGTTATAAGAGCATTCAAAAATTAAAAGTCATGAAAATTCTCCAATTTTCAAAATTCCATTACTCGAAAACGGCTTGCTAAAAAAATTTGAAAAAATTCATGGAAGCTAGTCTCAATTAGTATACTAAAAGAAAAAAAAAATCTCAAAAAAATCGAAGATGGAATCGCATCTATATATTCATATTTCAGTACCCCTTGACGTTACGTTCCTGGATCAATAAGTGAGGTTAGTTTTCCGTATTTAATTTTGACAGCTGATAGGGCTGAAAGTACTTTATCAATAAAAGTTTTTTGCCTTTTAATTTTGTTTTCACTCCAACTATATTTGATGCCAATAAATAGAAATTTTTTTTTAAAAAAATCGAATTTCCATTCCAGTTACTTTGAAAAAAAAATTTCTCCCTCGAAAATGACCAGTTTCTGGAGAATCACCCATTTTTTTTTCTATTTTTTTTTTAAATTCTTTCTAAAAAATTAGTTCAACAATTTTATCATGATTTATAATTTATTTGATGTTGACTTTTTAAATGAGATATCCAACGATGTTTATATTTAAATTTTCGATAACACACATAACATTGAAATTTTGGTTCTTTTAAACATTCAAAACGTATATGATTCTGAAGAGATTTTCGCCACCAGTAATTTTTTCCACATTGAAAGCAAGTCCATATTTTATCTGTAACATCTGAAAAAAATAAATTAAAATTTATTTTTTGTAATATATAAAAGTAAAAGAATTTTCTTTTCAGAAAAAAAAATTTAAAATACAAAAAATAATTTTTTAATCTAATCTAATTTATAAAACTCTGTGTGTTAAGAATATATTCAATATTTTTATTTATAAAAAAATTAATTAATTTTTATTTACAGAAATTCAATTTTTTCTAAATTAAATAACTTTTTTTATGACAATTAAAAAAAATAGCGTACATCATAATTTGTATACTCTTCTAATAATTATAGACAAATCTTCAAATTAGTATTTTATACATTTTATTTTCAATATTTTAAGAATACATGCCAATTTTCTTATCATATATTTATATAAATACAATTTTTAGAAAAAAAAAAAACACTTTTAACAAGCAAATGTATGTTAAACAGTTTATTAGAGTGTTTTATTCGATGAAAACAACCAACAATCCTTCATGAAAAATTCTAACATTAAAAAAAATATTGTTTAAAATTTTAAATAAAAAAGAAAAATATCATTTTTATTAATAGGGTGATCAAAGGCATTTTTTTTTTAAATTTTGACCCACGCCTATAAAGAAAACGTAATCTTATGGTTCTTTGTTTCTATAAAATTACGTCAACACTTAATTTTTTAAACAAAAAATTATTTTTTCCTCAGTAAAGAATATTAAACAAAAAAGAAATTTATTTGATTCAAATATTCGGTTACTTGACTATTATAATTAAATAAATATTTTCCTAAAATAAATAATTTTTATTTGAATCGAATAAATTGCATTCGAAGCAATAATTTCTGTATTTGAAACAAATAATTCAATTAAATTGATATTATTTTGAATTTATCACTCGGCAGTATTAAATAATAGAAATGAATTTTAGGAAATAATTATTTGATAATTTACAAATTTTTACAATAAAAAAATTTTTAGCTACCGAATTTTTTTTGGCAGAATTTTTATTTTATATTCATTTATACTTTACATGATTTTTTATTTAAGAGAATTTTAAAATAATCGAATTTTAATTTAACAGAATTTTCATTCAATCAAATTTTATATGATTCGAATTTTTAAATGACAGAAATTCCAATTCACTGAACTTTAATTTCTATACGAATTTTTAGACGCCGAATTTTCATTTGTCGAAAATTACAAATGACCGAACAAACAATCGACAAATAGATTTAAAAATTTTAAAATTAACCAATTAGAAAGTATCAAGAAAATCGTGATTGGTTAATTTTAAAAATTTTGCTGAAATCTTTCTGTCGATTGTTTGTTTGGCTATTTGTAATTTCGGACAATTGAAAATTCGGCGACTTATTGAGTCATTTGAAGGTTAGAAAAAATTGTTTTTTGAAAACCAGAAAAGACATTTTTGTGTTTTACAGTTTTTGCATGCTACATTGAGGACTTTTACAGGTAAGAAAAAAAGAATTATTGAAAACCAGAAAAGACATTTGCAGGGTGGAAAAATGTTGTAAACCTAGATTTCCATTAAAATATTCATTTATTATGAATTTATATAACAAAATAACAATTTTACAGAATTATTTGTAGAATTTTTATTTCACCCAAGTTTTATCTGATCAAAATTTCATTTAACAAAATTTTTATCTGGAAATCAGAGAAAATTATTTTGAATTTTTTGTGGCAACCGTGAAAAAATTTATTTTAGTACAAATAAAAGTTCATTTTCGCATATATACAAATGAATATTTATATGACGTAATAACCAAATAACCGATTGTTTGAAAATAATTTTTATTTTTCTTTAATGGAAATTAGAAAAATATTTTATTCTATGGATTTTAAATAAATTATAAATAACCCCGTATAGAAAAAAGTGAAAATAATAATAAAAAATATATATTTTTATATAACTTTATTTTGTATTTTTTTCATTTCAAATAATTAAATGAACATATATATAATAACGATATTTATTTAGAAATTATTATCATGATAATAAATTTTTTAATAATATAATTTTTTTTCAAATAGTTTTAATTTTTTTTAAAAAAAATTAAATATATATGCAAAATTATTTTTTTCCATCATTAATAACAATATTGTGCACTTTAATTAAATGTTTTTTCAACATCCATTTATGTCTAATTCGTGTTTTACAAATTGGACAGGGATGCTGTGGCTCCTTGCAACATTCTTCTCTTTTATGTCTCACTAGAGATTGCAACCATTTATATCCCTTTCCACAATTTTGACACATATGACGTCCCCAAGTTTTTGCATTAGTCTCAGCATCACTATAACCTAAAAAAAAAAATAAACAAATTTATGAAATATATTTTTATTATACATTTATGTAATATTAGTATATATATATATATGAACAGTTCCAGTGAAATAAATATACATTTTTGATGTTATTAAAATGAAAATCATTTAAATTAAAAATACAATCTTAAAATTAATTATATAGCCTTATCTAATATATATAAAATAAATAACTAATTTACAATTATATAATTACAAAAATTTATTAAATAAAACAAATCTTACATTTACAAAAAATTATTAAAAATATTGTATGTACAAAAAGAAAATTTTTTTTGTAAAATTATTTTCATTAATATTGAATTTTTAATGTCAATTAAATGTTTCTTGAAGATGGAAATTATTAAAATGTGCAGTGAGAACTTGTTTATGTCTAAATTGTCGATTGCATACAGAACAAGTGAATTTTGGTTCAACTCCACATTCAAATTTTAAATGTTTATTTAATGAATCCCTCCATCGATATACTTTTCCACAATTTCGACATTTTTGAACATTTATTTTTCCACATTCTTCACGTTGATGACGATAATATGAACTTTTCCAGTTGTAAGATTTACCACATTTGCAATGATAAATACGACGATTTAACCATTCTGAAAATAAAACAAAAAAATGCTTTTTGTATATAAATCGAAAATCATATACATCTCGATCAGAAATGGGTTTGAAAATATTTTTTTGTTCTTTAATAAAATATAATTAAAAACGAAGGCATATTTTTTTTTTTTTAATGATAATTTATATATAAAATTATTATTTGGCATCTTTTCTTACATTTTTAATTACAAAATCGACATCGAATATACAAAATGTATATAGTCTTTATTTTTCTTTTTTTTTTATATAAAAAAAATTTTAATTCATTACTATCGCAATTATATATATATATAGATACAATTTGTTTTTAAAAAATAATCGATTGTTAGTTTTGTATAAATACATGTTTGTTATGCAATAAAAAAAAAAATACAAAAATACATTTGCGGAATTAATTAATGATGAAAATTAATTATGATGATGAGTTAATAAGCTAACTCAATATTTAGTCGTTTATTTAAACGTTTTTAGAAGCACACAAAAATGTAATAAAATATTTTCTTTTTTTTCCTATTAAAAGTTAAATCAGATCATTGAAGGAAAAAAAGTTTTGTAAAATTTAAGTTTTTGTACAATTAGCACCGGTTTTATAATAATAATAATAATAATAATAATAATAATAATAATAATAATAATAAAATAAAAATAAAAGGAAAATTGTTGCGCAAGCGAAGCTAGCGGATATTTTTTCCAAAATGCCTTATAAACGCCACTTTCCGTACTTTTATTGAGGGCGAAAAGTATACTCTTGCCGCCGATTAACGACGAGCTAAAAAAAAACCTTTCTCGCCAGCTATTATTTTAGAGGTCATATCCACACAATTAATTTGTAATAAAATTATATTAACCCTTGCGTGCCTGAGCTGGGTCCCTCGGACCCAGACAATTTGCTTTTTTATCTACTTCTATTTAAGAAATTTTTTTTTTCAAAAACATCAAATTGGATAAGCTGATGCTATAACCTACATTTTAAAAAAGAAAGAGAATTTTTTTATGTAAAATTCTTTCTAATACATTATTTTATAGCTCTTATGTACTTCAACATATTCGCTTGAAAATCGTTACTCGGTGGTTATCGGGGTCGTTGATTACGAATCCGGTGTCCGTTTTTCAAAATTCAAAATGGCCGATCCAATATGGCGGAAGAATTTTAAAAAAAAATCGTTCGGTATCGCTTGAAAATCGTTAATCGAGGGGGTTTTTGGGGTCGCTGATTACAAATCTGATGTTACTTTTTAAAAATTCAAAATGGCGGATTCTATAATTATGACGAACAGGAAAATTAAAAATCAATACAATTTATTAATATCAGATTCGTAATCAGCGACCTTGAGTACCTCTGAATAACGAGTTTCAAGCAAAACCGTCAAATTAAAAAAATATATCCGCCATATTGGTTCCGCCATTTTGAATTTTTAACCCCTTCGCAGTCCAGTTAAAAATCGCTGGTGGGCCTAAAACGGTCCGAAAAAAAAGTTTCCAAAAAAATATGACTTCATCATATTTAAGGTTTTTGTGGTCGCTGAATTCGAATTTGAGGTCAGTTTTTCAAAATTCAAAATGGCGGATCCAATATGTCGGACAAATTTTTAAAAAATCAATCCAATTTGCCTGAAATTTGTTACTCGGGGGTTTTTGGGGTCGCTAAATTCAAATTTGAGGTCAGTTTTTCAAAATTCAAAATGGCGGATCCAATATGGCGGACAAATTTTTAAAAAATCAAACCGATTTGCCTGAAATTTGTTACTCAGGGGTTTTTGTGGTCGCTGAATTCGAATTTGAGGTCAGTTTTTCAAAATTCAAAATGGCGGATCCAATATGGCGGACAAATTTAAAAAAAAATTTTTTTATTCAGCGACTACGAAAACCCCCGAGTAACAATTTGTGGTCAAAACGCATTAATTTTTAAATTATCCGCCATATTGGGTTGCCATATTGGATCCGCCATTTTGAATTTTGAAAAACCGACCTCAGATTCGTAATCAGAGACCCCGAAAACCCTTGAGCAACGAGTTTCATGTAAATCTGATAAATTTTAAGTTTTCATGGTCGCCATTTTGGGTCCGCCATTTTGTTTTTTTGAAATCTGATTTCGAATTTGGATTCAGCGACCCTAAAAACCCCCGAGTAACAAATTTCAGGCGAATCAAATTAAATTTAGTATTATTTTTTTGCGATGGCCATATATGGCCACTTGCACAAAGGTGGCACGACTTTTTCTGGCCACATATGGGCCCTGGACTGTCAAGGGGTTAAAAAGTAACATCAGATTTGTAATCAGCGACCCCAAAAACCCCCTCAATTAACGATTTTCAAGCGATACCGAACGATTTTTTAAAAATTCTTCCGCCATATTGGATCTGCCATTTTGAATTTTGAAAAACGGACACCGGATTCGTAGTCAGCGACCCCAAAAACCCCCGAGTAACAATTTTCAAGAAAATATGTATAATTTTTGCAAAATTCGTCCACCATATTGGATCCGCCATTTTGAATTTTCCAAATCTGACGCCAAAATAAAATATTTTTTGCAAATAAAATTTGTAAAATATTATAATTATTATTTAGAATTAAAATATTGAATATCCTGATATTAAATCTATTGTTTTTTATGGAATTTAAGCAACTGGGTCCCTCGGACCCAGCACGTCAAAAAATGAACTCAGGCACGTGAGGGTTAAATTATTTAATTTTATGAATTATCATTATATAACTTCACTGAAAAATTTTTGGTGAAGGTTATATAGCCTTTTAACTTTCCGTTTTGTAAATTTACAACTTGATGACGCAATATTTTTTCTGCGTCCGCACGTGGTGACTTTTCTCCAACGTCCGACGTAGTAAAATTACACTTGGCATTTTTTTGTGTGCATGTAAAAAGTAAGGTTATGTTTTCAAATTGTTGAATTGTTTTTCACATTTTTTTTAAAATTATTTCATTTTTTCTCATTATTTAATAAGAAAGATGCGTGTAAAACAATTCAACAAGTTGATAACATAACCTCACATTTCACATGTTTCTTTCATATAGGAATTTATGTGAGATTTTATTTAAAAATATTTATCAAGTGATTCAGAAGAAATTTCATATGGATTTTAATGTGTGTGATTTCATAATTGAGGAATAAAAAAAAATTAAATATTTTTATATAATATGAGGCGTTTCATATGAGAACGACATATAAGATATAAGTCTCAGATTTTTATTAACTTTTGGATTTTGAGAGACACTTTGGTGTTAAATAAGTATGTAAATTTTGAATTAAAATTTTTTAATATTTTTAGAGATATTTGCATTAAAAAATATTTCTTCCTATATTACAAAAAGATATCGCCGCCTCCGCCGCTGTTTCAAGAATTCTTGACCTAGGAGGGGGGAGTCCCCCCTCCTAAATTTTGAGGTTATGTTCGTTTCAAGGCTCTGAATTTAGCCGCAAGTCCCCCCTCCCTCCTCTCATTTCCCCTCCTCCGCCAAAAATTGACCTAAATTTTGAGGTTATGTTTGTTTAAACAAAAATTATGTAAAACTTAACAACTGCCTAAAAAAGACTTTATAGGGCAGTTTTTTGCCTAAAAAATCCTTTTTTAGGCAGTTGGCCCAAACTGCCTTAAAAAGTGATACTTTATCTGCCCAAAACAGGCACAAAAAAGACACTTTTTCATGTCAATAACGAAAAAATTTTATTTTTAATCCAAAATCACAAACATAACCTCTAAAATTTTTTGCATTTAAGGTCTCTTTTCTCATGGAGCGTCACTTATACATTTTACGTAAAGTCATTCCTGTAAAATATTAAAAATATCTAGTCATAATTTATTAATTCAATTTTTACATAAATACGTAAAGTTATCAAAATATGTCAATTTTTATTATTATTATTATTATTATTATTATTATTATTATTATTTTACTGCAAAAATGTATTCATATTGATATGTTACTATGTACAATTATTATTATTATTATTATTGATTAGTGTTATTCCAATTCATATTGTGTACATTAACCATGTGCCTCATAAAGCTACTTCTTTGTTTAAATTTTTTTCCACAATAAATACAAGAATGTTTTGGCATTTGTCCACATTCCTCGCGTAGATGACGATTCAGTGATATTTTCCAGGCATAACTTTTACCACATTGGTTGCAGTTAAACGGTCGTTCAGAAATCGGGCAAGGAATTTGTATTTTGTAACTGTCATCTGAAATCAAAAATTTTGTTTCTCAAGTTTTATTCTGTTATTTTATTAGAAAAAATTTCAACCTTATTAACGTATCAACTACAAAAAGTTCAAAAAAGAAAAACAATTTTTTTTTTCAGTTATTTATAATAATGACAACACTAAATTTTTATTTACTACTCATCAATATATATATATATATGTAAGTACACATGATTTTTCACACAATTTTTGGAGTTATAAAAAATAGTTATCAGAAACAAAATTATACTTCAAATCTTCAAATTACTTACTTGATTTAGTGAAAATTCTAAAATTTTTAATTTTGGAAATTAAACAATTTTATTAAAGTTTTATTAAATTTATTGCAGAATTATAAATATTTAGCTAGAGTAAAAAAAAAATATTGTACAATATTAATAGAAATTATTTTTTAGTGATGAAATTTTTTTTCTCCTGGTTATTTTGAAAAACCTTCTTTTGAAAAAAACGCGCGAACCTTTATGTAATTTGAACTTCTTTGTACCTGAAAAAACAAAAACGAAACAAGTATTAAAAAAAAGTTTTTTAGCGCAAAAAATTTAATTTATACATAATTCTAAATACTCACCAATTTTGTTTTTGTTTAAATATAATTATTACTTGTTTATACAATTGTAATATTTTAAACAAATTTTCGTTTGACGCAGTGACCAATATTGATTTTTTTAGCTAAAAGAAAAATAAAGACAAATTAATATAATAAAAATCATTATAAAATAAATAGTAAAATATTTTCCAAATTTTTTTTTTCTGTAAAAAAATAATTATAATAAATTATAATAATTATTATTAAAAAATTTAATTATCTATATAATAATAATAATAATTAATACGCCAATTAAAAGAAATTTATAATAATAATAATAAATACAAAATTTAAAACCAGCAAAATTTCTTTAAATTTATTTTTTCTATACAATTTGTACATTTATAAAATAACAATAATAATTTTTCCACATAAGTGGAATTAAATTATTTATATATATATATATATATAATTTATTAGTTATAAATAATCCGAGCACAATAAAGTTATATTAAAAATTTGAAATTTAATAATAAAAACTATTATTTGGATCGTAGGCATGAACATTGGTATGAATTGTATGAACATTGGCTATATGAGGACGTAATTGATATTTGTGTTTAAATTTTTTTAAACATATAGGACAACCAAATTGTGGTTCCTTTCCACATTCAACACGTTTATGTCTGACAAGTCCTTTTCGATATTTGTAGATTTTTCCACAAGCGTTGCACAAAAAATGTTTTTCTCCTGCAATCAAAAGAAAGAAATGTTCGAAAAATATACGGATAACGGGATAAGAACAATAATTATAAAAATAATAATAATTGTTATTATTATTATTATCATTGTATGTTATTTAATTAATTTTTTTTTCCTACACTGTAATCCAGAGAAAGCACAATACAAAATAAAGCAACGTCAATTCATGCTTCATGTTTCTTTTTTTTTTATGTTCATGAAGCAAAAAATTTCAGGAAATATATTTTTTTTTTTTGAATTGAAGGAAAAAAAATAATTTTATAATAAAACGACCATAAGGGACATTCCATGTGAGATTTTTATTTGAAATTTTTTTTTGATTTTTTTTCTAAATTTTTGTAAAAAATAAGAAAATGTGTATTTTTTTATTTTTTGATTTGATAAAAATTATGGAAGTTATGATTTTTTTAAATTTTCTGTTTTTCAGAAGCCGAATACTTTTGAAATACATTTTTCTCTGTCATGCTAACAGATAAAAAGTAATGTTATATATGAAATTTGTTCGATTTTTATTTAATATTTTAAACATTATATTATTCTATAATATTAATTTGTAATATAATAATTATAATATACCTATAATTATAACATAATTATAATATACCTATTAATATAATATTATAATACTATATTACATTTTTTACCACATATTTGGCCAGGTCCAAGTGAGGCAGCGCCATCTAACATTGAAACTAAAATTTTGGAAAATTTTCAACAGCCT
Organism: Leptopilina boulardi; assembly: GCF_019393585.1. Classification (NCBI taxonomy): domain Eukaryota; kingdom Metazoa; phylum Arthropoda; class Insecta; order Hymenoptera; family Figitidae; genus Leptopilina; species Leptopilina boulardi. Next base: position 1,685,803 of record NW_026137665.1, on the reverse strand, counting down.
TTTCTTGAAAACAAGAAGGTAAAATGCTTTTTCCTTTATGGATAATTGATTATTGGCAAGATATACACCAGCTAAAACTTTTTTTGAGTTAAAATAATAAATAAAATTTCATGTCAATAAATTAAATATGAGCACTTTTTTCACAAAAACTGTAACAGTACTTTCTCAGAAATTACAATCAAAAATGCAATTTCCATTTGGAAAATTAATAAACGCTAAAAAATACACGACCTAAGATTTACCAATCACGAAAATAACAAAAAAAAGTATTTTAACATAACATATTTTACTCATTATGACAGCCGTTTGGCAGGTTATATATGTCACCAGACGTTTCGCGGTTTTGCCGAAAGGAGGAGATTGGCGCTGTTGCTAACCACCTGAAATACATAATCTACCAAAGGGCTGTCACAATCAGTAAAGCAGTACCAATATGTTAAATATTTAATAAAATTTTTTTTTGTTATTTTCGTGATTGGTAAATCTTAGGTGGTGTATTTTTTAGCGTTTATTAATTTTCCAAATGGAAATTGCATTTTTGATTGTAATTTCTGAGAAAGTACTGTTACAGTTTTTGTGAAAAAAGTGCTCATATTTAATTTATTGACTTGAAATTTTTTTTATTATTTTAACTCAAAAAAAGTTTTAGCTGGTGTATATCTTGCCAATAATCAATTATCCATAAAGGAAAAAGCATTTTACCTTCTTGTTTTCAAGAAAAGGCTGTTGAAAATTTTCCAAAATTTTAGTTTCAATGTAGATGGCGCTGCCTCACTTGGACCTGGCCTTCGAACGAATTTCATATAAAATCATGTTATCTGTTATCATGACAGAGAAAAATGTATTTCAAAAGTATTCGGCTTCTGAAAAACGGAAAATTTAAAAAAATCATAACTTCCATAATTTTTATCGAATCAAAAAATAAAATAATACATATTTTCTTATTTTTTATAGAAATTTCGAAAAAAAATAGTTCGGTCAAAAAAAAAATTTCAAATAAAAATCTCACATAGAATGCCCCTTATGGTTGTTTTATTATAAAATTATTTTTAACAAAAAGCAAATATGGAAAAAAAACATAATGTTTGCTCGCAAATGAAGTAAAATGGAAGGATATCATTGGAAAATAATCAACAACATTTGAAAGTTAAATTTATTTAAAGAAATTAGAAATTAATTCTTTTTTTTTAACTAAAACTGTAAATAACTGGGTTACTCTTCTTTTTTTTATATTATCCATCCTTGTAAAATAATGATGAATGAAACCTGAAAAATATAAGTAATTATATAAGTACAATAATCAGTTTGATAAAAAAAAAAAATTTTTAATGAAAATTTTTATTAAAAAATAAAATAAAATTATAATTTAGTGTATTAAAGGTCGTTTTTTTCTCTTTTCTAACAGTAAAAATAAATAAATTTTTATTATATAAAAAAACAATTCATGAAAAATTTGAAAATACTTATAATGAATAATGAAGTCAATAAAGTGAATATATTCTCGAAATTTTTATTTGTTGCGATAATAAAATACAAAAATTCATTTCTGATGAATAAAAATACATGAAAATAAGCAAAAAAAAAAAGAAAAAAATATATCTAAACTAAAATTAATGATTTATATATAATTATAAAGCTTGACAAAATGACGAATTTAAATAAAAGAATGAATATAAATTCGTAGTGGAAATACATATATTAAATACAAATCACTAGTTTATGTATGTAAAAAATAATTGAGTGAGGAAAAAATATGTATTTTTTTTTACTTATTCTCTGAGAGAATTTATTTCTATTAAATATACCATTATTTAAATATCTACTGGAATATAATAAAAAAAAAAATTTTTCATTAAAAGCATATTTTTGCCACACTCGGCGCGCGTATAATAAAATCATCAGCAAGTGCCACCTTATATTTTTATATTATAATATTAAATTTTTATATTTTAATATAATATTATGTATTTTAATATAATATTATAATGTTTAATGGATAAGTAATATCGGAAGGCACAATGTTTTAAGGCATACATTAATTTAACCTTTGACCATATATAATTATAAATTTTTTAAATTTTGTTTGACATTTTAAAATATTTTTTTTTTTATATAATATATATATGTTATATATCTCAATAAATTAAGGTTACATAAACAATTTAGAATCATTTTTGTTATATCTTAAAATATTAAAAAGCATTTTGTTATACAATTTTCAAATAATGTAGCAATAAGAAAAAACAATAATGTCAAATTTAATAAAAACAAACACCACTTTTAAAAAAAAAAATTATTTCTATAAAAACGAGCGCAATAGATAAATTAAAAAAAAAAAAATACAGTAGAATATAAATGTCGATATGCAAAATATGAATTGACAGTCACTGTGTTTTTTGTATGCACATTATATTCACTGAGAGAAATATTTTCTGAGGTATTGTTTACAATTATGGATAGTAAAAAATTGTCATTTTAATGCATTATCAAATTATAGAGCAGAATTAAATTTTTTGTTAATTTAAACAAAAAAAAATCAGTTTCATTGACTTGCTTTTTTTTATTTAAAATCAATTTTTCTTTGATTCATATGAAAAAATTTGTTTAAAAAAAAAATCCAAAAAACCAAAAAAAATTGTTTCGAAAAAAAATTTTTTTTGCTTCAAACAATGAAAAATTTATTTATTTCGAAAGAAAATATTTTTATTAAAGAAATTTTTATTTTTACATTGAATTTTGAAATAAATTGAAACTAAAAAATGAAAAATTTATTTATTTCGAAAGAAAATATTTTTATTAAAGAAATTTTTATTTTTGTATTAAATTTTGAAATAAATTGAAACTAAAAAAGTAAAAATTAAATTTATTTAAATTAAAGAAATGTTTTGTTTGGCCTTATAGCAATATTAGCGAATTTCTTTGATTTAACGAACAATTTTTTTTTTTGAATTCAAAAAACGTTCCTTGAAAGAAAGAATTTTTTTTAATAAAATATATTTTGTATGAAACAAAAAAAAAAAAAAATCGAAGAAAATGATTTCTTTAAATTAACAAAAACTTTTTTGTTTCTGTGTATAGCCAAAATGATGGAAATTGCAATTCTACATTTTTTTACTAATACTAACAAAAAAGTCTCAAGCATACTTTTATGTCTAATATCACTATGGCATTTCTTTCAGTGTTTATAGTATGTGCATCCATTTACATTATTACTAATACATTTTTATTTATGTAATATCAAATTAAAACTTAAATCTATTTATAATAGAAAAGTTCCCTGCAGTTCCTAAAAGCATTTTATTATTTAAAATTAAATACTCTCACAATTTAAATTAATTAAAAATAACTTTTTTTTTTATTTCATTCAAAAAATTTTTTCTATTTGCATCGAGTTAAAAAATCATAATAAATCATTAATAAACTGAAAAAAAAATTTGATTCAAATAATCAGTTGACTATTATCAAATAAATATTTATTTATTTTATTTTATTTGAGTCAATTAACTAGTTTTTGAATCAAATAAAGAAATTATTGATTCAAATACAGTTTTGTTTAATTCAAATAAAAATTATTTTTAGTTCAAATAAATATTTTTTTGATAATAATAAAGTAACCAATTTTTTGAATTAAATAAATATTTTTCAGTGTAGAATGCAAAATTAATATTATTATTATTATTATTTTATTTATTCGAGAGCTTTGGAGTTGCATTGATTAAATTTCCACTTCCAATTGAAATAAAAAAAAATTAATATTTCAATTAATTTAGATTTAGAGAGTATAAATTTTCTAAAGCTAATGTTTAAAATACGTTCTTCATTATACTGATTTTTATTACTAATATAAAAATATCACTGATTATTATTATTATTATTATTATTATTTTTAATATTATTATTATTTCAATAAAGACTGTAAGCATAAAAAAAATTAAGCGTAGTTCCTATAAGCAAATATCTATCACCTTATAATGCATAAAAAATAAAAAATTTTTATTTAATAAAATTTTTTTAAAAAACAATTTAGAAAAAAGTGAATCAAGAGGCCATCAATATAAAAATTATTTATATTGGAATTATTATTTTTTTTTCGTTGTACATTTTTGAAATTTTCTCTCTTGATCCACTTTTTTCTATAACATTTTATAGAAATTATTAGTGAATTAAAATTTAATAACGTCGAAAAAATCCTTTTTTTAAATCACTTTTTGTAAACATTTTTAGTCAAGTGAAATCTTGAAGTTATAATTATTTTTTTTTTCATTTAAATCTCTTTTTTTCAAATATAACATTTTCCTAAGCAAATGTGATTTTTGACAAAAGGAAGACATTTTTGTTTAAATCGTACATTTCATGACAAAATATTATTCAAAATCAACATTTAAAAAACAAAAATAAAAAAAAAATTTAAAAAAAAGCTAAAATAATCATAATAATGTCTCTATTTGTAATAATGGCGTTATAATTATTAAAAATTATAATTAAATCTACGAATATGTTTTTCTATTTGGAGTATCTTAATGCTTATTATATTTTTTTTTTAATAATAATAATTAATAAGCAATATAATGATGATATTACTGCAAATATGTAATTAGCAATACATCCGAATTTCAAAAATGTTTTTATAAAGCAATATTTTTATTGCAATTGTGAGTATTTTTATTTATTTTTTTCTTATTAATGTAATTCACTGTCTGTGTTGTAAAGTGAATTATATTATAAAAAATAACGATAAGGAAAAATTTCTAGATAATTTCTTAAATTAATAAGAATTATATAAAATAAAATTTGTTTTTCATTTTCTCTATAAAAAATGTTTAAAAAATTTGAAAAAAAATTATTTAGAGTAATAAAGTTTAAAAAAAAAAAACATACATAATATAATACGTAACAAAAGACATACAAAAAATGATACAAATGAAAATTTTTATATAAAAATATTAAATGAAGAAAGCTATTAGTTACGATTTTATAAAAAGTTCATCAATGAATTCTTTGAAAAAAAATATTTCCAAAAAAAATGAAAAGAAAATTCGTTTGTAAGTAACAAAAATAATAATTTTTGAAATAAGTTTAAAAGAAAAATCAGACAAATAATCGAAAATCAATATTTTCGAATTTTTAAATTAAAAAACAAAAAATTTAATTCTTAAGTGTTTCAATGCATGTGTAAATAATTTATTTTTTTGCATTTTAAATGTTGTATTTTAATAAAATTTATATAATTTTATAGTAGAAGTAGATTTTAGGGTTACATAACCTAAAATTTCAAAAAATTTTTTTAAGTATGAGAAATTTTTAATTTTCACCCAAATGCAATTTTTAATTATTTAAAATATTAATATTATTCAGAATTTAACTACAAAACTTTTAAAATTAAAATTTTTTTTTTTTTGAATTAAAAATACAAAAATGTGGAACGCATGATTATGTTCTAAAAATCATTAGTTAGAATTTTCATTTTTTGGAATATCATTAAAATCATCATCAAAACGATTTTCTATATTATACAATTTTTATATAACCGAAAATTCACTTCGCAGAATTTTTATTTCTTCAAATTTTTATTTCTTAGAATTTTTATTTGTCATAATTTTTATTTGCTCAAATTTTCATTTAACATAATAGGCATTTTAAAAAATTTTTATTGGGTTGAATTTTATTGCATAGAATTTTCTTTTAGATGAATTTTCATTTGTTCGAATTATTATTTGTTTGAATTTCCATTTAACCGATTTTTCACACTACAGAATTTTCACTTAATCGAAAAATCATTTAACAGAATTTCTAATTGATAATAGAATTTTCATTTGTCCGAAATTGCAAATGACCGAAGCAACAATCGATTTTGGCGCGATTTTTTAAAAATCGACCAATCAAAAATTATCCATAATATTGTAATTGGTTGATTTTAAAAATCGCGCCAAAATTGATTGTTTGTTCGGACATTTGCAATTTCGGACAAATGAAAATTCTATTATCAATTAGAAATTCTGTTAAATGATTTTTCGGTTCAGTAAAAATTCTTTAGTATGAAAAATTGATTATATGGAAATTATATCAAATAATAATTCAAACAAATTAAAATTCATCTAAAAGAATAAAATGAAAATTCTATGCAATGAAATTCTACCCAATAAAAATTCTTTAAAATGCAATGAAAATTCGAGCCAATAAAAATTCTGACAAATAAAAATTCTGTGAAGTTAATTTTCGGTTATATAAAAATTGTGTAATATAGAAAATCGGTTTGATGAAAATTCTGCAAAATACAAATTCGAACAAATAAAAATTCAGTTCAAAAATAATTATGACAAATATGAAATTCCACAAAATAAAAATTCTAACTAATGATTTTTAGAAAATAATTATGCGTCCCAAAAATGTTGGGACTAATTATTGTTTTGACTGTTCATCTGATTCTTCTTTTTTCTTCAAGTTTTAATTTCATAGCAAAAAAAAAAACCTCAAAATTTCGATTTTCAAATTGAAAATTTGAATTGAAATTTTTAATATTTTTACATTATTATTTTTAATGTATTCCTATAAACAATAGAATTTTCTTTCACTTCTTAAAGAATTTATGAAAAAAAAAATACAAATTTTTGTAAAAATTGTATTTTTTTTGCGAAATTCAAATGCAACTACAATATATGATCATTGAAAAAGCACATATAAAAGTTATAAAAATATGTATATAAAACTATCTCACAACTAATTTTTTTCTTTCTATATATTTCTAAAAGAAAATTAGATTTTCTTAATTTATGGGAAAAAAAATGGTTTTTTGTAAAAAAAAAAAGAAAAAAAAAAAGTAGTGATTATATAAACTATATATGGACTCTTATACCACTTCTTCCTGATAACGTTTGTCTTTATGCATTCGCTCCATGTGACGAGCAATGTGCATTTTTTGTTTTGCCCGATAAACACAATGGGGACATTGAAATTGTGGATCTTTACCGCATTCCCACTTGGTGTGATTGCGAAGACTGCTCTTTAATTTATAAACTCTGCCACAAGCCTGACAACTGAAACCCTCTCCATTTGGCGATGATGATCCTTTGCCTGAATCTGATCCCGATCGCCATACGCCCGATGAAACTGCTCCCCATCTTGGCCAATTTGATGCTGTCCATTTAATTGCAGAAAAACTGAGGTCCTCGGCTAAAACAAAATTTTCCAATTTTTGTTAATAAAAAAAAAATAAATAAATATATTAATTTAGCCTTTCGGGGGTATTGCATAAATTATTTTTTTTAGAAAGAGTTTTTATTTTTTTCTCATTAAATATTTTGCAAAAAAAAAAAAATACCATTTTCAAAAAAAAAAAAATGAATACCCCTTTGGCTAATTTTTAAAGACAAAATTAAAATTTTGTGTAAATAAATAAAAACAAAATATCATTTGAAAATAAAGATATCAATTCAAAATAGATTTCGAATATTTTGAAGTCCAGTATTTTGAATTAATATCCCGCTTGTTATGAATTGAAATTAAAAGAAATTTCAATTTATTGATTTTTAGTTTCTACAATTAAAAATCAATGCCTTCTATATAAAAATTCGCTACATATAGGAAAATTGTTATATTTACCTATTTCTAATTTATCCAAAATATTTACAATATTTTTCATCTATATAAAAAAATTCTAAAATTTACCAGAGTTCAAAAATTTTAAATTCCCATTTTTTTCACACCAAAGAAAGAAAAAATTGTGTCTTGAAAAAAATTGAATGAATAATTTTCAAATTTTTATTTTTTTTTTAATCAATTTATAAAATTTCAATAATTTTTTTCTTATCGATAATTTAAATAAAGTATAGTAAAAATTGCAAATTGAAAAATATTCATTACTATTTTTTTCGATGCACCAAGAATATATTTTAGATTTCTATTTACAGTTTTAGAATGTAAGTTAGTATGCATGCTTATTTTCAAAAATATATCTAAAGAAAGTAAAAGAAATAGCAAAAACATAGTTTTTTTTGTTAAAGAATTATTACAATTTTGAATCACTACTTCAAGATTGTATATTTTATTGAAGTCATAAGTGAATAATAAATTGAATAATAATTAAGTTTAAAAATCCACTCAGAATAATTTATTTTTATTTTTTTTTATTCGCATACACTGTGGGACACTAAAAATAAAAAACCGTAGAGGATAATTTTTTTTTTTTTCTAAAAATATACCTTTCCAATAACAAAATCCTCGTTGAGTTTTGTTTAGCTCAAATTTTTTTTAAGGCCAGGTCCAAGTTAGGCAGCGCCATCTACATTGAAACTAAAATTTTGGAAAATTTGCAACAGCCTTTTCTTGAAAACAAGAAGGTAAAATGCTTTTTCCATTACGGATAATTGATTATTGGCAAGATATACACCAGCTAAAACTTTTTTTGAGTTAAAATAATGAAAAAAATTTCATGTAGATAAATTAAATATGAGCACTTTTTTCACAAAAACTGTAACAGTACTTTCTCAGAAATTGCATTTTTGATTGCATATATTATAATAATTATAATAAAATTAGTAAATCTTTTGACATACTGTAACAGTACTTTCTCAGAAATTGCAATCAAAAATGCAATTTCCATTTGGAAAATTAATAAATGCTAAAAAATACACGACCTAAGATTTTCCAATCACGAAAATAACAAAAAAAAATTTTATTAAATATTTAACATATTGATACTGCTTTACTGATTGTGACAGCCCTTTGGTAGATTATGTATTTCAGGTGGTTAGCAACAGCGCCAATCTCCTCCTTTCGGCAAAACTGCGAAACGTCTGGTGACATATATAACCTGCCAAACGGCTGTCATAATGAGTAAAATGTGTTATGTTAAAATACTTTTTTTTTGTTATTTTCGAGATTGGTAAATCTTAGGTCGTGTTTTTTTTAGCGTTTATTAATTTTCCAAATGGAAATTGCATTTTTGATTGTAATTTCTGAGAAAGTACTGTTACAGTTTTTCTAAAAAAAAGTGCTCATATTTAATTTATTGACATAAAATTTGTTTATTATTTTAACTCAAAAAAAGTTTTAGCTGGTGCATATCTTGCCAATAATCAATTATCCATAAAGAAAAAAGCATTTTACCATCTTGTTTTAAAGAAAAGGCCGTTGAAAATTTTCCAAAATTTTAGAATCAATATAGATGGCGCTGCCTCACTTGGACAACCCATTAACATAACCTCAAACTAAAAAGTAGTTTTTTAACTGAACTAAAATTATATTTAAAATTTATTACATCCAAATTCGACAGATCCAATTGTACAATTATGGAAAAAAATTATAAATGATCGACATTTAAAGTGGTCGAAATTTTATTAGTTCAACCTTCATAAATATCGATTATTTAGAATTTCGACCGAATAAAAAATCGACTGAATAAAATGTCGACCTTCATAAATGTCTATCATTTAGAATTTCGATAAAATAAAATATTGACTAAATAAAATATCGACCAAATAAAATGTTGACCATTTTAAATATCGATCATTTATAATTCCGTTTAAATAAAATATCGACTTAAGGGCAGGTCAAAGTCGATGCGATTTTTCCATTGAAGTTCTATGTAAAAATTGCTTCGACTTTGACCTGCCCTTAATGTAATTCGATCAATTAAAATTTTCGACCTTTTTAATTTTTGGGAAAAATCAAGCGCCTCAAAAGTATTAGTGAACAATAGCTTATTTTTCTCTTTGAAAAATTATTTACAATTTTGATTTTGATGTTTTTGTTAAATAATGGTTTTTGTTTAAAAAATATAAAAAATAAAAATTTTTTTTGTTTATTGACTTTTGAACAAAATATTTTTCATAAAATTCAACAAACAGAATTGTAAAAAATCTTTCAAAGAACAAAATGAGCTATTTTTTGTAAGAATTACATAAAAATTTACAATTGTTCACTAACTTTTAAACAAAAAATATAAAAAGTTAAATAATTATTAATTAACAACAAATTTTTGAGCAAAATAATTTATTTTGAAAATTGTACAACTAAATCTTTCAAAATTTTGATAAAATAAATTTCATTTGCGTATAGTTTTATTTGTTGTTAAAAACAATTTTTTAATTTGAGGTTATGTTAATGGGTTGAACCTCCTTAAGGTCATTTGAATTTTTGGAACTTGAGACCACTTTGTAGTTTTTCATTTACCAAAATTTTCACTTATAAAACAATTTTTTATTCAAAAATATTCGAATTAAATCGTCATGATTCTTTGTAAAAATGTCGTCAATGTACAAATTAACCCATTTTCTGAAGAACCTAAATTCTAAAACGCAATTTTTTTTTAAAAACCAAATGTTTGAAAAATTGCAATTTAAAAAAAAAATTTCACTCTAAGTTTGAAAATCTTTTAAATTTCTTACTGCTTTTTTGAGCAAAAATTTAGTAAAATATACTAGATGAAAAACCTAATTTATAAAATACCATCACTAAATTGATTTTATTTGCTGACAAAAAAAATTTTCTATTTTTATAAAATGAAACCAAAAAATAAGGAAAATAAAAGTCTCTGTACTTTTTTACAACACTATTTTATCTATTTAATAATATTAATAAAAAAAACTAGTTTAGAGTATAGAAAGAAAAGTTTTTTAGAAAATCTTGTAAAAAATTTTTTTTTATTATTATTTTTATTTTTTTTTTAGAAAACTTTTAGTTTAATTAATTTTTGTATTTTATTAATTACTTTTTCTAATATATTTTACATTTTTGTTTTAAAAGTAACAATTGAGAATAGTTACAAAATCAGAATGAAAAAAATTAAAAATTGCCATTTTTTAAAAATTTGTTTTCTAAAATTGCATTTTGATACATAAAAAAAAATTCGAGACAACTTTTACAAAACTTAACAAAGAATTTTGCTATAAAAATGATATATTTTCAGTAAAAAAAGAATTGTCCGATGTGATTTAATTTTGTTGATCCGAAAATTTTTGTACAGTGATTAATATATGTATTTGCTTTGAATAAAAATATATTTGTCTCAGAACTAACATCGCCAATTTATTTAAAACTTGGTAATATATTTCTGGGTATAAAATTTCAGAAAATCAACTTTTTAAGTAAAAACAATTGTTTATTTATAAGATACAATAATTTTTCAAAATTATTTAAATCGATCTTTTGAATCTGTAAAAATAAATAATAAACTAATTATTAGGTAAATTCACTTTTAGGTTATGTTAAAATAAAAAAAATTTCTTGTAACTAGTCAAATTTGACTATTTTTTCAGTTACTTTTTTTTACACTGAGAATAAAATTAAATTTTACTAATAATTAGTTTTTTTTTTAATAATAATTGCTGAAGCAGAAAGTCAACAAAATTTTTAATAACATGTTATTTTTTACTAATTCAAATTTAGAGAGTTTTACTTTATAAATAACAATTATTTTTATTTAAAAAATTGATTTTCTGAAACTTTATTAATATAATATTATCAAGTTACAAAAAAAGAATTAGTGGCAATACTCCAGAAAATTAGTAAATTTCTCCTGGATTAAAACTAATTAAAATTTCGAAATAAATATATTTATTTATACAAAGAACTGAGGCAAATATTTTTTTTTCTCTGAGTGAAATATTATGTAAAATGAAAAATTATAATTTTAAAATGTAATTTATTTTTTAATTTGAAAAATTTTCAATTATTATTCAATTATTTCTTTCCATTACCATATATATATATTTATTATAACCCAATATTTCTAATCAACTTTTAAGCCAAATTATTTATATGCAAGAAAAATGTGTGTTCAAAATTTTGCTAAGTCCCTATAAAATTTAGGGTAAATTAACAAATTGGTAAAATAAATTTCAGTTTAGTATGGTAATAATAAATAATGTTTAAAAATAAAATAACATTTTTTAATTTCAAAAATTTTTTTTTTTTAATATTTATTTCCATTTACTAGTTTTTTTTTTCTTTTTTTTTTTCTTCCATCGTTTTATAAAGAATCGGGTGCGCCTATACAATGCAGTTGATTAAACCTAAAAAACATTGATTTAGTAATTTTTTATTTTTTGATTAGTTTTTATCAATTAGTATAATATTTTAGTTACCATTTTTTCTTTTTTTTTAATATAGTTTTTCATATTTTTGCACACAATAATATGTGTAAATTTTTATTTTTTATTATTGTGTGAATTTTTAATAAAAATTAGTTACAAATATGCACATTTTAATTAAAAGCATACAATTTATTTGTTTACCTTTCATTGTTTAAATTATTAAAATTCCTCAAAAAATCTTCTTTTGTTTTATCAAGTCGAATGAAAGTCGAAATAAAAAATATTCCCCAATGGTATAGTAACTGCTGTTGATAAATTTTCGACTTTCTCCAAAAATACGAACCTGCAAAAATATATAACATAATGAATTTTTGTTCCACTCATTTAAAAAAAAAAAAAAAAAAAAAAAATTATAACAAAATAAATAAATTTTTTTTATTATATTAAAATTATAATAATTATTATAAATAAATTTGTATAAAATATATTAAAATTAATTATAAACGTAATTAAACTAAAATATTAAAAATTATTAAGACAGAAATTTCTAGAGAGATATTTCAATGGAATTTATTTGTTTATTTAATTCGTCGATTATTTAATAACAAATAAAAAACAAACAAATTCAAAATAACGATTTACATTTAATTCAACAAAATTCTTTTTTTATCCCTGGCTATTTATTTTTAAAAAAAAATCTAAACTAACAATAAGTAACATAACACAGAGATAAATCACTTATATATATAATTATAATAATTACAATTAAATCTATTTTAAATTCTAAACTCGAATAAATCAAAATTAATTTCATGATTTATATATATACAAAGAATCTCAACAAATACGATATATTTTTCAGATGATGAAAAGTTCGCAAAATGTAAATTTTGTAAAAAATTTACATCAATCGAAAAATTATAAAGAAAAAAAAATTATTTTCCATTATGGAAAAATTAAAATTGTTTTCATTTACAAATTTAGGGAAAAAAATATATATTTTTTTTTTCATGAAAAACTCGTACAATCTGAGAAGGTAAAATATATTTTAAATATTATATATTATTTAATTTCGTTGCTTAGGAACTTTTTTGTATCAAAAATACAATTTCACGCTCATGGAACCTATTTTTTTTTTTTTAAGTTAATAACTTTTTCAAGTTTTCAGTTTGACTTAGTTTTCTCTTATATGTATATAATTAAAGTATTGAGAAAAAATAGAAACTGTATTATTTCATTACACTTGTATTATTAAAAAAAAAACAAAACAAGATAATTAATTCTTTATAGAAAAATTGGAATTTTTTTTTTTTTTTTGAAAAAAAGTTATTAATCTCCTACAGTACAGGTGTAGAAAGAAGAAAACATTTTTAAAAACTTATATGGTAACTTGAGGATTTTATATTGTTTAGTTATTTACGAATACGAGTTTGAATTTGCGAAATTCAAAATTATTGAGGAAAAACTTTTTATTCTCGAAAAAATAAAAACAGATCACATACTTCATTTTCTGAGTTTATGAATTATGATTACGAATTTGTGGTCAATTTTATACATAATTATTATTTTATAAAAATTTATTTATAATTAATAATAATTAAGCAATAAAAAAATTAATAAATAAAAAATAATTAATTATAATTAATTAATTAATAATAGTAATTAATATATAATATTTAATTGATTTCTAAATAAATACTAAATTTCACTTTTTATAGTTGACAGCTATTAAAAAAAAATTGAATATTTTTTCAAATCAATATTAAAAAAAATATATATTTAAAAATTTACATTTTTCAAGAATAACGACAAATATATGAAATATGCGAAAGTGTGCAAAATATTTTTTTTTCACACATGCTCAAAAAACTCGTGTTTTTGTGCTTTGTGCATAATATAATATTTGTATAGTCTGTTAGCTGTCAAAAATAAAAAAAAAAACCCACAAATTCCTAATCACAGCAAACATGAAATTTTCCCTTTACATCTGAATTATTAAAAATTTTTAATTTTAAATTTAATTCGTGACAATAATATTTTTACAAATTCACACTAGTAAAAATTAAATAATTCGTGACTTATTTCTTACTATGTATTAATTTTAAAAAAAATCAACTAATTCGTGAATAATCCTTTTCTATGAATTAGTTAAAATTTAATTAATTCGTGCTTAAAATTTTGCCACGAACTAGTAAAATTTAACTATAATTCGTGAGTCACTATTTGTTTTACTTCGAATCAGTTGAATTTAATTAATTCGTGACTTATTTTTATCTACGAATTAATTATTTTTAGTAATAAATTTTTTTTTGACTAATTCAATAGATAAAAAAATTATTTAATTCGTGACTTAACTTTTACCATATGCGAATTAATTGAATTGAACTAATTCGTGAATAACTTTTATTACAAATTATGTAAATTTAACTAATTCGGTTCTTTTCTAAAATTTTCGATATGATTTAGTTAAATTTAATTAATTTGTCTTTAATTTTATTTTACATTGAATTCAACTAATTCGTGACTAATTTTCACTTTAAAATATACTATGTAAATTTATCTAATTCGTGACTGACTTTTTTTAATCCAAATTAATTAAAATTAACTAATTCGTGACTAACTTTCTCTTCAAAATATTATGTGAATTTTTCTAATTCGTGACTGGCTATTTTTACTCCGAATTAGTTGAATTTAACTAATTCGTGGCCTATTTTTTATAATATTTTTACAAATTCACAAAGGTAAAAATTAAATAATTCGTGACTTATTTCTTACTATGTATTAATTTTAAAAAAAATCAACTATTTCGTGAATAATACTTTTCTATGAATCAGTTAAAATTTAATTAATTCGTGCTTAAAATTTTGCCACGAACTAGTAAAATTTAACTATAATTTGTAAGTCACTATTTTTTACTTCGAATCAGTTGAATTTAATTAATTCGTGACTTATTTTTATCTACGAATTAATTATTTTTATTAATAAATTTTTTTTGACTAATTCAATAGATAAAAAAAATTATTTAATTCGTGACTTAACTTTTACCATATGCGAAGTAATTGAATTGAACTAATTCGTGAACTTTTACTATGATTTAGATAAATTTAACTAATTCGTGACTATTTTTTATTATTTTTATTTAAAATTAATTGAATTTAACTAATTCCTGTATAATTTTTACTACAAAATATGTAAATTTAGCTAATTCGTGCGACTAACTAATTTTTTTACTCCGAATTAGTTGAAATTAACTAATTCGTGACGGAAATGTTTCACTATGATTTAGTTAAATTTCAGTAATTTCTAATTTATTTAATTTTATTTTGAATTAAATAGTAAAGAAAAATTTATTTAATTCGTGACTAACTTTTACTATGAATTAATTAAATTTAACTAATTCGTGACTGAAATTTTTAACTATAATTTAGTTAAATTTAAGTAATTAGTGATTAATTTAATTTTTTTTGATTTAATTAAATTCAACTAATTCGTGAATCGCTTTTTTTTACTTCGAATCAGTTGAATTTAACTAATTCGTGATAAAAATGTTCACTTTTATTTAACTAAATGTAACTAATTCGTGACTCACTATTTTTTTACTTTAAATTAATTAAATTTAACTAATTCGTGACTCACTTTTTTTACTTTGAATTAATTAAATTTAAGTAATTCGTGATAAAAAAATTTTCATTCTGATTTAGTTAAATTTAACTAATTCGTGATTAATTTTATTTTACTTTGAATCAGTAGAATTTAACTAATTCGTAATTAATTTTATTTTACTTTGAATTAATTGAATTTAATTAATTCGTGATTAATTTTATTTTACTTTTAATTAATTATATTCAACTAATTCGTGATTAATTTTGTTTTTACTACGAATTAGTCATATAAATTCAACTAATTCGTGACTAATTTTTGTTACTACAAACAAGTCACGAATTCAAAGTTGTTAAAAATTTTTACTAATTCAGATTTAAAGATTTTTTTTTTCACATAAAATCAGAGTAATTTTTTTTTTTTTTATTATTATAATATCTATGTCCAATTTGGTCTTGATGTTATGGGATTAAATGATTTTAATTCGGCAATAGTATTAATTTCCTCTTGTAATGCAACATGAACTTTATAATGTCTCTGTAAACTGTGCTTATGTTTAAATCGTGAATGACAAACGACACATTCAAATTGTGCTGCAACACCGCATTCAAATTTTTTGTGCCTCTGTAATGAAATAATCCGTCGATATTGTCTTCCACACGTTTCACATGGATAGGTCGAACCATTATGTGGATATTGAAATAATGCATCTGAAAAATACAATAAAAATTTATCAGACAATTTTTTTTTTTTTTATAATATCAATAATGAAATAGTATATTATGTGGCAAGCACGTAAAGTAGTACTTTTTAGGTGAGGATGTAATTTTCAGTACGAGCTGTCGTTAGTGCGACGTAGGTGAGACGAAGGCGAGCTGTAGGTGAGATGAAGACGAGCCGAAGGCGAGTCGAGTCGAGCCGAAAGCGAGCCGAGTCGAACCGAAGTCGCACAGACAGCGAGTATTGAAATCATCCGAACCTAAAAATTACTACGTGCGAGCCACATACGCTATTTTTTTCGCCATTGTTATGAAAAAGTGAAACAATTTTAAAGAAAAAAAATAATAAAAATTGATAAATAAAATAAAAGCAAAAAAAAAAATTATGCAAAAATTAACAACTGCCTAAAAAAGACTTTATAGGGCAGTTTACTGCCTAAAAAAGACTTTATACGGCAGTTTGCTGCCTAAAAAAGTCTTTTTTAGGCAGTTGGCCCAAACTGCCTTAAAAAGTGCTACTTTATCTGCCCAAAACAGGCACAAAAAAGACACTTTTTCATGTCAATGGCGAAAAAAATTTATTTTACACCATAAACTAATATTATTATTATTATTATTATTGATGCGGAGCAGTAAATTATTTGCCAATTATGTAACTTTCACCCAAAATATAATCAAAAGACACTACTTTTAAGGAAAGAAATACATTTTTTTTTGTTTTTATTATAATAAATTATGATTGCTATATATTTAAAAAAAAAATTAATGTAAATTTCTCTCCTTTTTTTTGAAAGTATAAAAAAACGAATTAAAATAATGAATGTCTATCAAAAGAGGTGCAGAAGTAAAAGCGAAAAATGAAATAAGAAAAAAAATAGAAAAACAGAAATTTTATTAACAAAACATGATCATTTTTTTTTTAATGATTATTATAAATAAGGATATGAGAGAAAGCAAAAAAATAAATTTGTTTTATTGAAAAAGAGTAAAACGATTTTTAATAAAATATTTTTTATTTTTATTTAAAAATAAATTTACCAAATCTAACATTTTATATACAATTGTTTTGAATCGTATTTTTTTAAAATATATATATATTTTCTGGACCAATTTTTTTTTGTTCTTTTACAATCAACTTTTTTTTTATGTAATATATATATAAATAACATAAAATTTGTTGGATTACATGAAAAGGACTTTATGCCTATGTCGAATATGATAATCCAAACTATATTTTCTTTTGGTACAATAATGACAATATGGACAACGAAATATTGGAAATTTGCCGCACTCAAAATTAATATGTCTCGTTAAACTTGATTTCTGATTGTAAGACCGGAAACATTGATTGCAGAAAAAGTTCCGATTTCCCCTCAGTATTGATCCTAAAATATAAACAAAAAAAATTAATAAAATATTCCAAAAAAATTTTTTTTTTATTTTACATAGTGAAAAAGAATTTATAATAATTATATTTAAAAAAAAATAATAACAAATTTAAATAATAAAATTCAGTAATTTATTCAATAGGTGGGTTTTATAAATATTATTAATTTTGTTATAGAAATAAAATATTTGAGACAACAATATTTTCATGGTATACGTAGACAACATTTATTCCTTAGAAAAATATAATCAACAATAAGTTCTATTCAAACGTTTCGTATTCACAAATATACAACTAAGAAGACATTTTTGTTAATAATATTAATTTTTTGTTACATCAGATTTTTACACGTTGGTCATATATAATATTATAGTTATAGACACATTGAAAAAAATTATTTTTGTAAATATTACAAAAATGGAATTTCTTTTTTTTTTTAATATACTTATAATTGCAAGTGAAATATTAACGTGTTATGATAATTAAACTATTATGTTTATTATAATATTATATAAATTGAAGCTCAGATTTTTTTAATAAATTAACGAAAAAAATTCTTTTTATTTTAAAAAACAATTATGTTTGTTAGTTTTTTGTTAAATAAATAATTGATTTTTAATATGTGTGACGCGCTTTGAAGAAAGGAAAGAAAACAAAAAATTTTTAGGTTAGGTAATTTTATACTCTTAAAAGCTTTTTTTATTAGTTAATATGTAAAGTGAAAATCAATTTTTATTGAATATTTTTGATGTAATAAAAATTAAAGTATTAATTATTTATATTTTGAAATATGTTCTTTTATAACCTTTGAAAAATATACACTTTTCGGAAAAAATAATCTTAGATCAAAATCTTTGCGTCAAATAATAATTTTTTTTTACATGTTTAATTTTTTCTTTTAGCTGCACACAAAAATGGAAATTTTTCTCCAATTTTTATATAAACAATAAAAATAATTTATTGTTTATATAAAAATTGGAATAATAATAATATTAATATTAATATTTATTATTATTATTAATAATTATTATTATTATTTTATACTCCTTGAAACATTCTCTACAATCGTAATTTTTTCAATGTTGAAAATATTTTCTTCAAAAATTACGAAAAAAAGCATAATTTTTTTATTAAATAATTTTTTAAAATTTTGATTATAAAAAATGTTCAACGGCCTCTGAAATTTTTTTGGCAAAAAGAGACTTTTAATTATCGCCCTATAAAAACGACACTGAACGTGAAAATGATAAACATGATTTTAAAATACTTTTTTCTCGAAACATGGACACTTTTAACAAAATCGATAAAAACACCAAGGATCCTTATTTTATAAATTTCCTAAATCCGAATGATTGTGTGAACCCATACAAAAAATGCGATTTCAAAACGAAAAGTAGGAAAGTAAATAATAACAGCTGCGATTTTGAACTCCCTGCATGCCTCTTCCATCTGGCGGCAGCAGGACGAAATGAACCTGTCACTATATTACTTTTCTACTTTTAGTTTTGCAACCGCATTTTTTTTATGGATTAGCACAATTTTTCGGATTTAGGAAATTTATAAGATAAGGATCCTTGGCGTTTTGATCGTTTTTTGTAAAAAGTGTCCGTGTTTCGAGAAAAAAGTATTTTAAAATCAATGTTTATCATTTTCACGTTCAGTGCTATTTTTATAGGGCGATAAAGGGCCAAAGAATTTCAGAGACCGTTCGACACTCTTATGTTAACGTTTATTCAGATAAATATTGCTATTCTTATCTCGGCTGAAAGAAAAAATCGAAATGTTAAAAAAAAATAATTATACGGAAGATTTTGATAATTCAACGTAAATTTTTCTGAAAAATGTATAACAATATCTTTCAAAATTGATAGAAATTAATTTTTAATTTTAGCTTTCTTTAAAAATCATTTTTTAATTTGAGGTTATGTTACAGTGACCATCCTTCTTAAAAAAAACCAAAAAAAAATTTATTATTTAACAAATTTTGGTTGCAAATACCTTTTTTTTGAATTATACAATTGAATCTTTCAAAATTCGATGAAATCAATATTTTAATTGATATCTATTTATAAATAAAAGCAATTTTTAGTTTGAGGTTATGTGAATAAAGTAAAACCTCCTTAAATAATCAAACACACTCAAAAATAGAAAAAAAAAACAATTAAAACTTGTCTTAAAATTAAAAACAGATAATTTCGAAATAAAAATTGAATTTAATAATAAATTTTGTTCTTCAAATCAAAATTGGATTTATTAATACAAAAAAAAAAAATTTTTTTCCAATTTTTTTCATAATAATACTGAAGAAAATACTAATATTTCGAAATTTTTATATTTAAATTGTACACATTTAATTTTTTTTGCACTTAAAACATTTTTTAGAAATTTTCTTTTTTTTCAATAACTATACAATATCACTTTTTCCCTTTTTTTTCAAATTTCATAATCATATTTATGTTTAATATTTATATATTTATATATATAATTATGTGTGAAATTTTCGTTACAAGTGCATAAAATTGGATTCAGTTTTTTCTAACAATGAACTATTTACGTTATAAAACATTTTATGATGAATTTGCTTAATAATTTCACTATTTCCTGATGTGAGTAAAATTGGCCAACATTCTGGACTTTCACGTACATGACGATGAAGTGACTTTTTCCATTTGTATGATTTCGTACATGAAATGCAGGTATTGTGTTCTGTAAAATAAATTAATACATTACATCATATTATGTTTAAAAAAAAAAAAAAATTAAAGAGAATACAAAAAATTTATTAAAGATAATGTATATATATATATATATAAAGTACGAAAAAATATATTACAAAAGGACGATTTTATATGAAAAAAAAAAAAAATATGAGCACCTTTAAAAGTTTGACCTTTATTTCTACATGGCAATTAAAACATCAAACTGAGTGCAATTATTATTAACCCTTTGTGCAAACTGAAAAAAATTTATTCTAAAATTAAGAATAACAAAATTTATTCTAATTTTAAATAATAATTTTATTTTTTCTCTTCAAAATTATTTTAAGAGAATAAATTTTTTTCGATAAGTGATTTTCAAAAAAAATCCATAATATTTACGTGAATAAATTCGTGCAAAAATTTGAAAGAAACAAACAAGAAATTAGGTTTCATTTATAACATTCAGATATTATTTGTATATATCTTTATATTAAAGAAAATACAACAATCAATAATGTGTGTTTTTTTTTATTTTATTTAAAACATTACATTTTTTTAAAATTATGTACATGAAAGAACCGCAGAATTATATTTTTCTATAGAAAAAATATATGAACATTTTTTTTAAGAAAAAAAGTAAGAAATGTAAAATTTTAAATTAAATCTCTTTTGGGTAAAAAATACTTGTAAAAAAAACTTTTTTTTTATTAATTAATAGAAAAACGAATATAATTTGTAAGTAACAAAAATATTTTATGACAAGCACGAAATATTAATTAATATTGTTAATTAATTAATATGAATATAATACATTATTATTATTATTTAGATAATTATCAAGAGTTTCGAGATGCAACAAATGTCGAATGCTCTCGAAGAATATGATATTTTAATAAAGTATTAACTCTTGCTCTATGAGAACAAAATGGACATGGATAAAGTGGTTCGACACCACAAAAAAAATTCATATGCTTTTTTAAACTTCTCCAATCACTGTAACGTTTGCCACACTTGAGACACAAAAGATTAGTCTTGCAATTTTTCCAAACATCACTTGATAGTGTACTGCAAAAAAGTGGAATTCCTGAAACACAATAACAATAAAATTAATTACAATGTTTTATTTTTATTAAACTTTTTTTTTTATTTGCACACTCACGGAAAATTATTATTATTAGCATCAATTTATAGTTGCAAGTTACTATATTATTATACTTATAGAAATTAAGCAAGCGTTTTAGAAATTTTTTTTTTTTATTTTTATGTGCCATTCCAGTTTTTTTTTCATATTTCGAAGTAAGTTTATGAATTTAAATAAAACTTGATTTATTTATTGATATAAAGATCGAAATTAATTTTTTGAATAAAAAAAAAAGGTTTACTTGCTTAAAATTTTATAATTTTTTTTTTATTTTGTAGGTATTATTTTAATCGAATGTTTTAGCGTTTTTAAGAATCTTTTTTCGTTTCTGAAAAGAGAGAGAGATACCAACATGATGTGTGAAAAAATACGTATAATACTGTAGAAAAGAAACCAGTATTTCGACTTTGTGTCAACATCAACGGCAACATAACCTCTTTTTCTTATTTACTTTCTGATTTATTGTTGGTAAATAAGTATTAATTAATAAATAAAATATTGAAATATTGGTCAATTGAAAACTTTCAGTTGAGTTAAATAATATTATCTTATTTGCAATAATTTCGTAGAAAATTTTAACATTTTAAATGTGCTTTTAAGTTCTCAATTTAGAAGAGAAATACTAATATAATTTAAATTTTATCAAAGCATCGATAATTAATTTTTGCCAATATCAGAACTTTTGAAAATTGGAAATTCGAAACAAGCAGATTTGGGGTTACGTTTCTTAAAATTAGCCTTATGTATAATACACAATACACATGTAGAAAACTCATGTATAATACGTGTACATTACAGGTAAAATACCTTGTATTATACTCGAGGTTTTCTCTGAAAATATGGTAAACATAACCTTAATTTTCAGAATTATGTTGGTAACACTGACTGTTGATGAGAAAGGTCGCGCGCAACCATAACAGCTGATTACACTAAATCCGAAAAACGCAAAACACAATTTCTAAAATTTTGAGAAAATTAACACAAGCCTTCTAAATTTTTTTTAGGCCATGAAGACTGGAAACGTGAGAAATATTTGAAACTTTAAGTACTTTCTTTCTTTTTATTTGGTTTGCTAAATATTAATATTTTTAGCGAACATTAAAAGTTAACTTTTTCATTTATTGTATTGTATTGTTATATTTTTAAAATAAAGAATTGGTTTTAGTCAAAAATATTTTTTTTTCGCCATTGACATGAAAAAGTGTCTTTTTTGTGCCTGTTTTGGGCAGATAAAGTAGCACTTTTTAAGGCAGTTTGGGCCAACTGCCTAAAAAAGACTTTTTTAGGCAGCAAACTGCCGTATAAAGTCTTTTTTAGGCAGTAAACTGCCCTATAAAGTCTTTTTTAGGCAGTTGTTAATTTTTGCATAATTTTTTTTTTTGCTTTTATTTTATTTATCAATTTTTATTATTTTTTTTCTTTAAAATTGTTTCACTTTTTCATAACAATGGCGAAAAAAATAGCGTATGTGGCTCGCACGTAGTAATTTTTAGGTTCGGATGATTTCAATACTCGCTGTCTGTGCGACTTCGGTTCGACTCGGCTCGCTTTCGGCTCGACTCGACTCGCCTTCGGCTCGTCTTCATCTCACCTACAGCTCGCCTTCGTCTCACCTACGTCGCACTAACGACAGCTCGTACTGAAAATTACATCCTCACCTAAAAAGTACTACTTTACGTGCTTGCCACATAATATACTATTTTTTTTACTTTTTTATTAATATAAATATACTACTGCGTTTCATTTAAATTGGTGAGGTTAATCTAAAACAGTAAAAAAAAACTTCTGGAATGGCACTTATAAACTATACTTTTTGATGTCTTATTTTCCAAATATTACACTACCGGTAAAAAATTATGCGATCACTTATAAAAATGCTGTAAAAAACACTGTATTTTAAAAGTTGATAACTCTGTTCATAACTATCGTAGAAAGTTTTTTTAAACTACTTTTTGGAAAGATTATTAAATTTGCCGTAAAGTGATCCAATACACAAGCTTTTTTGGTAAATAAAAACCGAGATATAAAGTGATAAAGACAAGTGTAATTTTCAATTTTACTAAATTTTCATTGTCCGAGTTTGATGGGCTGCATTTTGTAAACAAGTAAATAAAAAAAAAAAATTGAAATTAAGCTAAATAGCAGCTTGAACTTTAAGCTTTCAATTAAGCTCGAGAACTTTTTATATTATTGTCTGGTTATTAAGTTATAACAAATTTAATACAACAATGCACGAACGATTTTTAATGCAGCGACTTCACTGTTCGGTGATCGCTTGACTCACAGCTGACTGATAGGTCCGTAATAGGTTTCAAAAGGCTAGTGACACTAAAAGGGGGCACCGTCAAAATAATAATTATTTTACTTTTATCATAACATTTTGTAAATATTTCATTAAAATTTTATTGTTATTATTATTTTTATTATTAAGTATTAGATTTTACTTCAAAATTATCAACAAATTGATAATAACAATATAAATAAATTGAATACTCATAAATAGAATAAATAAATACATAATGAACAAAGCAAAAAATAAAAAATTTAATAAAAAATAATAAAATAAATATTTTTTTGTAATTTCTTGTTTACTTCATTCATTATTATTCTATTTATGAGTATTCAATTTATTTACTTTTTAATATCAATTTGTTCAAATGAAGTAAAATAAAATAATAATATTAAAAAGAATATAAAAATTATTTAAATAAAATATTTGCAAAATTATTTTGACACGAACGTGTCAGTGTCCCTTTTAGTGCCTCTAATCTTCTGACTTATTACGGACCTGTCAGTCAGCTGTGAGACTCGCAGATAGGTCGAGTGAACAGTAAATTCGCTGCATTAAAAATCGTCGGTACATTGTTTTAATAAATTAGTCATAATTTAATAACTTTTCAATATTTTAAAGTGTTTTTGGACCTAATTAAAAGCTAAAAGTTCAAGCTTTTATTTAGCTTAATTTCAATTTTTTTTTTATTTACTTGTTCAGAAATTCCCGTCAAACTCAATAAAATACATTAGACACAATACAAATTCAGTAAAATTGAAAATTAGACCTGTCTTTATCACATCATATTTCCGTTTCTATTCATCGAAAAAACTTGTATATAGAATTATTTTACGGCAAATTTAAAAATCTTTCCGAAAATTGTTTAAAAAAAAGTTTCAACGATATTTATGAACAGTTATTAATTTTTAAAGAGAGACGTATTTTTAATAGCATTTTTAGTAATTTCACATAATTTTTGACCGGTAGTGTACATTGAAACGAAAATAATATAAATTCGAATTTATTTACTTTATATCTCAGCAACGTTTATTTTTCATAAAAAATAAACAAAAAAAAATTAATTTTTTTCTTATTAAAAATAACACAACTAATTAAATTTTTCATAAAGGTATTTGGAATCAATTTATCGTCGAGAAAGTAAAAATAAAATATCTTTTAAAAATTTTATTATTCTTCATTTCCACACATGAAACAAAATTAATAAATATATTTTTCTTTTTTTTTTTTTTTTTTTTTTTATTTAAAAATTCAACATTATTTATCAAGGCGTAACTAGAAATTTTTTATTGGCCGGTATTTTTAAATTATGATTATTTATTAAATGTCTTCTTAAGCTTCCATTTTGTGTATAAGAAGCTGAACATAAATAACATGAATATTTCCGACGACCTCCACATTCAAATTTAACATGACGAATTAAACTCCTCTGTAATGCATATCTTCTTCCACACGATGTACAAATTAATGTTTTATTCAATTCATCCTCGTAATTCAAATTTAATTCATCTCCAATTTTACTTTTTCTCTGTCGTAATTCTCTTGTTGAATTATCATCTTTATAATAATTCTCCAGTATAACTAAAAAAAGAAAATATATATTTCGTTAATAAGAAGACAAAAACACAATACAAATTATTTCTTTCAATTCGAGAATATCGAAAAATATTTAATGTTTAAATTAAAAAAAAAATGCAATATTAAAATATGTTAAAGTTAAATTAACGACATTTCTACACGTGCGTAAAAAAAAAACTATTTTTCAAAATTCCTTACCCATGGTTATTATATTTGAAAAAATTAATTTTTAAAAAGAAGTGATAAAATAAATATATACATTTTTCATCAAACTTTTTTTTATTTCGATTTATTGCAACAAAATAGGAACCATAATGTTAATTAAATTACAAAAAATATACAATTAATATATATAATTACATTTTAAATATATAATTTTTTTTACAAGATATTTTTAATATACAGAGTGTCCCATTTTAATCTATCAGGCAAAATAACTTTTAATCAGTTGATTTTACAAAAAAATGTTTTAGACAAAAGTTATTGTGTTCAGAAGGGGACATCCAGTGGTAAACTTGAATTTGTCCTAAATGACCTAATTTAGGTCATTTCAAGGTCAACTCATTTTTTTAAAATGGAACCACCTACTTTTTATGCCAGAAATCGATAAAGCAGGAAATTCCACGTCGAAATCGTTGATGCACTTTTTTTTCGATAGATCGACCTATTTAGGACAAATAGGTCATTAAATTATTATTGTATTTGGGGAAATAACTTTAAACTAATTAATTTTACAAAGACATGTTTCAGTCAAAAGTTGTTGGGCTTAAAGGGGAATATTCAGTGATGACCCTAAATTTGTCCTAAATGACCTGAATTAGGTCATTTCAATTTCAACTCATTTTTTTTAATGGAACCATCTACTTTTTATGTTACAAATCGGAAGAGCAAGAAATTCCACGTTGAAATCGTCTAAGTACTTTTTTCGACGGGTCGACCTATCCAGGTCAAATAGGTCATAATCAATTTTACCTACAAGGCCTTGGTTAGATCTAGTGTTTTTTACATAAAAATTTTTGCCCTGACGATTCCTTGCATAAAAACTTCATCTTTCTTCATGAAAAATTATTTGACATAGACTAGATCTAACCAAGGCCTTGTAGGTGATATTAATTATGACCTATTTGACCTGAAAAGGTCGACCCGTCGAAAAAAGTACTTGGACGATTTCAACGTGGAATTTCCTGCTCTTCCGATTTGTAACATGAAAAGTAGATGGTTCCATTAAAAAAAATGAGTTAAAATTGAAATGACCTAATTCAGGTCATTTAGGACAAATTTAGGGTCATCACTGAATATTCCCCTTTAAGCACAACAACTTTTGACTGAAATATGTTTTTGGTGAAATTAATTAGTTTAAAGTTATTTCCCCAAATACAATAATAATTAAATGACCTATTTGTCCTAAATAGGTCGATATATCGAAAAAAAGTGCATCAACGATTTTGACGTGGAATTTCCTGCATTATCGTTTTCCGGCATAAAAAGTAGGTGGTTCCATTTTAAAAAAATGAGTTGACCTTGAAATGACCTAAATTAGGTCAAATTCAAGTTTACCACTGGATGTCCCCCTGTGAGCACAATAACTTTTGTCTAAAACATTTTTTTGTAAAATCAACTGATTAAAAGTTATTTTGCCTGATAGATTAAAATGGGACACACTGTATTGGGACGCATTAATAAGCTCTAAAACAAATTTGTTAAAAGTTACATTTGATAGAATTCTAATCAGCAAAATATTAATTTGCCAGAATGTCAATTTGATTGATTTTTAATTGGGTAGAAAATCAATTTGATCGAATTTTAATTTGACATAAATTTAATTTAGTCGAATTTTAATTTGATAGAAATTAAATTTCACCGAATTTAAATTTTCCCGAAACGTTGTTTTTTAGAATATTAATAGTACAGAAAAACAATTTGACAGAAATCTACTTTACCAGAATGTACATTTGTTCGGATATTAATTTGCCAGAAACTCAATTTCACCGAAAAT
Organism: Leptopilina boulardi; assembly: GCF_019393585.1. Taxonomy (NCBI): domain Eukaryota; kingdom Metazoa; phylum Arthropoda; class Insecta; order Hymenoptera; family Figitidae; genus Leptopilina; species Leptopilina boulardi. Next base: position 1,658,361 of record NW_026137665.1, on the reverse strand, counting down.
CAATTTGACCGAAATATTTCGGCGCGAATTTTAAAATTAACCAATCACAATTTTCTTGATAATTTCCTATTGGTCAATTTTTAAATTTGCGCCGAAATATTTCGGTCAAATTTATTTTCGATGAAATTGAGTTTCTGGCAAATTAAAATTCGATTAAATTGGAATTCTGCCAAATTAATTTTCGATCAAGTTAACTTTTTGAGAAATTAATAATCGAACAAATATACATTCTGGTAAAGTAGATTTCTGTCAAATTTGTTTTTCTGTACTATTAATATTCAAAAAAACAACGTTTCGGTAAAATTTAAATTCGGTCAAATTTATAATTTGTGTCAAATTAAAATTCGATCAAATTGAATTTATGTCAAATTAAAATTCGATCAAATTGATTTACTGACAAATTAAAATTCGATTAAATTGACTTTCTGGCAAATTAATATTCTGCTGATTAGAATTCTATCAAATGTAACTTCTAACAAATTTGTTTTAGAGCTATTCATGCGTCACAATATTATATTTTTAGGGGCATTTTTCAATTAAAATTTTTTTTTTTTAATCTCAATTATTGAATTTTTGGATAAAAACAACGTGGACCTTTTTTTTTAGGTGGTACATAAACATTGTGAAATTTCATTAAATGTTGTCTTAATGTTCCATTTTGTGTATATTTCGCTGGACACATGTGACATGAAAATCTTCTCAATCCATCACATTCAAAATTTACATGTCTCATTAAATTTTTTTTATTTCGATAAACTTTTCCACATGTCGAACAATTAAAATCTGATGAATTGAATAATTCCGTTGCTCCATTTCGTCCAACTATTGATGTTGATTGCCAATTATTTAATGCACTCATGTCAATGTATGAGAATTCGTCATTTAAATCTGAAAAAACAAATACTTTAAATTAGTAAAAATATTCTTTTTATAATATATAATTATAAAGAAATTTTCCAATTTGTCGTTATGGTGAATTAAAAAAAAAACATTTAATTGGTTGCAAATCAATAATAACAGATTATATTTATTATAAATGTAGTAGTAAAAAAAAAAATAACCTGAAATTGAAAAAAAATATAATTTTGTCTATTAAAAATTATTTTTTAAATTATTTTTTTAATTATTTTTAAAAATAAATATATAATTTAAAAATATTTATAAAAGATATTTATAAAAAAATTAAAGTGTGGGTCTGTATTTATTATACGGACGGAGAAATTTGAGCGTGACAACATCTTTTTTAATTAATTAAAATACATTTTATGAGATTTTTATTTAGTATTTATTTTGTATTTAAACACACTGAAAAAAAATTTGATTCAAATACTTCATTACTTGACTGTATTATCAAATAAATATTTACTTGAATCAAATAACTATTATTTGAATTAAATAAATTGTATTTGAATCAATAATAATTTTTGTATTTGAAACAAATATCATTTAATTGACAAAATGGTCGAAAGATAATATTATAAAAATTTTAAATTAAATATAGATTTACATATATAAAAAAAATTAATATATTTACTACAATTAAAAAAATTTCAATTAGTTAACATCTACTAAAATAAATATTAACGATTAATTTGAATTCCTGTTTTAAAAATTTATTTAACATTATATAATTTAAAAATTAATAAATTATTGCGGTTTTTTTATTAAAAAATAATAATAGAAATAAATAATTAAAATTTAAATAAAGTAGGTAGTAATAATTAGAAAATAAAAATTATTATTATTGTTATTATTATTGCCTAATAATTAAAATAAGACAAAAATTTTATTCAAAATAATAACTAATTTTTGAACAGTGATAGGAATAGTGTAAAAATGTGATTATTTCATCAATAATTAACATTGATTTTATTACATACTGTTATTTTATTTACTTACACAAAAGTTAAAATCTAAAAATTTATTTTTCAGAAAATTAACAATAAATATATATATATATTTTTTTTTTACCACCTAAACACACTACTTACATTGAAAAAAAATTTATTTGATTCAAATAATCGTTTACTTAAATTATCAAATATAAGATTTAATTGAACTAAATAATTTTTATTTGAATTAAATAAATTCTATTTGTACCAATATAATAGTCAAGTAACCGATTATTTTTAAGGGGGGAAACCACATTACGGGGTTCAAAAAATCGAATTGTTCTTTTTTGCATAAATAGTCAGCTTATGTATTCAAAAGTATGTTGAAAAAGCTTTTTACAGCGAAATTCGGTGTCCTCTCTGTGCTACAGGCAATGAATGAAGCTTGCTCCGAGTAGCGAAGCAGGTTTGTAACGGCGTCACTGAGGAAGTCCCTTTGTGAATTTATGATTTGACTTATGAAGAAGAGGAAGGACTAATGCATGGTGCAGGAATAGCATCAGATTAAAGTGTAAGCACTTTAAATGGTTTTTTTCTTATCATTATTTTCAAATTTTCGATACTTTTTTCAAGCGCATTTTTCTCGAAACAGGATTTTTGAAATTGCTGTGCAGAATAGCTCAAAATGTTATTGATCGATTTCAAAAAAGAAAATTGCAAATTTCTTGTTATTAAATTTATTTAATTTCGTGAACTAAACGTTAGAAAGAAAAAAAATTTTTAATACCTTCTTTTTTAATCTCAAAGACGCAAAAAAATATGCCAAAAATCAAACATTAACTTAAAAGTAGTGTCAATTTTTCAATTTTCAATATTTTCACTTAAAAATTAGTTCAATTAATAATAAAATTTGTATAAAATGTGAATAACCTTCTTTTTTTGCTTTTAGATCAAATTTGTGGACTCCACCTTGCACAGCAATCAAAAACTCAAACGGCACAGCTCCAGGTTTAATGGCTGCTAACTAGGAATATTTTTAATAAAAATGATTAAAAAAAAATTGTGAGACACAGATAAATATATGTGCAACATAATGTCATTCTTGCATTTCATTTAAAAAAAATTTATCCCTTTTGAAAAAAATCCCGAAAAACGGCTAAAAACCAGCGTCCTAATGTGGTTTCCCCCCCTTAAATAAATTTTTTTTCACCTTGAAATTTAATATTTACAAAGCTTAATATATTTAAATTTTTTGGTTTTATATTTGAAAAAAGGATGTTTTTCAAACATTAACTTTTTTTCAAATTTTAAAACTAAATAATTATTACTAATATCGCAAAATTTTCTGTACTTAAAAATCTAAACATTAACGAAATTTTCAAATTCTTTATAAATATATAATTATTACCCTGAAATATTTAAAGCAATATTAGAAAAATAGCGATAATTATTTTTCTATAAAAATTTATTGTTCCAAGAAACATTAAATTTTCTTTTCTTTTTAATGTCGATTTCGAACGTGCCTGTCGAGATTACTTTTTTGTTTACATTTAATATGGCAAACGGGACAAGAAAATTTCGGTTCCTTATTACATTCAAATCTTTTATGACGATATAATGATGTGAACAATGCATAACTACGATTACATTGATCGCAAACATACATTTTATTATTCTCTCCAATAGTTGTTTCTTGTTGAGAATTTTTTTTCTTACATATTTCTTTATGACGTTTCAATGATGTTTTCAGTGAAAATGATTTACCACAATCGGTGCAGAGATATTTTTTAAATGCATAACTTTCTGATTCAATGAATGAACTACTTGATGTTGAACAGGCAAAATTATTAGTGAAAATTTGTTTAGAACGAATGAGTGATTGTTTTTGATAAAAACCCATTGTTGTTGGTGACAATGTTTCTTCGTACCAGTATCTTGTATTGTAATTACCTTCTGGAAAAAACAAAATTTATTATTAAATTTTATTAAATTATTAAAGAGAAAAAGAAAAAAATTTTTTTTTTTGCGTGACAAAACTTACGAATGATAACACACTACAACAATGAAGCATCGCTTGAGCTAGAAAAATACATAAAATTATATGTATTATGAAAATGAATTCAACACCCAGAGAAATGATTTATTTGAATCAAATAAAATATATTTGAATTAAATAAACGTATATATGTCTCAGAACCTACTAACTTATTTATTTGGTGCAAATAAAAATTTTATTTGTCATAAATAAATTTTTCTTTATAGTTTAAATAAATTTTTTATTCAAATGAAATAAAATATATTTGCAACAAATAAATGAGTTAGTAGGCTCTGAGACAAATATACTATTTCTCTGAGTGTAATTTTTAATTGAATATAGACGTCAATTCTATTTTTTTCAGATGTTTAATTTTTATGAAATAATAAATTACATTATATGTAATTGACAAGTGAAATACAAAAAAGTAATTAAAAACGAAAAAAATAGAAAAATTCCCAGGCGGAAATTTACAACCGGCGCGGATCCCGGCCTATTTTAATCTAACGCACCGAAGTCTAATCCGTTAACCACTACGCTATTCGCTCGCTTGATAACTTGAGCAAAACAATGCTGATATAAATTACTGCAAACAAATTTTTTTTATTATTGAATGTTTTGATTATTTGTATTTATTTATTTTGATTAATAATATTTATAAATAATATATATGGTATAATTTATTTCTAATTATATAAAATGAATTGAAAAATATTTATGAAAAATTTATATAAAAAACAAAATTAATGTATCATGTAAATATAGCATATATATATATATATATATATATATATATATATATATATATATATATATATATATATATATATATATATATATATAGCATATTAAAAAAAACAGTTATGAATAAAAATAAATTAATTTAAATATAACAATAAATTTTAACCGTATAAATTTTTTTGAATTTAATTAATCATTTCGATTACTTTTTAATTAATTAAATTTCTTATTGAATTAACAGAAATCACAATACTTTTTTCTTTAAAAGGAAAAAGTGAATAAGTTTTGAAAAGGTAAATGGATAAATTAAATTTTTATGCAGTTGAAATTTTATATAGTAAATTTTTTTGCAAATTAAAATTGAATTATTGACAATTTGAAATAATTAAATTTTTTGAATAATTTTATTTTTAACAAATTAAAATTTGGAATATTTAAATTTATTAATGATCCTAGTGACACTCGATAAAATTCATAAATTGAAATTTAAATTCACGTTGTTTAATAATACTTATTTATTAAAAACAAGCTTACAATGTTAATATGTACAATATGATGACATTAAACCTTATAATTCTGCTGGATTTTACTTATGTTGCTTTGATTTTCTGTTCTTTTTTCCGCCTTCTCTGTCCACTGCATTAGAAAACCAGCGGGTTATATAATTATTAAAATCTTTTAGCGGAACATCTGGATATTTTTCAAGATGAATTTCTGTAATGATAAATAATCAATTTAGTTGTAAATAATAGGAGATTTTTACGGAAGTTAGAGAAAAATAATTTATTAAAGGTTTACCTTTTAAAATCTTATACGTCTCAGTCGATGAAAAATCTTTTTTTTTTTCTCCTTTATAATTGATACGACCAAATCCACTGAATTCGGATTGGACTTCTTTCGTTAAAATCATAGGTAATATGGTACTAACAACAGTTTTATAACATGCCAATGCCCTTGTCTGAAGACGCATGAATGTTTTCTGTAAAATTCATATAATTTAATTATTTAATAAATTATTATTAAATTAAGTAATTTTTTACTCGATTCTCTTTATCTTCTAACCATTTTGAAAAATTACAGTGCCGAATACTAAATATATAGTCAATAATTAATTTTCCCGAGATAAAATTTAGTTTATACTTTAAATTATAAATTATACTATAAACATAAATATATAAGTTAATAAATTAAACTAATATCGAATTTTTTCTAATTACCATTGCGGATTTAATTTCTTGATTATCAATCAATTGTTGATTAAACTCAATAAAGTTGAGTATATTATTTTTGGGTAGTTGTGGCAGGTTCTCTAGTTCTTTTGCAACCTCCGTCGAAGTAAAATTACTTGTTATCAAATGAGCAAGCTGGTCGAATCTCACTTTTATATCATATTGAATACTCCTCTTAAGTTTATTTAATTTTTCATAAACATGTACTTCAAATTCCTCCATTTTCACTAAAAAAAAAAACGTGTGAAATATTAAAATTTGCAAAACATAAAGATTATAATTAACAGGTTATCCAGAAACTTTTGGATAAAATTTCAAACTCAATTCAAATTTGCTGAACATAAAAAGGTTAATTCAACAACTTATCCATCAACTTTTGAAAATAACTCAAGACCCTTCCAAGCTTTTTAAGAATTAAAAACAATGTAATCAAATTTAATCTTACTGACATATTAACACTTAATATTTTGTGATTAGTTACCATTTAATTCATTTAATTGAGCAACCAATGACTCGATCGACAGATTATCGCTGATAAATAGTTGATTTTTCTGCATCAACTGATTAAATTCATTCAAAGTCGTTACGGAACCTGGATAGAAAACATTTTTATGTAATTACAATAATTATTTATTTTATTATTTTATTTATTATAGTATTATTTTATTTATTAAAATCATTATAAAAAATAAATAATAATAAAAAATTATTATTTTTTTTATTAATAAACAAACAAATTAATTACGACTAACCTTCTCGTTCACTTAAATCACTAGCTAATGACTCGTTTGATGATTCTTCATTTCTTGATGATTGTCCTGCTTTCTGTTTCACTTTAAATTTTGTTCCAGTAATGCTGAAAGCAGAACCTAAAACAAATAATATTTTTATGAATATAAAATAATAATGTACAATGTAAGGGTTGCCACAAAACTTTTGGTTTTATTTTTTTGACTTTCCTCTGATATCCATATGAAATGTAGTCCTTTTCCCTGATCCAAATGAAAAAAAAAATGTAGATTTTCAATTACAAAAAAGTATACAAGAATTTTTTAAAGTCAAATTTGAAATAAAAATTTAAAAAAAACCAAATTTTTGTAAAACTTGTAAACATTTTCTATTTTTCCAGTACTTGTTATAAAATTCCTGACAATTTCATTTTTTCCTTGACCTGTGACAATCCTTAATATAAAATATATTATAATATTATATTAATATATTTTTTATAAAGCAGAATATAAAAGTAATTATTGCTCATAGAATTCGTGAAAGAATCTGCAGTCAAGTCTACGTCCATAGGTTTATCAAGTATCCCATTATCAACCTTAGGTAATAGTGTTTTTTTAACTGTATCATCTTCTGATCCCTCAGAAGATGGCGATGACAGTGATGATTTCAATATAGAATTTGGGTTTTCAAATGGCACAGAAGTCTTGGGCATGTTTTTTGTTCAAAATTTTTGTTGACTGTTTTGTAGTTTTAGAAGTTGGTACTATTAAAAATAATTTTTTGCACCGTTAATGTATAGATCTTTTTAGTTAGTTAAAACAGCTGTCCTCATCAGAAACTAAAAAAATTGTTTTTTTTTATTAAAAAATATTAGAATAACAATAATTTAGAATTACTATAGTTAATTAATTTTAAAATTTTGAATATTACCGAAAAAAAGTCTGTGACTTCTGTTCAGTGTTCACTGACAAACTAATCACAAACAATTTTTCATATAATACGGATTTGACAAACGAAAAGTTAGTGTACATTCTTATAGGTCATTGAATTCGTCGTAGTTGTATACAGATTATGACGTTTCAAGTATAATTGTATTGATAGAAACTCATCTATGAAAAGTAAATTAATAAACTCTATTATTTGAATTTATGATAAGAAAAGAAGTTTATATAGTTTTTGTTCAAATTTTTAATATCATCCTTTTTGTTAAGAGGTTTCTTTTGTAGCCCTATATGTATCATTTCAGAGATGACTCTTTTTCGCCAATTTTGTTCATTGTCGAGAATTGAACAACCATCCCAATCAAAATCGTGCTTAAGATCTTGTTTATGTGTTGCTGGTAGTAGTTCGCCAGCTTATTTTGTTTAGTGTTTTCCTTTTTTTTTTTTTACCAACCCCACATAACCTTGGCATGCGGAAGCCAAGGTATCTGTATACAGATTTCCCAATAGTCCCTAAGCAAAAAAATAAAAAAAAAAAAAAAGCATTCTCTTTCAAATTTTTGAGATAATTGCAAAAAAAACGCAAGTAACAAAAAACTCAAAATCAGTTTTTTGGAATTATCTTCAAAATTTAAGCCAATCTGTCAATTCTGACTTCGAATTCGGATTCAGCGTGAAAAAATACATGAAAATGCACTATCGTAGTGTTTTGGCAAAAAAAAATTATCTGTGCCCCTAATTCAGAATTTTTATCAGTTTTTGGCGATTTTAGCTCAAAGAAATTTTTTTTTGCCGAAACACTACGATAGTACTTTTCATGTATTTTTTCACGCTGAATCCGAATTGGAAGTCAGAATTGACAGATTGGCTCAAATTTTGAAGATAATTCCAAAAAACTGATTTTGAGTTTTTTGTTACTTGCGTTTTTTTGCAATTATCTCAAAAATTGGAGCGAATCTAACAATTCTGACTTTGGATTCGGATTCAGCGACAAAAAATACATGGAATTCACTATCGCAGTGACATTCAAAAATTTTTTAACTTTTTGATTTTATTTTTCTTTCTGAGCAGTTTTTTGAGTTTATCTCAAAAATAAAAGCCAATCTGATAATTCTGACTTCGGATTCGGATTCAGCGTGAAAAAATACATGAAAATAGACTAGTGTAATATATATATATATATATATATATATAAATGTTTAATTTTAAATTAAAGTTGAATTTAATTAAATTTTAAAGTCTTTAAGCTCATGAACTTAATTATAATAAATGTAACATTTTTCAAATTAATTATTTAATTAATTAAGTTTCACAAATTAATTTTGTTTTTATTGATAACTTTTTTTTAATATACTCTCTAAAAATTAAAAACAAAATATTTACGTGATGCATTAATTTTGTTTTTTATATAAATATTTCATAAATATTCGATTTATTATCTAAGAAATTTCTGGACAATTATTATTAATAAATTAGAAATTGTATTTTATTAAACATCCGAAAGTCGGAACCGCTTCAGTACAGAACCAGTATTGACCTATCAAACAGTATATTCTTCCAACATTGGGAGTAAATCGGATCCGAAAATCGGTATTGGCGATTCAAACAGCTACACTAGCGCCACAGTTGAACTAATTTAGGTGTGACACGCTCTGTAGCACTCCATGTGTTTTAAATTATTTTTTTTTATTTAACGCTTAAAAATAATTTTACAAACGCAATAAAAATATCAGAATAATTAAATAATTTGAAATAAAATGTCAAAACAGAGACTGCTTTAGAGCGAGTCACACCTAAATTAGTTCAACTGTGGCGCTAGTGTAGCTGTTTGAATCGCCAATAAATCCGTTCGATCCGGCAATAGTCCGACTTTTCCCCCTGGGATTAAATTTTATTTGCTATTTATGTGTGGAAAAAAGGGATTAATACATTTTTGTTTTATTTTTATATAGGACAATTTTCTGTCAATATGTTTTATTTACGTTTAATTACATACAATAATAATAATAATATACATATCTGTGATTTTTTTTTCTAATTTTAATTTACATATAGGTACATATTTGTATTTTCAAAACTAGAAATGAACACATTACAAAATTTTTTTAGTATCTTTGAACTTTGCTACTTTTTCAAAGTATTTTGTGTTATTTCAAGTATTCTAAAAAAATAAGAAAATTTACAATTCGAAATAATGTTCTTTAATAACAAAAAAAAAAATTAAAATTATAATAAAATTAAATTAAAAAAAAATAAAACAAAAAAAAATTAAAAATGCACTGCATAGAAGTTATTCTAAATTTAAAAAGAAATATAATTTTTTATCTAAGATACAATTTTATACAATTGAACTAAAAATATTAAAAACTTTACCCCTGAATTAAAAATATAATATTTTGATTTCAAATAAAATTTTATTTGACGTAAATAAAAGTAATTTGAATAAAAAACTAATTAATTTAAAACAAATATTTAGTACTAAGACCCAAGACAAATATATTTTTTTTCTCAGTGTAAACTTTGTCAATTTTAATCGAATTTACACTGAAAAAAAAATTTTTAATCCAACCAAATATATTTTTAAATTAAAGCAGAACAAAATATAACACAGAGCTTAATATACATATATTTATAACTATTTATTTGTTTCAAATAAAAATTTTATTAGGCACAAACTATTTGGCGCAAATAAAATTTGTAATTTAAACTAAATAAAAATTAATTTTAACCAAAGAAAATCAATTTGAAACAAATATTTATTACTAAGTCAAATATATTTTTTTTTCTCGTCGCAAATTTTTGCGTAATTTTAACTCAATAACCGAATTATTATTACTGCATCGAATTTAAGTACTTATAAATATAATTATACATAATAATTTTTTTTTACAATGGAAGTGTTTCAATTTTTTTTTTTTTCTTTACATATTTTATTGGAATTCATTGTACGTCTCATAAACAGAATCTGAAATTTGCAAAGAAGTTTCAAGATCTGTTGAAGCGTCATAAATTTGTGAATGGCCATTATTTTCATATTGCGATGTATGTTGTTCCCAAAGACCTTGATGTCTTGCCAATATATGTTTCATTAAACTTTCCTTATATCTCGTTCTATGAGGGCAAAATGAACAAATAAACTTGGGCTCAACTTGACATTCAAAATCGATGTGTCTTTTGAGATGATGTTTGTGTTTATAGGACTTAAAACAAACAATGCATGTGTGCTTTCCATTTCTGAAGGCATATTTCAGCTCGGCTGAAACAAAAAAAAAGAGAAACAAATTTTTTAAAAATGAAAAATTACTGAAAACAAGAATTTAATTTACATTTTTTATAGACGACACTTTGAAAGCTTGACGATTGAAATGAATTTTTAATTATTGTAAATAATATTATGTATAAGAAAAATTAAAATTATTATCACAGGATTATTAAAAATAATTGTCATTGGAAATTAGAAAAGTGCAATATTTATAAATTCTTTTTTCATTTATTATTTATTTGTATAAAAAATTCATATAGAATTTTTTTTTTCTATTTACATTTTGAAATTTTTTTATTTACTAATTGCAAATTTTTTTTTTTTCGTGGCCTTTGGTTGTAATAGTGAAAAGTTTATATTTTGTCAGAAATCATAGGTTAAGTGAATCTTGTCATTGTATAATTATCACTAATTTGATTAGTCTGATTATTATTATTATTGTTATTATTAATCGTCCATAATTAATAAATTTAAAAATAATGATTATTAAAGATGTACAACAAGGTGTTTACATATTTTTATAACTTCGAAAAAATGTTCACACGGTATGTCATAATTATTTTTGAGCCGAATTTTTATTAGTATTTTGCTGAATTTTCATTAAAACGATTTTCTATATTACAGAATTTTTATGTAACCGAAAATTCACTTCTCAGAATTTTTATTTGTTCGAATTTTTATTTGTCAGAATTTTTATTTGCTCGAATTTTCATTTAACATAATAGGCATTTTAAATGAAAATTCAAGCAAATAAAAATTCGAATAAATAAAAATTGTGTGAAGTGAATTTTTGGTTATATAAAAATTGAGTAATATAGAAAATCATTTTGGCTCAAAAATTGTGTTTCGACTATTTTAGGGTACGATCACAGCTGAGCCACTTAAGTTGTGTCGTCATGGTAACGTATAAGAGTGAGAGAAATAAAAAACATTCTTTATTTCTCTCACTCCTATACGTTACCATGACGACCCCACTTAAGTAGCTGAACTGCGGCCATACTCTTATAATCGCTTACATTGCAGTGAAAAATGACAATTTAAATAGTGAAATATAAATTTCTAACATTAAAAAAATATACAACTTTTTCATTTATGATCAAAGGCCACAACAAAAATGACCAATTATTTGAATAAAAGGTCTGTAAATAAGGAAAAAATACATTTATTTATTTACATTCAGGTTGATCAATTTTTTTTTTTTAAGAATTATAGTAGTTTTGGATGTTTAGAGGCTGTATAGAATGTTGTGTTACGTGAACTTCTAAATAAGATTTATAAGTTGATTTATAGGGACAAAAATTGCATTGGAAAATTGGTCGCTTTCCACATTCGTGTAAAACATGTCTTTTAAGATTTTTCGCCTCGTAATATCTTCTCCCACATGTTTCACATGTATAACGTCCCTGTCCACGTGATCTTCTTCGTCTTATAGGATCTGAAAAAAAAAATTTTTATTTTATTTTCTAAACAATAAATTATTGTCAATTCTCAACTGTTACATTTTGACTTACTTTACTTGATATTTTTAATATTAGTTACAGGATAATTGTATTTTATATTCTATTCTTACTGTAAAAAATTTATACAATTAAATAATTTTCTAAATAATAATACTCTGATAATAATAATGATAAAAATAAAGATAATAATAATAATAATAATAATAATAATAATAATAATTTTCTATAATAATTATAACAAGGATGATAATGGAATGAAAAAGAAAAACGTTTACAAAAGAAATACTTTTTATTAAAGATATAAATTTTCTTAAAGCAGAGAAAATTTTTATCAATGCTGACAATAATACTTTATTGAGGTGAAAAATGACAATTTAACTTTTTAGATTTGAATAAAAAGCGTAGATAGTAAAATAAAGATTTTTTTTTTGTTTTTTACTAGAGTGAAAATTCTACGATTTTTATAAATTATTTTTTTTTATCTATTATTCAACTAATATTAAACTTTTATTTATATAATTCGATGACAATATCTTAAATCTAAAAAAAAAAAACAATTTTTAAGCTTTATCTCATTTTATAATAATTAATTATGTAATAAATTTACAAGTAAGAAAAAATAATTTTTCTTAAAAAATATAGATAAAAATTTTATTCTACAACATTTTAATATTTGTTTTGTGTTTTCCAACTAAATGCGTAATTAAGTTTGATTTATGTTTTGCCTTATATGGACACAAATGACAATTAAATTTTGGTTCCAAACCGCATTCAAATTTTAGATGTCTTATTAAACTTGAATGATGATTGTAAACTTTTTTGCAATTGTAGCATATGTGAAGTGGTCCCTCTTTCCGATTCATGAAGAATTCAAATCCTGTGTAAAAGAAAAAAATGAATAATAATTAGAAAAATTTTTTTTTACTTTTTTCAAAAAAAAAATTAATAATTCTTACATAACTATATAAAATTTATTTTCTACAAAATAATCTAATTTTTTTTTTGTTATGTACAATACAATAAATAAAAGAGGTTAAAATAAAATACTACGACTTTTTTTTTTTATAACGTAAAATTCGTTTACTTATACACCTCAATATTAAGTATTACAATATAAATATACGTCATTTCTTATTTATTATATATATAATATATATATTATAAAATAAAGCACCAACTGTGTGTTATAACTTTTATGTTAAATTGTTTAAATCTTCTAAAATCTTTATATAATAATCTATTATTTTTAATTATTCTTAATGAAAACATACAACAATTATTTAGAGAAACATTGTATAATAGAAATAGAGTGGAGAAATTATGATTGAAAATAATTTCTTTTTTTTTTTAGTGTACTGTAACTAAAAATTTGATATGGTTTTTTTTTAGTTTGCACATAGTAACCCAGATAGCACGTAAGCTTGCAGCAACCTTGCGGCAAGCTTGCCGCGCAATGTTGCCAACCTTGCATAGAAAGTTTACCGCAAGCTTGCAGCAAGCTTCAAATGCCCCACCTAACCAAAGCATACATGGTAAGGTTGCCGAAAGATTGCAGTGTAAGGTCGCGGCAAGGTTGCACAGTAAGATTATCGCAAGATTGCATGGTAAGCTTACCGAAAGATTGCAGTGTAAGGTTATTGCAAGATTGCACAGTAATTTGGCAACCTTGCACCAATCTTGCGACAAGCTTACCGTGCAAGCTTACGGAGCAATCTTGCGATAATCTTACTGTGCAACCTTGCCGCGACCTTACACTGCAATCTTTCGGCAAGCTTACCATGCAAGGTTGGGTTAGATGAGACATTTGAAGCTTGCTACAAGCTTGCGACAAACTTGCCATGCAAGGTTTGCAATATTGCGCGGCAAGCTTGCCGCAAGTTTGCTGCAAGCTTATGTGCTATCTGGGAAAGACCCCTAAAATTTTTTGTTTGTAATTTTCGATATCGGAGTGGTTTTCAATGTATTTTTAGCCGCTAAACACGATTCCGTGTTCCAAAATTGGCTAGCATATCAGGATTTTGAGAAAAGTGGGGGTAAAAACGTGTTTTTAGAGGTTTTCAATAAGTTTTTCTCTTTATCCTCACTTATTTCAAAATTCTGCCATGCTAGACAATTTTGGCACACGGAATCGTGTTCAGCAGCTAAAAATACATTGAAAACCATTCCGATATTGATTTTTGAAAATTCTCAAAAACACGTTTTTTTGGGGTTTTTACCCCCACTTTTCTCAAAATTTTTATGAGCTAGGAAATTTTGGGATCGTATTTAGCGGAGTAAAATATATTGACAACTCGGATATCAAATCATAAAATAAAAGTTGAATTTTGCAGGCCTGTGTAATTTAAAAAAAATAAATAAATAAATAATAATAATAATAAATCAATAAAAAATTAGATATTGCGTTTTTTTCGTTTTCATACAATTTTCAAAAGAAAAAGGAAAGTAATAATAAAAAATCAAAATACAATTAGATATTATTGTATTTTTTTAGATTTCACATATAATTAAACAAAAAAAAAAATAGAAAACAATGAGATATTGTTGTATTTTATTTAGTTTTCAAAAGATTTTCAAAAAGGAAAAAAAAAAGATTAATCAGTAAATATGAAACTTAAAATTATTTTGCAAAAATAAAGAGCGCTTATTATCAATTATAACGTTTGGCAACGTTGCATCTTATAGGTTATGTTACACAAGTAACAAGAAGCCGCCTAACGAAAGTTTCGAATAATTAAATTTTAATGAGTTTTAATTCATTTTCAATTCTTTTTCTTTCTGAAACAATTCGTTTCATTTCGAATTTAAATTTTTAAATCCTTTTTGTATTTAAATATCCTTTTGAATCCTGAAATTTTATTCCTATTCAATACTATACATATTTTAATATATTCAGGAAAATTGGAGGGAAAAAAATAAATTTATGTATATAAAGTGAAATATTTTTTGAATTTTTATTCAAAAATTAGAAATTCCGAAAATTTTAGACTTGAAAACGGATTAATTGGAAATAAAATTTCATGATTCAAAAGAATTAAATTCTTGAACGTATTTACAAATTGGACAGTTTATTAAAATTTTTTTATATGAAACAGTGTAACATAAGAAATATTCTAAATTTTTTGTCCTTTACATTAAAATTTAAAAATTTATTAATTTACCGTTTATAAATGGAAGAAATTTGCTATAACAATTATTATAACTGAAAAAAAATTATAACTAAATTTTTCCCTTATTTTCGATATAATAATTTTTTTTGTTGTCTTAACTCAAAAACCCTTTGCGATATATCATTATTTTCACCACTCTATCCCTATAATATAATTATTATTACTATTATTATTAAAGAACATTAGAATTAAAAATTTCATTGTTGAATATTGTGTCTACGTTTCATATGAGATTTAAGATTCCATTTGCGATCAGTTCGATAATCACAAAACGGACAACATTCACATTTATTTCCACCGCACGATAATTTTAAATGATGAACAAGATCAATTTTCCAACGGAATGATTTTTTACATTTTGAACATTTAAATTTTTCCATTTCAGGTAGCCAATATTTTTCTTCATCTTGATTTGATGTTTTTCTCTCAGCCGAACTGCATCTTATATTATAATCATCATGCGATATAAATATATCATCATTAATGTCCGATGAAAAATCAAGTCCTTCACTTTTCACTGATGAACGACGACAATTGACCCACAGTAATCCCGATTCTGAAACAAACAAAATTATTTTATATACAAGTAAAACAAATTAACGGTTATTATTAAAATAAAAATAAAAAAAAAGAAGAAGATAAATTCATAAAGCTAAATAGAAAAAAATATTTACAATAAACAAGCACACAGATTATTAATAATAATTTGCATATTATTTAATATTAAATAAATAGCAAAAATTGTTAATTTTTTCAAAAATTTATTTTCAGATAAAATTGTACAAACTTTCCCCCATATTTGTCTATTATTAAAAACAAAATCACCGTTGTTTTAATATTAAAAATAAATTTAAAAAAAAAAATCTTTATTGCCTCATGACGTCATCAATCAAAAATTTTTAGTCGTTTAATTATTAAATAGAAATTTTTTATTTACAACATAATCTGATTTTATTAATAACTATGGTAGACCATAACTATTAATAATAATAATAACAATAATAACAATAATAATAATAATAATAATAATAATAATAATAATAATAATAATAATAATAAAATTATAAAATAATAATAAAATAATTATGAAAAAAGTAGAAAATTTTTTTAAAACACTTAAAATTTTTTTAACATTTTAATTTGTAGTCGTTTAAAAATTAAACGTCTGAAAATTTTGTAATTTGATGTCATATAAATATATATTAAATCTCTATAGAAAATAATACTTCAATGAGCTTGTTTTCACTGGGTGGATAAATTTAATCTTCCGAGAGGTTAAAGTCTGCGTCTGCGCTGAAGCAAACATTCTGCGCAGACGCAGAATATATCTACTGTCTTTAACCTCTTTGGAAGATTAAATTTATCCACTCAGTAAAAATGGGCCCTCCTAAAATAGCATCAAAAATAATTTATTTTAAATTTAAGTATATATTCTTGGTATCAATTTAAACTTTAAACTGCAACGTGGAAAAAAATCACGCGGTCTAGCAGACCGCTATTAATTTTTTTTTGTGTTTTTCTAGTGATTTTAAATTATTTAATGACAACTGTCGTATATATTTTTATTTTACATTAAAAAGTTTATTTTTGTAATACTTTGTTGCAATTTTTTTATTTTTTTTATTTATGTTGCAATACTGAAAAGCTAAACCTTCTATTGTACTTTGAAAAAAAGTAATAAGCGAAATAATTTTAGATAGTGGTCTCACAGACCGATAAAGCAAAGAAAGAAGCTAAAGCTAAAAATAATTTAAAAATACTAAGAATATTTGTTTTTATTTTTAATTCGAAATATATTAAATTTATGAAAAAATTGCATTTAAATATTTCTAAATAGATACCAAAGATATCATCTTAATTTTAGAATAAATTTCTTTCGGTGAGTATATATTTTTTTCTAATTTTCTAAAATGCAAATTCAATACATTTCTATATTGAATTATCTCATATTCATTAAAGATAATTTTATTTTACAATATTTATAAAAGATAAGTGATTTTCCAAAAATCTTGCTAGCTTTAAATTTTCTTTAAAAAAAAAAAATCATTAGTTAAAATTTTTATTTTAATGAATTTTATTATAAAGCTGAATTTTCATTTTTTGAAATAACATTTGACAGAATTTCTTTTTAAACAAATTTTTATATAAATTTTTAATTTGCAAAATTTCTCATTACCCAACGGATTATTTTTAAAAAAAAATTCTAATTTAACCAAATATTAATTTAGCAAAATTCTCATTCGAGAGAATTTTTAAGTTATTCGAATTTTTCTATTTTAAATTTCTCTCCGAATTGTTATTTAAGGGGAGTCCTATCATAACCTCAAAACTGAAAAATGGTTTTTAACTCAAATATAAAAATTAAATTCAAACATAATTTTAGAAAATCTAGTTATACAAATATTTTGAAAAAAAATATGTTGAGTTAGAATCTTTAGTTAAATTATTATTTTGTTTATCATTTTGATTTTTTTCAGAGACAAAAATCACAATTTTTATAAATTTATTATTTTACTCGGTGAAACATTCTCTACAATCGTAAAATTTTTTCAAATTATTGTTAAAAATATGTTGCTAAAAAAATTATTTAATAAATAAAATTTGTATTGTTTAAAATTTTTTTTAACAATATGTTTTTAACTATATTGAAAAATGTTTAAAAAATAATTAATTAACTACAAAATTTTAACAAAACATAATTTTTTCCGAAAAGTGTATGATTAAATCTTCTAAAATTGTTCGATATTTATTTTATATTTGTTTTGTTTGCATTGAAACACAGAAAATTATAAGGTATTAAAATAAGCTGCGACGCTTATTATTTTAATCGAATTTTGCTTATTTTAATACCAAAATGGATTAAAATATGAAAAATTGGATTAAAATAATAAGCGTTGCAGCTTATTTTAATGCCTTTTAGTTTTCTGTGAAATCATTTTTCAATTTTCAGGTTATGTTTGGACCTTCATAGAATTCTTAAAACGTCGAATTTCTATTTTTCCAAAACTGCAAATACCCGATAAACATTCGTTAAAATTATTTTGGAACGATTTTTTCTTAGCCAATCATAATTTTTTTAAAAGCAAATTCCGATTGGCTAATTTTAAAAATCGCGTCAAAATCATTCTTGTATTTAAAAATTCGAATCACTTAAAATTCTGTTGAATGAAAATTCTGCTAAATTATTATTCGGTTAAATTAGAATTTATAAAAAAAAATTTGATTTAGAGAGATTCTGTAAAATAAAAATTTGATAAAAATTTTGTAGAGTAAAAATTCATTTAAGGCCAGGTGGAACTCATCAAATGTAAACAAACCGAAAATGTACGAAAGCATTGACAAATTTTGCGACAGCCTTTTTTTAAATAGAAAATAAAAATTGTTCTTTTTCTATGTGAAAATGGAAAATTCATATATAAAACTACAGCCTGTCACTGTATTTGACTAATAATATGAATAATATTAATAATTATAATAAAATGAAAATTACACTGAAACAACAATTTTCTCAAGGTTACGAAAAAATAACCATTCGAGTATATCTGAGGCACGGACGTTGAGAACCTAGGTGGGAGAAATAGTGTGGGAAGGGGTAAAAGACCTAGTCTCTGTCCTCTGGTGGGGGTATAATTTCAGAATTTTACCCTTTCCACGATGTCACAGTCCAATCGCTCAACTATTTCTCCCACCTAGGTTCACAACGTCCGTGCCTCAGATATACTCAAATGGTTATTTTTTCATAACATTGAGAAAATTGTTGTTTCACTGTAATTTTCATTTTATTATAATTATTAATATTATTCATATTATTAGTCAAATACAGTGTTAGGCTGTAGTTTTATATATGAATTTTCCATTTTCACATAGAAAAAGAACAATTTTTATTTTCTATTAAAAAAAAGGCTGTCGCAAAATTTGTCAATGCTTTCGTAAATTTTCAGTTTGTTTACATTATTGATGAGTTCCATCTGGCCATAAAAAGAATTTCTCTTAACCTTCATTCTCAAAAATGAAAATTCGTTTTAAAATTAATTATATTAAAATTCTTTAAAATAATAATTTTCCAACAATTTATTTTTATATAAAAACATGCGTCTCTTTATTTTTTTCTGGAGAATCACATATCTCTATTTAATTTTTATCTAATCTGACAAAATCTCTGCCAAGTTCACAGTCTGATTTATTAACTTTATGTTTGCCCTCAATATGAACTCTGATGTCCCAAATTCGTTTTGCACGATAATTACAATAACAACACATAATATTGGCAATAACTCCACAATAACGTGTTGTATGAGAATGAAGATGATTGTATGTAAAAAAATATTTTCCACAATTTTGACATTGATAATCAGTTTTGTCACCCCATCTTGGTGGTAGTCCCATTTTCCATGCAGATAATTGATTTAATTCTGAATTTTGTCCATGAATGTCGTGTATATTATTTGAAAAATCCCATTGAACTGTAACAAAATTTCATATAATTAGTAATGGAAAAAAAGTAAATAAATTAAAAACTAAATTATAAAAAAAAAAATTAATTTTATTTTCAAATAAAGTCATTTTTAATGCACCATAAGTTAAAAATTGAAAATAACAAAAAAATTACAATAACTTAATATATAGAGAGATAATAAGATTTACTGTGGATAAAATTGTTTTTTTATTATTAAAAAAGTTTTTTTTTCAGCTATTTTCTACATTGTTGATTTTCTTTTTTTTTGATTTATTTCTGTATTATTATTCTATATAGAAATCATCATCATCGTATAAAAAGAAACCTTATTTTGGTGCATTCACATTCATTGGATAGACATTTGATTATTTTTATATTATATATATATATGACATGTTACAAATGATATGAGAGAAAATCTTTTTTTTTTCTTTCAAAACCTATAAAGCCACACGCAGGATACATTCATCTTTTTTCTTTAATTATTATTACTCTAGAACATTTTCTTTTATATTGTATGTTCTACGACGGACAATAAACCTTATTTGTTTTTTTTTATAATAAACATTCATTACTTTCTGCTGAATACATTTTTTTTTTTTTTTTGACTAGATTCTCTTCATTATTATCAATCACTACAATTATAATATAATACTAGAAGGATACATGTTACATTAGCATACTTTTCAAAAAAAGGATTTCAAATAAAAAAAAGAAAAATATTTTGCAATTTTTCAAAAAAAAAAATACTAATTCTATACTTATAAAATCCTATTGTAATTTATGAAATTTTTTTTTCTCGAAATTTCGAAATAAATGGTTTATTTTTTATCTGGGGTGCGATTGTGTAATTTCACTTTCACATTCATTTCCACATTTTATTTTTCATTGAAAACTCTCCATTACAATAAAAATAAAAATGACGCATGATTATCAAATAAAAATCATTACTTAAAATATAATTAGTTAGATATAATTATTTTTTAAATGAATTTTCATTTTTCGCATTAAAATTTGATAGAATTTTCTTTTTATATGAATTTTTACTAAATAAAAATTTTATTTTCAAATAAAGAAAATGTCATTTTTAATGCACCGTAAGTTAAAAAGTTTTAGCTATCGAATTTTTGTTTGGCAGAATTTATATTTTACAGTTATTTACTTTACACGATTTTTTACTCAACACAGTAAACTTGGTTGTATCTTTTCTATTGCAACGTTTTGATGCACATAAGTTATATCAAAAAGAGATCGTTTTGTGTATCATTTTTAGAAATGATACACGAAACGGTCTCATTTTTTGATGCAAAAAATTTAATCAATTTATATCAATCATGGCCGAATTGAATCGACTCAAAATTAAACGAATTTTTTTCAGATATTTTGGTAATAGTACAATTGCGGAGACCATTTCACTATTTAATTTCAATATGAAAATAACAGAAAATCAAAGACAATGTGCAATTCGATAATTAAAAAGTGACAGCTTATAAACATAACCTAAAATGCATGAGAAAAAATTTGTCGATAAAATCAATATAGCCGAGCTTTTTAGAAGGTAGATGGCAGCACTCATCTATTTTCTTTCTTTAAATTTTTTCTGAATCGTTTTTATAAAAAGCAAAACTGCCATCTACCTTCTAAAAAGCTCGGCTATATTGATTTTATCGACAAATTTTTTCTCATGCATTTTAGGTTATGTTTATAAGCTGTCACTTTTTAATTATCGAATTGCACATTGTCTTTGATTTTCTGTTATTTTCATTTTCAAATTAAATAGTGAAATGGTCTCCGCAATTGTACTATTACCAAAATATCTGAAAAAAATTCGTTTAATTTTGAGTCGATTCAATTGGCGATTCAAACAGCTACACTAGCGCCACAGTTGAACTAATTTAGGCGTGACTCGCTCTAAAGCAGTCTCTGTTTTGACAGTTTATTTCAAATTATTTAATTATTCTGATATTTTTATTGCGTTTGTAAAATTATTTTTAAGCGTTAAATAAAAAAAAATAATTTAAAACACATGGAGTGCTACAGAGCGAGTCACGCCTAAATTAGTTCAACTGTGGCGCTAGTGTAGCTGTTTGAATCGCCAATTCGGCCATGATTGATATAAATTGATTAAATTTTTTGCATCAAAAAATGAGACCGTTTCGTGTATCATTTCTAAAAATGATACACAAAACGATCTCTTTTTGATATAACTTATGTGCATCAAAACGTTGCAAAGATTTGATGCAATTTTTGGTCTCAATTTGATACTTTTAGGAAAACTGTGAAAAGAATTTTAATTCAAACCAATTTTAATTTAATAGAATTTTCATTCAATCGAATTTTATGTGATTCGAATTTTTAAATGACAGAAATTCCAATTCACCGAATTTTAATTTGTCCGAATTTTTAAAACGTCGAATTTTCATTTGTCCGAATAAATAATACAGAGAAAAATTTCACCGAAATCTTTCTATCGATTATTTATTCGGACATTTGTAGTTTTAGACAAATGAAAATTCGGCTTTTTAAAAATTCTATCAATTAAAAATTCGTATAAAAAAAAATTCGGACAAATTAAAATTCGTATGAATAAAAATTCGGACAGATAAAAATTTAAATCACATAAAATTCGAATGAATGAGAATTCTGTTAAATTAAAATTCGATTAAATTAAAATTTTTATAAATAAAAAGTCATGTAAATTAAATGACTATAAAATTAAAAATTCCCGGCAAACAAAAATTCGATTGCTAAAACTTTTGTTAATGTAAAAATTCGTATAAAAATAAATTCTGTCAAATGCTCATTCGAAAATTGGTCTAAAAAATAATTATTTCCAATAAAATAGTTTAAAATAAAAATTATAATTCATAAATTTTATGAGAAATTCATGCGCTCCGTCAGAATTTATAAAACACCGAATTTTCATTTGTTCGAAATTGCAAATGTCCAAAGAAACATGCGACAGAAAGATTTGAGTGCGACAAAAAAATTCACCAATCAAGATTTTCTTGACAATTTCTTGGTCAATTTTAAAAATCGCGCCAAAATCTTTCTTATTTTTCGTTCGGTCAGTTGCAATTTCGGACAAAAAAAATTGATACATATAAATTCTATTTAGTAAAATTTCATTAAAAAAAAAAATTTTTTTTAAAAATGACCGTTTATATGATAAAAGTCATTAAAATTCTAACTAATAATTTTTATGGAATAATCATGCGCTCTAAACTAAAAATTAAAGTCAAAGTGAGAGTCAAAGTGAAACTGAAAGTCAAAATGAAATTACACAATCGAACAATTTTTTCTTTTTTTAGAAAAAAAACTTAATAAAACATTACTGGCACATTTATAACTTGAAATGTAAAATTTTCAAGTAAACTACAAAAATAAAAAAGAATCTTTTTTTTCTTTACTTGATATTGTGCACCGACATTAAATGTTTTACAAAGCTAGCTTCTATTCTACTTTTGTACGGGCAATATTGGCATGAAAAGCGTGTTTCGCATGTTGCAGCACCGCATCCCAATTTGAGATGCTTACGAAGATTTGACGCCCAAGAATACATCTGACCACATCGCGGACAGACGTGAAGCTTTGGTCGTACAATGGGAAACATTGGTACTTCTGTAAAAAAAAAATGTCAATTAATTAAAATTTAAAATGAGTCAATTTTGAAAAAAAACCACATTTAGAACTACAAAAACGACGTTGGTTGGCTAAAAACATCAAATTTAATACATGCCTTGCATATTTATAAATATACGACAAAAATTTACCATTCTATAGAGAAATTTCCTTCTTCGAATTTCATAAACTTCTTTTTACCTATAAAATACAATCACTTTAAATTGTGTAAAAATTTTGCTATAAATATCCAATTATTCAAAAATGCAATTATTCCTGAAAAGATAAAATTTTAAGAATAAAAAGACTATTCTAGATTAACAAATTTATAGTAATTTTAGTATACATATAGTAAAATAACATTTATTTTTTTTATTTATTATAAATACAATACATATTATTATAATTTAATAAAAATTCGCTGAATTTTATTTGAAATAAAAATATAACTATATATATATAAAATATACAAAAAATTAAATAAAGGATATACCATTTGTCAATATTTATTTATTTTGTTTTTTTTAATATAAAAAATGTGTTTGAGTTTTAGGACCGTTCAATTATTACGTAAGCAATTTTTTTACATTTAGACTCCATAATACAGTGGCGTCATTGTTTACAAAAAATTTAATATTTAAGAAAAAAAATTTTCAGGTTTTCTAAAGGTTAAAAAGAGAGGTTTATATACTTACGATTTCTTAAAAAAGGAGAGGGGAAGGAAAAAAAATCTTACGTAATATTATTTTTTTTCTATAAAGATTAAAATAATTGTTCAATCCTTGATTTTATTATAAGAAATCTTAATATAAGAAATTTGTAGACCGTTTGAGAAGACTTAAGTAGAATGAAATTTCTAATCGTAAATCTTAAGCTTCTACATGAGAGAGAAAAGGATAGAAATATCTTTTGTCCTTTTTTCTCTAATGTAAAAGTTCAAGATTTACGATTATCTGCGTTGGCCCATACTTCGGAATGGCTCGGTTAACATCGTAAACGACGCGCGCAGTTTCTGTCAGCTGATTAACTGATAGCAAAAGTTTTGTCAAACAACCTAAAATTTCGTGAATTTTTTTTTTTTTTTTTAATCGAAAATTGAACCATTTTATTCTTTTTGATTAGAAAACAGTGTAGTGCTAGGAATCACAGAAAATTAAAAGGCATTAAAATAAGTTGCAACGCTTATTTTAATGCCTTTTAATCTTCTGTGATATTTCCATCTTTAAATGTTTCAATTTCGTCACCACAAACGTAAGTTAATTTATTTATTTGTTTAAATAACTTTCATAAATTGACAAATATTGTAATAACTTATTTGAAGCATCCTGTTTTCCTGAAACCAAATTAAATTATTTTTAACGATTAAAAAAAAATAATTTTTAAATATGCTTAATTAATATTTGAGGGTCCCTTTACATGTAAATTAAATCCATTTCCAAAAAATTAATAATTTATTCTTGTAATATTTATGGTTATTATTATTATTATTGGTATGTTTTTTTTTATTATTGTTACTGATTTCTTTTTCGTGTATGAGAATGTTTTCTAATCATGTGCTTTTGTAAACTACTTTTGTACTTTGTTCTATATTCACAATGTGGACATCGAATTTTTGGCTCTTGTCCACATTCTACTTTAACATGATTTTGCATATTTCGTAGATAACGATAATTTTTGCCACAATTTGGACATTTATATGAACCAGGTAATTTGCTTGGATGAACAGGTAGCCTTGTGATAATTTTGGCGTCAACAGAAAAACCATATGCTTCCTCAGTATATTGAACAGGATATGGTTGATAATTAATTCCCCAATTAAACATTTCATTACCTGTAAAAAAAAATAATAAAATTTTTGTTAGATGTAGCATTTTTCATATATATTACATGTTTATATATATATATAATGTCGAGTCTATAAATGGTAATTTATAGAGAAATTATAGAAAATATTGTTTAAATAAATATTACACAAAATTATTATTATAAACTACAAAATTTTAAATATAATAATATTTATTTATAATAATTTATGTAAGTTTTTTTAATAATTAGTAAAACTATTATAATTTTTATTTAAACTATAACACTCGTTCAGATCGTAAAAAATTAAAACTCTCTTCACCATCTGATTTTAAACCAAAATAAAAATAAATCCATATATCTTAAAAATGTTAAATATTCAGTTAAATCTCATTTTTTATGAAGAGAAAGTTTGCAGTTATTATTCTAAATAAGAAATATGCTGTAAAAATTTGTTTCCTTTTATAAAGAATAATATTGTTGGAGAATTTATCTTCGATAACAAAGCAACTGTTAAAAATCGACAAACTGTTATTTTAGGATTTAGTCGCTGTAAAAGGCTCATTAAATTATACGACGAGTCCAAATGAATTTTTCTGTATACCTGAATTATACCTCTAACAAATTTGTTTGCAACCCTTCTCAAATTACCTTTTTTCTCCCACTAAAAATTTTTGCTCTCATACTACTTGTAATTTTCCGAACTCTATAATCTTAAAGACAAAAACAATTTACCTTTCAAATGAGAAAGATCTGTTCCGCCTATTATACGCGCGACAGTATTCACTAATGTAATTTTTGAAGATTGTAAAAATATATGTATTAAAAAGTGAATATCGTTTCTTTCTTTATTTAGTAATTTCTGAAATTGACGGACATAATTTTAGTCTCGTTAATTAAAGCAGCGGGAACATCAAGTCAAACTAGACTTGGTGCTAACAACACTGTCCGACAAAAATGATTTTTTTTCTGCCCCTGGGATAATACTGATCACTTTCGATAGATTTTTTCATCCGAATCTGCCAAGAAAAATGCTCTGGCACGTCTAGTTTTTGAGAAAATTAGTGTTGAAAAGTTAAAAAAGCATGTTTTTGACTATCTTTAAATATGAATTAAAAAAAAACAAGACGTGCTAGAATCTCATTCTTGGTTTCAAATGAAAGATGAAATCTTAAAGAACAATTCCACCAAATGAAAATTTAAAGGCATTACGATAAAATGATTAGAAAAACATTTTTTTCCTTTGCCCTCAATTTTGTCATTTGTCATTATTTATTTGCACCGTGTATAACCCTAACATTACGAACAAGAGATAAACAAATGAATGCATCACAATTCAAATTTTAAAAAAATTTTATACGGTTTTCAGGTTACTCTTTAATTTAATAATTATTTTTTTAAAACTAGATTAAATGTATTAAATAAATGGGTTAGTCCACTGACTTTCGTCTAATAGTGGTTGCGAACAAATTTTAAAAAAATCTAGTTTTAATATATGTGAAACTCGATGATTCCCTGAGTTCATTAACCATAATATTATGGTAAAAATTTTATTCCCTTTAAAAATATTAAATATCAAAAGTAGGAGGTTCACAATGTGATTTTGTAACCTTAAATTTTTCAATTTTTTTAAAAACGCTATTATTAAAAACCTATTAAAAATTAGATGTTGGAACTCACCAAAAACATAAATCACTTTATTCTGCACAGAGGAACGAAAGAATTATTGCAAAAATTTATTATTTTTGGATGATATACGATTTTAAAAAAAATTTTATTTAAATATTCTCAAAATTTTTATTTACTTATAACTTTTTTGTCGGTGCTCCGAAAAAATTGAGGTTTTGCACAAAGATTTTTTATAATATTCTTTACCTTCCTTTAAAATCTCACGAAGATGTTTTGCTTTGTTTTGGAGATATTAATTTTCAAAATTTTTTATTTAAAAAGGTTAATTAAAAGACTTGATGTTAACTAACCAAATTCAAACTGCTCCATTTTTTATAACAATATATTAAAATGTAGCGATTTGAAATTGGTCAGTTAACTTCAAGTCTTTTAATTAACCTTATTAAATAAAAAATTTTGAAAATTAATATCTCCAAAACGAAGCAAAACACCTTCGTAAGATTTTAATAGAAGGTAAAGAATATTTTAAAAAATCTTTGTGCAAAACCTCAATTTTTTCGGAGCACCGACAAAAAAGTTATAAGTAAATAAAAATCTTGAGAATATTTAAATAAAATTTTTTTTAAAATCGTATATCATCCAAAAATAATAAATTTTTGCAATAATTCTTTCGTTCCTCTGTGCAGAATAAAGTGATTTATGTTTTTGGTGAGTTCCAACATCTAATTTTTAATAGTTTTTTAATAATAGCGTTTTTAAAAAAATTGAAAAATTTAAGGTTACAAAATCACATTGTGAACCTCCTACTTTTGATATTTAATATTTTTAAAGGGAATAAAATTTTTACCATAATATTATGGTTAATGAACTCAGTAGGGAATCATCAAGTTTCACATATATTAAAACTAGATTTTTTTAAAATTTTGTCGCAACCACTATTACGCGAAAGTCAGTGGACTGACCTAAATATTTATAATTAAATTAAAAAGTAACCAGTAAATTGTATAATTTTTTTAAAATTTGAATTGTGATGCATTCATTTGTTTATCACTTTTTCGTAATGTTAGGGTTATACATAATGCAAATAAATACCCGTTCAGAAATTTGAGTTAGATTTTAATAGGGACCTAGTTGGTAGGGATCTAGTAGGGATATCCCTGCGATTTCCCTATCAGGAATAAAGGGTTCTCGCTAGAACCCTATTAGCTCCCTTAAATCGATTATTATTAAATAAAAATTAATATAATAAAATAAATAAATATTTAATAAATCCAAAAAAAACATATTTATAAAAAGACTTTTATTCATAAATATAATGAAAATAATTACAGAACAAATGAAAGTAATTATTTTTTAGGCCATATAATTACGTATTGATAGTTTAGTCTTCGGGAGTTGCATTATTTTTATTTTTCTGAACGCGTACTCTACCCTCCCAATCTTTGGCGTTAGGGAAAACGTTGCCCAATTCTGATAAAAAGGTTTTTTCAGTAAGAAGATCCAATGTCCTTTCTTCCGTGTGTGTTTTTGAAATTGTAGCTGAAAAATTATTACACCGATTACTTTTATATATATTTAACAATAATAAATTTTAAAAAGTTTATAATTAAAAATTTTTATTTTGTTTTAAAAAAAACAAGATTAATTTGAACATTGAAAATAATAAAAATCAATTTAAAGAACTTACCAAGCATGCACATATACATTTTCGTCCCCTTAAAAACCTTTTTAACCTTATTGTTAGAATTACTTTGTGTAACAAATTGGAGAGCCAATGTTTTTGACAAATATTTTCTGAGGATATTCGTTAATGTTTTTCGTAGATTGAATTTTGGATGATAGTATAGTGGAAGAGTTGATATCTGAAAATATTAAAATATTATTAGTAATGTTTTCTAATTATAAGACGATAGAAAAAAGTATTTTAATATATTTATTCAAATTAATTATAGTTTTTTTATGATGCTGAAGTCCGCAACGTTTTTATAAATGAAAACGAAAAAATAATTAGACTATTACTTTGGATTAAAATTAAAGTTATTCGGGGGTAACTGGTTTTTACAAAAGTAATTTAATTTCTTGAAAGTTTGTGCAAATCAAAATTAGAGATAAATTGACATGGAAAAATAATTCTATTTTAATTTTTCGTTTTTAAAAACGTTGCGGACTTCAGCCTCATGTTTTTTTTTACATTTTCTTATTTAAACTTATATTATATTTTTAATTATCCAATTATATTTTTAATATATTTTTTTTGAAAAAATTTCAACTATATAATAAAAATACATGGATATACTTACAAATTGTTTTTGAAAATCGGTTTCTGCCAACTTTAGTTCGAAGCTATCAAAATCTGTCATATCTTTTAATGGGAGTTCTATATTGTTTTCTTCGACAAAGGTCGACACTTGTGTAATCGGAAGATTCAACTGTAGTTGCTGGCTTATTTGATTTAATTTGTTGTTTAACTGCTTTGTTTCTTTATGCACTTCCTTGACGTAAACAAGGGTTTTCACGGTGACATTTAAGATTTTATCTGAAAAATAAAGTCATTAAAAAAATTATATATTTGCAATCATACAAATCAAATATTTTTTCATTTAATTATATAAATAATGACAAATGACAAAATTGAGGGCAAAGGAAAAAAATGTTTTTCTTATCATTTTATCGTAATGCCTTTAAATTTTCATTTGGTGGAATTGTTCTTTAAGATTTCATCTTTCATTTGAAACCAAGAATGAGATTCTAGCACGTCTTGTTTTTTTTGTAAATCCATATTTAAAGATAGTAAAAAACATGCTTTTTTGACTTTTCAACACTAATTTTCTCAAAAACTAGACGTACCAGAGCATTTTTCTTGTCAGATTCGGATGAAAAAATCTATCGAAAGTGATCAAAATTATACCAGGGGCAAAATCAATGTCGGACAGTGATAATTAATAGTTTATTAGTAACCTATTTCTTTTATTAACCAATAATGAATATATTATATAATATTGCGAAAAGAATTAAATTTATATTAAAAAAATAAATTGTACATTAAGATTGATATTTTTTTTTTGAGTCAGCTCCTGCATACTCTTTTATTTTTTTTTTCTATAAATTAAAGTACAAAAATAATTGTAATAAAATATTTTCACTAGAACTTAAAGTAGTTATCTTAAAAGTATAAATATTTAGAAAGTACAATTTCCACTTATGTTAACATTTTACTTTTAAAAATAATAATAATAATCATAAAAGAACTAAATACATTGTTCAAAAGCATTTTTTTCTAACAAAGATTTCAAATATTATTCTAAATTTGAAAAATATTTTCATTTTTTCGTATAATATTAAAAACTTGTAAAACTCTATATATATTATGATGTCACTAATTGTGATTTAGGAGAATTCTAGCAATTTACAAATTTTTTTTTACAAGTTTTTTTAGAATCACTTTCCACTTCTAATAAGCTAAATTTTATAATTTTCAATAAGTATAGGTAATATTTTTATTATAATATAATAATAAT
This sequence comes from Leptopilina boulardi, assembly GCF_019393585.1. Classification (NCBI taxonomy): domain Eukaryota; kingdom Metazoa; phylum Arthropoda; class Insecta; order Hymenoptera; family Figitidae; genus Leptopilina; species Leptopilina boulardi. Next base: position 1,627,938 of record NW_026137665.1, on the reverse strand, counting down.
AATAATAATAATAATAATAATAATAATAATAATAATAAAAATAAATCGGCTAAATAAAAAAAAAAATTCGGGGTTGCTATCATGTAATTTCACTTTGACTTTCATTTTCACTTTTACATTTATTTTTACTCTTTATTTTTTAGTAAAAAATATTTGACAAAATCAAAATAAATAAAAGTTTCACTTTCGCTTTCACTTTCTATTTTTTAGTGAAAAATATTTATTTATTTAATCAGAGTGTTCTTAAAATCATTAGTTAGAATTTTTATTTTAGAGAATTTCATTTGTCATAAATAATTATTTTGAGCCGAATTTTTATTTGTTCGAATTAGTATTATGTAGAATTTACATCAAACCGATTTTTTCTATATTACAGAATTTTATATAACTGAAAATTCACTTCACACACTGAGAAAAATAATTTCGTAATAATAAGAAAATAATTTAGTTGAGCTTTTTTAGTTGGCGTTACTAAAATATGGTTGTCACAACAGAATAGAAAGTGGCAATAAATCGGGAAGTTTAGTTGGCTCTACCAAAAAATATATTTGAAGCTTTCATGTTTACGAACTAAATAGTTTGGTTCCCAGTACTAAATAGCTGACATGCTGTATTGCGCACGCGCTCTTCTCGTAAATATGGCGTCGCTTCCCATTCACGGGATGTCAACATTAACCATATGTCGTTCGCGTCGTGAAGTTTCAGTGTTGAAGTTTTTATGTTTTTCAGACATTTTTTAAAAAAAAAAGTTTGTGTAGTGAAAATAAATAAATAAAACTTGTTACAAGAACGAAAGTTTTTTTCCAGCTTTTATACATTGTGAAAATGATTTAATCTCAAATTGTTAGTAGGATTCGTAGAGTAGTGGTCAGCGTTCTCGACTAGCGTTGCGTAGTCTGAGGGTTCGAGCCCCAGCAGTGTTAGGTTTTTTCCGCGATAGAAATTAATTTAAGTAGGCATAGGTAGGTTATATAAAGAGAAAAGGGTGAAACAAAAAAATAAGTTGGTTGAGAAAACAAAAAAAAAATTTCATTTAACTAAATTTTTTGTTTGCTTAAAAACAATAAGTTAGTTGTGCAAAACAAAAAATTTGGTAGACCGAACAAAATGATTCATCAAAAAAATTTAGTAGCCCGAACCAAACGGATTAGTTGCACATATATCAAATAAAAAATTTGGTAGAGAGAACCAAACTTTGGTAGATGATACTAAACATTTTTCTCAGTGCAGAATTTTTATTTTTTCGAATTTTTTATTTGTCAGAATTTTTATTTGCTCGAATTTTCATTTAACATAATGGGCAATATAAGAATTTTTATTGGGTAGAATTTCATTGCATAGAATTTTCATTTTATTCTTTCAGATGAATTTTCATTTGTTCAAATTATTATTTGATATAATTTCTATATAATCGATTTTTCATACTATAAAGAATTTTCACTTAACCGAAAAATCATTTAACAGAATTTCTAATTGAAAGAATTTTCATTTGTCCGAAATTGCAAATGACCGAAGCAACAATCGATTTAGGCGCGATTTTTAAAATCAACCATTTAAAAAATTATCCATAAAATTGTGATTGGTTGATTTTAAAAATCGCGCCAAAATCGATTGTTGCTTCGGTCATTTGCAATTTCGGACAAATGAAAATTCTTTCAATTAGAAATTCTGTTAAATGATTTTTCGGTTAAGTGAAAATTCTGTAATATAAAAAATCAGTTATATGGAATTAATAATTTGTACGTACCAATTTTTACGTACCAAATAATAATTCGAACAAATGAAAATTCATCTGAAAGAATAAGATAAAAATTCTATGCAATGAAATTCTACCCAATAAAAATTCTTTAAAATACCTATTATGTTATATGAAAATTCGAGCAAATAAAAATTCCAATAAATAAAAATTTTGTGAAGTGAATTTTCGGTTATATAAAAATTATGTAATATAAAAAATCGGTTTGATGAAAGTTCTGCAACATACTAATTCGAACAAATAAAAATTCGGCTTAAAAGTAATTATGACAAATGAAATTCTCTAAAATAAAAATTCTAACTAATGATTTTTAGAACATAATCATGCGTCCCAATGCCCTTTAGTAATATTAGTCAAAATAAAAATGAAAGTGAAAATGAAAAATTCACTTTCATTTTTTCATTTAAAAATATCAGTAAAAAGTGAAAATAAAATTTGAAATGAGAGTGTCACTTTCACTTTTTATTTTTTATTATTCTATTAATAATTATAAAATAAAAATTTCTTCTCGCATAAACTGCGAGTTGTCTAAAAATTCTGCGAACAAAGAATCATACAGTAAATAAAAATTCGAGTATATAAATAAAAATACAGTTAAATAAAAATTCTTGCCTTCTAAAATTGTACTAAATAAAAAATGTTGTCTTGTATAAAATTCAATTCACTGCGTATACAATATTATGAAATTATGAACAATGGAAATTACTATTTTGAAACTATATCAATAAATTATATACATTTTGCAAATTATTGAGCAGTCTATTTCTCCCATTGTAAAAAAATTAAAAATTGTTTTAAAAAAAAAAATGTAATTTTTGATACAAAAAGTATCAACACAGAAAATTAAAAGGCATTAAAATAAGCTGCAACGCTTATTATTTTAATCCAATTTTGCTTATTTTAATCCATTTTGGTATTAAAATAAACAAAATTGGATTATAATAATAAGCGTTACAGCTTATTTTAATGCCTTTTAATTTTCTATGAAATTATTGATATCCCCTATCAGTGACATCTTGAAAAATATTCAAAAAATACGACGCACGTTATTTTGATCTTCATTTTTTTGCTGAAAAAAAAATTGTCACGTAATTGTTGAAAAGTTTCGTTGTATATTATAATTATATTCTTAACTATTTTTTCTTTGAAAAATTGGTAACTTTGAGGTTTGTTTTTCTTGGCTTTTACAATAAAAAAAAAAATAAAAAAAAAATAAAAAAAGAAATTATTATTCATTGCAAAATACTCGTTTGCCAGCGTGATTTGTACGAATGTGTTGATATAAATTTCCACGTTGTTTCGTTCGATGAGAACAATAGGGACACAAAAAACGTGGCTCTTTATTACATTCGTGTCGCGAATGACGTAAAAGTGTTGCACGATGTTGATAACGTTTTCCACATTGTGGACAGCTGTAAGGATATTCGGCACGCTGTTTAACAAGCCATATTGCTGCGAGATCAGATATCGATGGTACCAGTGATATATTTTCCAAATTTTTTGACAACAGTAGCCGTTCTGCCGCTGAGCCTGAAAATAAAAGAAAAATATTAATACAAATTTTTTAAACAATTATTAATAATAAAAAGAATATTTTTTTTGAAAATCGTTGAATTTATTTTATAAAGTAGATATATGATTTTTTAGTTTTTAAATTCGTCATCTGATTCATGTTTGAGAATATGATTTTTTTTTTTGCTAATTCAGCAGTCATATAGGGTATAGCATGCTGTATAAAAAAAAAAATTTTTTTTCCAAATTTCTAAACCTCTATTTATTTCCCATAACTCAAATTTTGAAAAAAAAAATTTGTTTAATGTTACTTGAATGCAAAATAATTCAAGATGCCAATGAAATTTTGTTGAGGCGCATGAATTTCAAATAAAAATAATTAAAATTTTTATTTTAAAGTATTTTAATAGAAATATTTATTTTTTATTCGAATTAACATTTGACAGAATTTTCTTTTTATAGAAATTTTTACTTAATAAAATTTTTAGCTACCGAATTTTCGTTTGGTAGAATTTTTATTTTACATTAATTTTCTTTACATGATTTTTTATTCAAAAGAATTTTAATTTATCCGAATTTTTAATAGATAGAATTTTTAAGACGCTGAATTTTCATTTGTCCGAAATTACAAACTTCCAAACAAACAATCGACCGAAAGATTTCGGCGCAATTTTTGAAAATTGACCAATTAGAAATTATCAAGAAAATCGTGATTGGTCAATTTTCAAAAATTGCGCCGAAATCTTTCGGTCTATAATGTTTGTTCGGGTCATTTGTAATTTTGGACAAATGAAAATTCGGCGCCTTAAAAATTCTATCAATTAAAAATTCGGACAAAATTTCGGATAAAATTCGATTGAATGAGAATTGTGTTAAATTAATAATGGCTTAAATTAAAATTCTTTTGAGGCAAAAATCATTTAAAGAAAATGACTGTAAAATAAAAATTCTGCCAAACGAAAATTCGATAACTGAAAATTTTATTAAGTAAAAATTCGTATAAAAAGAAAATGTGTCAAAATTTTAATTCGAAAAATAAAAATTTATCTTAAAAAATAATTATTTCTGATAAAATACTTTAAAATGAAAATTTTAATTAATTGGTATTTATGAGTAATTCATGAGAGCCCCATGAGCAATAAAAAAAAATATATAATCTTAAACTACAAACATTCAGGAAAAGTACTTTTAAATATTATATAATGAGTAATAAATCCAAAAGGCAAGATATTTATGTAAAGAAAATAAATTTTTTAAATTTTATTAAAGTATTTTCATATTTAAGAAATTTGGTTTTTATATTTTTTACGATGTAAAAATACAAAATTTGAAAATACTTTTATAAAATTTAAGTATTTATTTTCTTTTCGTATATACTTTAGTAACATAATACAATAAAAAAAATTTAGTACAAGTTTTCATTTTTTTATTTCATGTAAAATAAATGAAAATGAACCTACGGAAAAAATTAAATATGTTTATAAATGTTGAATTTTGATTAGAACAAAGTTATTTAATCATTATTATGCATTATCGTACAATTTTTTTTTACAACTAAATTTTTTTTTTTTTTTTAAACAATTTAAAATTAAATATTTTTTCCACAACAAATCACCAAATGTTGACGTAAATTTGTCCTTGTCATAAAAGGAGCTCCACAATTAGGACATGTGAAATTTGAAGTTTCTTGACAAGAATGAATAAGTAATTGTTTCAAAAAATTTACACCACATTTTTTGAAGATATACGGAGTTTCTGAAATCACACCAAAACAATTGAGATTAAGAAAAAAAAAATTTCAATCCTTTATATAATAGTAAAAGCAAATAATATTAAATTAATTTAATGAAAATTATTATTAATCAAAAGCACATATATATAAAATAAAAACCGTGCAATTGAGTAAAAGTTATTTTTATTTTTCACATTTTTTTTTTTTTTTAAATACATTTTAAATGTCTGTGTTTTGTTAAGAAAGTAAATGCATATAGGAAAATAAATGTAAAATTTGTTTTGTTTTTGAAATAAATAAAATGGAAAATTAATATAATTTTGGTCCATACATATACTTAATTTTCTTTTTATTTCAATGAAAATTTTAAAAAATTTTGTCACAAAAATTCTTTTATGGAAAATAAAATTTTGTTTAAAATTTTTTTTGCGTGGTGAGAAAAATGTATTTTTTAAAGTTTAAGAATATTTTTGTACTGCTGATGGCACAAATTGTCGTAAATAGAAAATAAAATAAATCAAATTTTAAAGAATTTTTTTTTTTTGAAAAATAACAATCTGTTTTTGGGAAATTATCCATATTTAATCTATAATCTACAGTAAGTTCAGTTTCTTTGTTTATTTATTTACAAACAAAAGCAAATTTTTTAAAATAAAATTATATAATAATTGTGCAATTCCATCAGAAAATAAAAATAAAAATGGTCCACCTCATCAATTTATTTGAAATTTGATATAATTATATATAAAAAAATTTCACAATATCAACTTTTTAAGTAATAACAACTGTTTGTTTGCTCAAAATTGTTTAAATTTTAAATTAAAAATTTTTTTAAACTATTAATTAAAAATAATATAATAATACCTATATAATAATAATTTTAATAAATTATTTAAAAATAATTAAGTTTTTTTTTTAAATCAACTCTAGAAAACAAAACGCTAAAAAATATATAATAATTTTTAAATTACTAAATAACGAAAAATAAAATTAAGTAATGAAAAATATAATATGAAAAACAATTCAACATGTTGAAAACATAACCTCAATTTTTTTTAAATGTGTATTTTGCGGAATTTTCCGGAATTACTTTAAAAAATTGATTTTCTGAAACTTTGCCAACTGTCGATGAAAAATTTATTTCACGTGTTCCACAATTCTTACAATTTTAGCTTGCGAATATTATTGAAATCATAAAAAAAAAATTTGTTTTGTTAAAGAAAATAAAAATTTAATATCCTCCCACAGGTAAAATTTTTTTTTTAATTTTTAGTACTCGTGAAAAAATTTCTCGTTCTAAAATATCATCTTTAAGGCCAGGTCCAAGTCGAGTCAGCTGTTCCTTTGAAGTTTCAATGGAACAGCTGACACGACTTGAACCTGGCCTTAAGGGTATGTGGGCAAAGGACGTTTTTTTTTGGTTTGAAACTTTCTCTGAAATAAGAAAAATGATTTCGGGTTAAAATTTTGAAGAAATGATTTTGTTTGGTACAAGGAATCTCGCTGTTCTACTAATTTACCATAACTTAACGCAAAAATAATAAAAATAAAGCAATAAATAGTTATAAGCGTTTTTGTTTTTAACAATTAACATTGTGTCTTATGGGAATTAAGTACTTTTTCATACATATTTACTCACCACAAAATAATTAACATTAGGAAATTGATGAAATTTTTTTTTAATACAAAACAGATATTTAATGATTAAATATCTGTTTAAAAAAGTGTTATTAGGTTCTTGTGGGAGCTGCAATAAATTAATTTTTAACAATATTTCACGTTTTATACGTTAAATTGAACAGCTGTCAGAACGTCTGGCAACGTTGCACACCTGATCATGCATATTATACGTTAATTTTGCGCGCTAAATTTTAAAATGTTGATTCTGATAGCACGTATAAAATACGCTATATTTAAAAAGAAAATAAAAGTTAATAAATAAAATTGATTATAAATTTTTTAAAATTAAATAAAAGTTAATTAAATAGAGGGATAATTGTTTTATTAAAGTAAATAAGTCATATAGCAACCATTTGCAACTCGACTGAGACGTAATGTGGTGTTGCCAGACGTTTCACAGTACCGAGAAAGTCAAATCATAAAATAATGGTTTCTGTTTTGATTAGTTCAGTCAATCCCTATAACCTCCTTAAACATCATTTTTTAATAATTTAACGCAAAATTATGTATTTATCGGAGAACAGCGAGATTCCTTGTACCCTAATCTATCATCCCTCAAAATTGTAGACAAAAATCTTTTCTCATTTTAGAGTGAAATGTATACTACCAAAACACATTTTCCCATACTTGGTCACGTGGGAGGTTCCCACATACCCTTAAGTCGATGCGCTTGTTGTTGTTAATTTCTTTAAAAAAAAAAAAATGTTTTTCAAAGAATTTCTAAATTTCCAAATGCAATTGCGCTTGCGCTACTATAACTCTCTCATTGGTGGAAAAAGGCACTCTTATTTAGAAAAGTGAAATATAATAAAATGTTTAGAAAACAATAAGAAAAAATTTAAGTGTTAAATTTACCTTTAGTTAGAATGTTTTTTAATAAAAATTAATTTTTATAAATTATTTTGAGAAATTAATTTTTAGTAGGAATAATTTTGCTATTGACGCTCCACGAGAAAACGGACTTTGGATGCAAAAAATTTTAGGTTATGTTTAATGATAGTTTTAGCATGATAAAACGTTAATTTTTAATTATATGAAATAAAAATCAGCTTTGATGGAATATTTTAGATCTAATGAAGACAAAAATCAGTGGTTTTGTGTTAAGAATTAATTTTATTTTTGTATTTTTAATCCAAATATCACAAAAATAACCTAAAATTTTTTTGTCTCGTCCGTTTTCTCATGAAGCGTCACATATAATTACACAGTTTTCCTAAAAGTATCAAATTGAGACCAAAAATTGCATCAAATCTTTGCAACGTTTTGATGCACATAAGTTATATCAAAAAGAGATCGTTTTGTGTATCATTTTTAGAAATGATAAACGAAACGGTTTCATTTTTTGATGCAAAAAATTTAATCAATTTATATCAATCATGGCCGAATTGAATCGACTCAAAATTAAACGAATTTTTTCAGATATTTTGGTAATAGTACAATTGCGGAGACCATTTCACTATTTAATTTGAAAATGAAAATAACAGAAAATCAAAGACAATGTGCAATTCGATCATTAAAAAGTGACAGCTTACAAACATAACCTAAAATGCATGAGAAAAAATTTGTCGATAAAATCAATATAGCCGAGCTTTTTAGAAGGTAGATGGCAGCACTCATCTATTTTCTTTCTTTAAATTTTTTCTGAATCGTTTTTATAAAAAGCAAAACTGCCATCTACCTTCTAAAAAGCTCGGCTATATTGATTTTATCGACAAATTTTTTGTCATGCATTTTAGGTTATGTTTATAAGCTGTCACTTTTTAATTATCGAATTGCACATTGTCTTTGATTTTCTGTTATTTTCATTTTCAAATTAAATAGTGAAATGGCCTCCGCAATTGTACTATTACCAAAATATCTGAAAAAAATTCGTTTAATTTTCATTCGATTCAATTCGGCCATGATTGATATAAATTGATTAAATTTTTTGCATCAAAAAATGAGACCGTTTCGTGTATCATTTCTAAAAATGATACACAAAACGATCTCTTTTTGATATAACTTATGTGCATCAAAACGTTGCAATAGAAAAAGATACAACCAAGTTTACTGTGTACTTTTTAAAAATTTAAAAAATTATTCGCACTTTATAATTATTTATAAAATAATGTTTAAAAAATTAATTTTGATTAAAAAAACGTAACTAAACATAAAAACAATAAATTTAATACTTAAAACTTTTTTTATATACACTGAAAAAAGGGTTTGGTATTGACAACCAAACGTTTGGTTGGTATTTAAGCAACCAAATTTTTTTTGTTTAATCAACAAAATTTTAATTGTCTCAATCAAAATTTGTTTGACACAACCAAAATTAGAAAAAAAAAATTTTTGTTGTCCTAACTAAAGTTTGATTGGGACAACCAAAATTTTGTTGATTCAACAAAAAAAATTTGGTTGCTTAAATACCAACCAAACGTTTGGTTGTTAATACCAAACCTTTTTTTCAGTGTATAATATAAATATATGTATATAAATATGTAATAAATTTTTTGTTTATTATATTAAAGCATTTTAAATAAGAGCGCCTTTTTCTACCAATGAGAAAGTTGTATAGTAGCGCAAGCGCAGTTACATTTAATAACTGCCATTGGCGCATCTTTGGACTGTGGACTTGCACTATTATTATTATTTTTTTTTTCGTGAACGCAATTCTTGAGGCCGTTTTCATTAAATTTTTTTTCACATTGCATTAAATATAAAATTTTAATTTTCTCTGTCCAAATGAAGTACAAATGAAGGAAGTCCAATGTGTTGTGTTCTAATGTGCGCCAAAACATTACTCGTTTGTTTTGAACGAAATTGACAATGTGGACATGAAAATCTCGGTGGTTGTAAACATTCATATTTTTGATGTCTCGTTAAATTACGATGATGACTAAAACAACTTGGACAATTTGAACACTTGAATGTTTGACCAGTGATTGGTGAATTTTTGCCAATTGTTGTTGTTGTTTTTCCTCTTTGATTTCGACTATGAGCATTGTTGACAATTGATGTTGATATGTATTCAAATTCCATTGGCGATATCATGATGCCTGAAATTTCAATAAAAAAGAAAACTTGTTACTAACTATATTTAAAAAAAAAAAATCGCTTATAAAAATTTCACGTAGAAAAAAAATATAAGCCATGCTTATATATATATATATGAAAAAAAATGATCGTATATATTTTTCTCAACGGTTTTTTTTTCGCTTATAATATATGAATTAATGATATATGAGTGATTAAAAATATATGATAATCATGCTTATATTATAGAATTTAAAAAAAATAGGTTATGAAATAATATAATATGATGATAAAGTTAAAAAAAAAATATTTTATTTAATTTATTGTTTATAATACGGTTGAGAACCTCTTGAATTAAAATTTTTTTTTTGGCGCACGCATTTTGTATTTAAAATGTAAAATATTAAAATTATTCTAATACTTTTTTTTAATTAAATTAAAAATATTTTTCATTACACGGAGAAAAGTGGAAAACAAAAATAAAGTAATTTTTACTATACTTCGAAAGTAAATACTAAACTGGTTTCCAGAAACGCGTAGAAATTCCGAACAGTTGAGAATTTACTTTGGAAGTATAGTAAAAATTATTCTATGCTTGTTTTCCGCGCTAAAAAAAACTTTTATGTTAAAAAATAAATTTACATTTTTTCGATCGAAGAGGTCTATTATCGCACATTTGTCACGTTAATAATAATGTATGAATAATCTTGATTATATGTTTCAATCTATATGCGTTATAAAAATAATATAAAAAAATATATAGATATATAATATAAAAGTAGAAAAATATAACATTTAATTAATATTTTCATCACATTTTGAAATCACTGATTATATGATCGACATATATAACTGTTATATAATTTATAATTCTAATATAACAGAAAAGTATATATGAATAAGTGTATCACAAAAAATAAATCGAGATTATTAAAAATAGATGAAATGCAATTATTTTAAATAAAATTTTGAATTATGGGTTGCATAATTCTCCCCTAAAAATCAATTAGAATTTTTATTTTAACAAATTTATATTAGAAATAATTATTTTTTAGCCGAATTTTCATTTTTTGAATTACCATTTAAAAGAATTTTTTTTTATACAAATTTCTAGTTAATAAAATTTTTAGCTACCGAATTTTTGTTTAGCAGAATTTTTATTTTACAGTCATTTTCCTTACATGATTTTTTATTATAAAATTTCCATTTAAGACAATTTTAATTTAACAAAATTCTCATTCAATCGAATTTTATGGGATTCAAATTTTTAAATGACAGAAATTCCAATTCACCGAATTTTAATTTTAATTTTTATTTATACGAATTTGAATTTGTTCGAATTTTTGATTGATAGAATTTTTAGAACGTCGAATTTTCATTTGTCCGAAATTACAAATGACCCGAATTAACAATCGACCGAAAGATTTCGTCGCAAAATTTTTGAAAATTGACCAATTAGAAATTATCAAGAAAATTGTGATTGGTCAATTATTTTCAAAAATTGCGCCGAAATCTTTCGGTCGATTGTAATTTTGGAAACAAATGAAAATTTAACGTCTTAAAAATTCTATCAATTAAAAAATCGTACAAATAAAAATTCGGATAAATTAAAATTAGGACAAATTAAAATTCGAATCACATAAAATTCGATTGAATGAGAAATTTAATAAATTAAAATTGTCTTAAATAAAAATTCTTTTTAAAAAAAGAGTCATGTAAAGAAAATAACTGAAAAATAAAAATTCTTCCAAATGAAAATTCGGTAGCTAAAAAATTTTCTTAAGTAAAAATTCGTATAAAAAGGAAATTCTGTCAAAATGCTAATTCGAAAAATGAAAATTCGACTAAAAAATAATTATTTGTAATAAAAATTTTTTAAATGAAAATTCTAATTAATAATTTTTTTGTGGGAAATTCATGCGATGCAGAAAAATAAAAATCCGTATAAAAATAATCCTTATAAGTAAAAAAAAAGAATATAGTAAATAATTTTTTATCACGTGGCTATAAATTTGATTTTATGATCAATATTTTATAAAAAATAATGTAGTCATTTAAATAAAAAAAAAAGCCGCCTTTCAAGTCTAATCAACAAAAATGATTTCAGAATTATTTGCAAAATCACAATCTGTCTCGTCGATGTATGCTTTTGGTCTTTTTGGATGATGAATTTTTACATGATTAAGCACGAGAATTTTTTGATGATTTCTCTTGCCACAATAAGGACAAGAGAAACGTGGCCTCTTTCCACATTGATATGAAATATGTGTAATCATCGAGGTCTTCTGTTTGTAACATTTCTTACAATTTTGACATTGGTATCCATTCTTTCTTTTGGAAAACACTGGAATTTTGAAAAAAAAAAACATTAGTAACAATAAAATTCTGTAAATTATTAAAAATTATTTTACAATAATTTATATATATTATTACTGGTTGGAAAAACTACAATTATTTAAATTATTTATTGTTTCAACATTTAGAAAATAATTCCATATAAAGAAAAACATGAATATAAGAAGAATTACAATTCCACAAAAGAGATTTTGAAAATATTTTTGTTATATAGACAATCACAAACACAAATTTGAGAAATATTAATTTTTTGAAACAAAAGGTATTAAAATTAGAAAATAAAAAACAATATATTTCTAAAGAAATATTTTTTTCGAATGAAAATTATATGAATTTTTAACTCAAAAATATTTCTTACAATATTTATTCATCAAAAAATTATTTTTTTAGATAATTTTTCGTCTTAAAAAATAATTTGTTTAATTGTTGATCATTTAATCCTCCGAGAGGTTAATGACAAATAGATATATTCTGCGTCTGCGCAGAATGTTTTCTTCTGCGCAAACGCAGAATATATCTACTGTCTTTATAATCTCTTGGAAGATTAAATTTATCCACACGGTGAAAACGGCCTCATAATATTGTGAAAATATATAATTTTTGAAAAAAAATTTTTACTACTCACCATATATTTATGAATAGGCTAAATTTGAAAATAATTAATTATTTAAAATATCCATATATAGAAAAAATGAAAAAATATCGAATATTAAAAAATATTTTGCAATTTATTATCTCGATGAAATTTAACAAATTTTTTTCTATAAAGAGAACAAAAAAAAAATTATGAATGTGCATTCTTAAATAATATATTATTAGTAACAATATCTATACAAAATAATTCTTTATTAGGATGAACTGGAATTATATGTCTCCAAACTTTGGCACGTTGAGTGTAACGTTTATTGCAATAGGGACAGGAAAATCGTTTTGTTATTGAGCATTCATTACGAAAATGACAAAGCATGTGCTTGCGATATTTATAACTACGACCACAAGTTGGACAATAATGACGACTTTCACTAGGAAGTTGATTATTCTCATCTTCTTCTGAATTATAGTGCCGCAATAATTCTAAAACGAAAAAAAAACATTTTTTTTTATTATAGTATTATAGTTGAAATTTCAATAATATATAAATTAATAGAGAAAAAAAAGAGAGAAAAAGATGATAAACATATGCGTTATAAAAAAAAGGACAAAATCATCATGCATTTTTTTTAATTGACGAAGTACAATGATTTTTAAGTTTATGACAATTTGCTGTAGTAATTTTTTTTTTTTTGCTAATCTCTTCAGGCTGGAAATTTATTTATAGACAAAACACTTTTTTTCAAAATAACATGCGTTTAAAAATAAATTATAGAAATTTAATTAATAATACAAATTATTAGAAAAAGATATATCTTTCAGTAACCCTTGATGTTACCTTTTTTTTATATAGAAATTCGATTTATAATAATAATAATAATAATAATAATAATAATAATAAATAACTATTTATCCCTTTGCGACAAAAATATGTTTATTTAATCAAAAAATAAAAATTATATCTTTTTGATACGAATAAAAATTTTTTTGTTACGAATAAAAATTTTTTTTGAATATTTGTGCTGTAAGAAAAATTTTCTCTGCTCAATTTTAATTGAAATTTAACTGCAAAAATTTCATTAGTTTTTGATTGTAAATTACATCGTGACCTAAAAAAAAAGAAAATTACATATATATATATATAATTACTCAAATATATTTGATTAAAAAAATGATTATCAATTATTATAACTACATTAGGTACTTTACTGAAAATAGAAAATATAGAGTGAGATAATGTTGAGAATAAATATAATAAAAATATTTGCATATATAAAAAATAAAAATTTATTTTTAAATTTATGACTTCTTACTTATTATATTATATACAATTTTACATATAAATATTTCGTCGTTAAATAAATATCTTCTTCTTAATGATATAGAAATATAGTCAGATAAAAAGTAAAATAAAATGGGACGCATGATTATGTTCTAAAAATCAATAGTCAGAATTTTCATTTTATGGAATTTCATTTGTCATAATAACTTTTGAGCCGAATTTTTATTTGTTCGAATTAGTATTTTGCAGAACTTTCATCAAAATGATTTTCTATATTACAGAATTTTTATATAACCGAAAATTCACTTCACAGAATTTTTATTTATTGGAATTTTTATTTGTCAGAATTTTTATTTGAATTATTTAACATAATAGGCATTTTAAAGAATTTTTATATTAGGTATAGAATTTCATTGCATAGAATTTTCTTTCAGATGATTTTTCGGTTAAGTAAAACTTCTGTAGTATGAAAAATCAGTTATATGGAAATTAATTCTTTAAAATGCCTATTATGTTTAATAAAAATTCGAGCAAATAAAAATTCGATGAAAATTCTGCAAAATAGTAATTCGGCTCAAAAATAATTATGACAAATGAAATTCCATAAAATGAAAATTCAAACTAGGATAAGTGTATCAATTACTGCTGATGCATCAATTACTGCGATTTCTATAAAATTAGTAAAACTTAGTAGGGGAGACCGAGGAGGAAAGTAACAGAGGAGGAAAGTAACAAAGCTTATAACTTTTAAACAAATTATCGGATAGACATGGTTCAAACATATTTTTAGTCGGCACTGTTCCCCCTTCCTCCTCCATAGTGTGTCCGAGCCTGACAGGAAAGGTTAGGTCTGATTCCGGTGTGACGTGCAGAAAAAACGTCAAAAGTAAGTTTTCGTTCAAATTTTCAAAGTCTCGTATTTCTTTAATTTTATTGTTTTTCAAAATATGCCTTTCGTTATTTTGTAGCCTTATTATCTGTCTTTAAGTTGTGCTTAAACAAACAATTTAACATTTGTGTAGTTTTAACTTTTTTGTTGACATACAAGAAAAAAACGACCGAGGAGGAAAGTAACACGCTACTTTTCTCCTGTTGTCGGTATTGTCCATGTTTTAACTAATGATTGAAGCAAATCGTATTTAATTTTACGAATAACAGAGATTTATTTAAGAAAAACCTGTGATCTAGGTAAGCATAAAATATGTTTAAGAAAAAAAATGAGCTAAATTCATAAAATGTTCGAAATATGTGCTAAATATGTCCCAAATATGTGCCAAATAAGTATAAAGTGTACTTAAACTTTTATGTGTTCCTAATAAAAATATTTCTAATTAATAATAGTCATTAGTCTAAAGAATTTTACATAATTTTATACTGTTACTTTCCTCCTAGGAGCTTGTTACTTTCCTCCTCGGGGGTGAGGAGGAAAGTAACAGATGAAGAGCTTGCGTAAAAGTTATACTGTGAACTGTCAATTTATTATAAATGTTTAATTCAAATTTTATTTAAAAGGTGAATGACCAAGCTTTCATTTAATATATTGGACAAATTTATCCGACAAATATTTTTAATGCTAGCATAAAAAAACTGATTTTTGTTACTTTCCTCCTCGGTCTCCCCTAATTGAGAACATAAAACTGTTTCAAAATGACTTTAAAACTTATTCCAAATGATATTTGATATTATATCCACTAATGATGCATATTTCGACAATTATTAAATTAGTTATTCAAGTTTCAATTGAACCTATTACAGTAATTAGAGCATGTGTATATTTTTCACATGCTTGCTATTACTGTGGTCTATCCAGTCAACCTAACCTCTAAATCAACGCTTTTAGCATTGCAGTAATTGGTGTACCCAATTGGCAGTAATTCATGCAAACTTGGAGTAATACCAACATATGCAATTTTTAAAATAATTAATATTTTTAATAATATTATATTTGTTTTTTTTCAAGTTTAAAGTATCGTTTCTATTTCAATAGACACTAATAGTGATTTAACAAAAAGAATTCCCAACTAGCACGTAATATTACTGTAATATTACAGTAACATTATCCGGCAATATTACTGGAATATTATAGTGATATTAAAATGTCCGCCTGCTGGTGATATTACCGAGTAATATTACTGTAATATTACGGTAATGTTACAGTAATATTACAGATTAATTTCAGTTACTTATAAAGCATCACAATCATAAATATATATATTGTAAGTTACTGTGGCTTGTTGGTAAAACTCTGGACTTGTGTGCCTTAAGTTCGGGGTTCAATTCCCCAGTTGGGTACATTTTTTTCGTGAAATAATATTCTTCTAATATTACTGCAATATTCTCGTGTATTGTTACCTTAATATTACGGTATAATATTACTGTAATGTTACTGTAATATTACAATAATAATGCCTTAATATTACCGTGTAATATTACAGTAACATTATCCGGTAATATTACCATGAGGCGGACATTTTAATATCGCTGTAATATTACAGTAATGTTACCGGGTAATATTGCCGTAATATTACGTGCTACTTGGTTTAAATCATTATTTCAATTACACTTTTATTATTTTATCATTAAAATCTGTCTTAGGTTACGTACATCACAGTAATTGGGACATTTAACCTAATGATTTTTAGAACATAATCATGCGTCCATTTTACTTACGGGAATATTAAAAAAAAATCTAAATACTTTTTTTTTAATAAGAATCAATTTTTTTTCTAATAAAGTTTTACGAAAGAAACATTCGAATTAGGATGAGCGCTTCTCACATGTCGATAGATATTGGAAGTTTTTTTACTAACTTGATGACAATAAGGACATTTATAACATGGAAATTTTTGACATTCATCTTTGTAATGTTTTAACATGTTGTCTTTCCTTCCATAACCTTTATTACACGTAGGACAATGAAATCTTCCCGTTGTATTATTGTAATTTTCCTTTTTCTTGTAGAAATAATATCGTTGACGTTGATAAAATTCACCTAAAAATATTAATAAACAATATTTCTTAGTATATATAGAAATAATGATTAATAAAAATAATTATACTTTATTATTTATTAATGTATAAAAAAAAATTATTTCTAATAGGTGGCACACACACTGGAAAGAGATCTAAGAAGGAAAAAAAATTATAGGTTATGTTTAAAAAAATCAAACACAAATTGGCCTAAGCAGAATGAAATCTCTAATCGTAAATCTTTACATGAGAGAGAAAAGGATAGAAATATCTTTTATCCTTTTCTCTCTCATGTAAAAGCTTAAGATTTACAATTCGAGATTTCATTCTGCGTTGCCTCAAAGTCAACAAACGTAACTGCGCTTGCGCTACTCCAACTTTCTCATTGGTAGAAAAAGGCGCTCTTATTTAAAATGTTTAATGTAAGAAAATGTATAGAAAAAAAACAAATATTATTATATTATTATTTTTCTATTGATAAATTTATTATTTTTATATTTAATTGTGCTTTTAATAAACATTAATTTTTATAATTTTGAAAGATTAATTTTGAATAGAAATAATTTTGCTAACTATTAAAATGGCTTTTTATTATAAAATTTGCACTTACAAAATAATTTAAAATATGTAATATTTATTATTTATAATTTTTTAATAATAAATTAAATCTTAAATACGGAGTAATTCTTTTATTTACTAAAAATACACGGTAGATTAAAAATATCATCCCCTTCCACTCCTCTCCACAAAAAAAGAAAAGTCATTAAAAAATCAATTTACTAGAATACTTAATATAAATATAATATTGTTGTCATTTAGTTAAGTTGTTGGAATATTTTTTTACAAAACAAAATTGTACTAAAAAAATAAGAAATAAATACACTTAATTCATGAAAGTATATATATGATAATGCATACGTGTAAGTATAAATTAATTACTTTTTTTTTGCAAATACATATTACAAAATTAATTTTTTTCATTGAAATAAAAAAATTAATTTCAACCAAAAAAATGTGATTTTAAGGCCAGGTCCAAGTGAGGCAGCGCCATCTACATTGAAACTAAAATTTTGGAAAATTTTCAACAGCCTTTTCTTGAAAGCAAGAAGGTAAAATACTTTTTCCTTTATGGATAATTGATTATTGGAAAGATAAACACCAGCTAAAACTTTTTTTGATTTAAAATAATGAAAAAAAATTTCATGTCGATAAATTAAATATGAGCACTTTTTTCACAAAAACTGTAACAGTACTTTCTCAGAAATTACAATCAAAAATGCAATTTCCATTTGGAAAATTAATAAACGCTAAAAAATACACGACCTAAGATTTGCCAATCACGAAAATAACAAAAAAAAAAGTATTTTAACATAACATATTTTACTCATTATGACAGCCGTTTGGCAGGTTATATATGTCACCAGACGTTTCGCAGTTTTGCCGAAAGGAGGAGATTGGCGCTGTTGCTAACCACCTGAAATACATAATCTACCAAAGGGCTGTCACAATCAGTAAAGCAGTATCAATATGTTAAATATTTAATAAAATTTTTTTTTGTTATTTTCGTGATTGGTAAATCTTAGGTCGTGTATTTTTTAGCGTTTATTAATTTTCCAAATGGAAATTGCATTTTTGATTGTAATTTCTGAGAAAGTACTGTTACAGTTTTTGTGAAAAAAGTGCTCATATTTAATGTATTGACATGAAATTATTTTTATTATTTTAACTCAAAAAAAGTTTTAGCTGGTGTATATCTTGCCAATAATCAATTATCCATAAAGGAAAAAGCATTTTACCTTCTTGTTTTCAAGAAAAGGCTGTTGAAAATTTTCTAAAATTTTAGTTTCAATGTAGATGGCGCTGTTTCACTTGGATCTGGCCTTAAGGTTATGTGTGATTGTTTTACAAATAAATTTTCTCCGCAAGTTTTCTAGCATAATATTTAATAGATTGAATTTTAAATTTTGTAAAGAATTTAAAAATAGTATAAAAATTTTCGTGATCATGTGACAGAATTTATTAATATTTTGTTAATAAATTTATTTTTAAAAAACTGTATAGTTTGAGAAAAATCAAAATGTCGTTAATACAATTTTGATCAATTTCTCAAATATGCAATTTTTTTTAAATAAATTATTTGAAAATTTTTTTTAAAATAATTTCTTGCACATGATAATGAATTTTTATACTATTTTTTGAAGTTCTCCACAAAATTTTGAACTCAAATATTTTGCAAGAAAACCTGCGGAGAATATTTATTTGTGAAATCACATATAAACTTAGAAAAAAAAATGTATAACATTCAAGGTGCAACAATCCATGGTTGAGTTATATCGACAACAAATATTTCATGATTTTTGTGTTTATATTTGATATGTCTTCGAATGCCTGCTCTAACTTTGCATTTATAATCACAATAGGGACATTTAAATTTTGGTGCTTTTCCACATTGATAACGAAGATGACTCAATAGATTTCGTTTCCAAACAAATGTACTGTGACAGCCTTCATTTGGACATGAGAACACATTATTCCTCCTCAGAAAATTTGTACCTTCAGCTCTTGATAGATGAATTTTTCTTCTTGTATGTGCCATTGAACGTGTATACGATGTTCCTAAAACAATTTATTTTGTTAATAATCAACATAATGGTTATTATTTTCAAAAAAAAAAAAAAAATTTCTAAATATTTACTGATAATATATAATTCAACATTTATATTATATAAATTATGTGTGAAATTATAAAAATGGTTTTCAATAAAAAAAATGCTTTTTTTATATATAGGTAAATAAGTATTTACAATTTTTTTTTTATTTAGATACAAAAAAAACAATTGAATTATTCAAATGATATAATTTTTATTGTTATATTTATATTTTACAACACGCTTGTAATTTATAATATTTATATTATATATATATATATTTATGAAAAAGAAATCCATACACTCATATATATATATAAGAATATGAAAATTAATTAAAATTAAAAATCATCTTGAATTAAGAAATAATTAAGAATTTTCAAGAATGATTTAAATTATAATATAAACTTTGATTACATTCTACGTATGTAAATTTTTTTTTACACAAAAAATATTCAAAAAAAAAAAAAACAAAACTTATGATATATAAAGTCAAAACGCCGCAAAAATTTTATATTTGTAAAATTAAGGAGGATGGAGGCCCTAACATAACCTCAAAACTGAAAAATGGTTTTTAATGCAATCAAAACTTAAAAAAAAAAAAAAATTATTTTCTAACAATTTCAGAAGATCTAGTTATACACTTTTTGGAAAAAAAATAGGTTCGACTATTTTTATTCAGAACAAACATAAATGAAATTTTTTTTAGAACGAGTATGTTCTGAATGAAAAAATTCAAAAAAGAAATATTTAACAACAAAATTCAAAATGGCGGATCCAATATGGCGGACAATAAAGTTTAAAATTTCATCGGATTCATTCGAAAATCATTACTCGGGGGTTTTCGGGGTCGCTGATTACGAATCCGATGTCACTTTTTAAAAATTTTAAATGGCGTATCCAATATGGCGACCAAAAAAAAATTAAAAGTTGAAGGATCTGGCTAAAAATGCTTACTCGGGGGTTTTCGGGGTTGCTGAATTCAAATCTGTGGTCGAATATAAAAAATTCAAAATGGCGGCTTTAAAATGGCGACCAAAAAAATTAAAAAATTTGGCTAAAAACGCTTACTAGGGGGTTTTCGGGTTTTTTTACTTTGCGGACAAAAGAAGAACTATTATTGTAAAAGGCGCGAATTTTTAAAAATGAAAACAATAAGAAAGTAAAAAATTAATTGCATTTTTAGCCAGATCCTTAAACTTTTAATTTTTGGTCGCCATATTGGATCCGCCATTTTGAATTTTTAAAAAGTAACATCGGATTCGTAATCAGCGACCCCGAAAACCCCCGAGTAATGATTTTCGAGTGAATCCGATGAATTTTAAATTTTAGAGTCCGCCATTTTGAAGCCGCCATTTTGAATTTGTTATTTTCGACTAAAAATTCGGATTCAGCGACCCCAAAAACATATAATAGGATAAAGCCCATGCTTTTTCAAAAAAAAAATTTTTTTTGTACATTGGTGGCACAAAAACTTCATTTTTACTGGACTGCGAAGGGGTTAAAAGCCATTTTTCAATTTTGAGGTTATGTTCGTGACCTCTATCCTTCTTAATGTCCAATTATTATTAAAAACAAAAAAATCAATGACAATTTAAGTAAATTCACTGCAATTAACAACGTCAATTTTTGAATTCTTATGCATTCTTTTAATATGTCTGACAACATTTGCCTTCCACATGCAACGATAATTGCAATGACTGCATTGAAATCTTGGTTCTCTTCCACATTCATTGCGGACATGCTTTTTCCATGTGCTCTCCCAAACAAATGATTTTGGACAATTTGGACATGCAAATTGTTTCATTTTTTGAACATCACTGATTCTGCCAAGTGGACCAACATATATTTTTCCTGTGAACAAATAAACAAACAAACAAATTTTTTAAAAATTATTTTTTCCAAACAAATCATTATTCAAGTGAAATATTTTTTTGATATATAATATATTTTTATAATAAAAGAAAATTATATAAATAAATAATTTTCTTTAATAAAAGCATTTTTTGTAACAGAAAGTAGTTATATTTCTAATATGAACAGAATAAATATTATGGGAAATGTATAAATTGGAAAAAAAAATTATACAAACTGATAGGACATTCAAAAGGAAAGAATATGAAAGGTTCAAAATTTTTTTTTATTTGCTCTATGTAAGACATTTATTTTTCCGTTAAATATATATAGTTTTCTTACAAATCTCGATACATAGATATACAAATGAAAAAATTCACTCTATTTTTTTTTTATAATAACAAAATATTGTCGAAAATGAAGTAATACAATTGTTTGAAACTATATTTTTGGTAAAAATTAATTAAACAAAAAAATATCATTTATCAAAATAATCTGTTTTGTTTTACTGCGTTAGGAAAAGAAATTTCAATACATGAATAGAAAAATGCGTAATTATACCATTATTAATATCCTCTATAAAGTTTATTTTCCATAATAGTTTTTTTTTATTCATAATGCATGAAAAAGACCTAAAAAATTATGAATTGGAATTTTTATTCGACAGAATGAAAAATTTTAATAGACTTCTTTTAGTCGAAATTTTCTTTCTTGGAATTAATATTTTGCAGAATTTCTATTTAAACAAATTTTGATATTACATAACTTAATACAAGTTTTATTTGACTGATTTTTATTATATGTAAAACTCTCTCAAATAGTTCAATAAATTTTTTTTAATATACTTTTTATTGAACAGAATTTCTATATTTATGTCAATCTTCATACAAAAGAACTATAATTTAAATATATAATGTATGCTAATAAATAAAATAAATAATAAATTAATTTAACCAAATTTTAACTGAGAAATTCCGATAAATTATTTTTCTTCCATGTAATTAAAAAAATATTTTAAACTAATATTTATTAGTTAAAATTTTTATTTGAAAAAATTTCATTAGATAGAATTTCCTTTTAGTCAAATTTTTATTTTTCGAAATAGCAATAGATTTTTTTTTACAAATTTTTACATAACAAAATTTTTAGGTCAAAAAATTTTCATTTAACCGAATTTTAATTTAGCAGAATTTTTATTCAACAGAAATTTTGGTGATTAAAATTTTTAAATGCAAAAATTTTCAATTCACCGAATATTTATTTGTCCGAATTTTTATTTACATAAATTGTTATTTAATAGAAATTTTAAATTTTCATTCGACCGAAATTAAAAATGTCCGAACAAACAATCGACAAAAAGATTATGTCACAAATTTAAAAATTCATCACAATTTTATTCATATTTTCTGATTGGACAATTTTGAAAATCGTGTCAAAATTTTTGTTTATTGTTCGTTCGAGCAATTTTTGTCAAATGAAAATTCGTGGAATTAAAATTTCGGGGGGGGGGGGTGCGTGATTTTCTCATAAAAATCATTAGTTAGAATTTTGATTTGAAAGAATTTTATCAGATATAATTATTTTTCAGACGAATTTTCATTTTTCAAATTGGAATTTGATATATAATTTTTCTTTACACGAATTTTTATTGTACAGAAGTCTTAAAACGCCGAATTTTCTGTTTGTCCGAAATTACAAATGACCGAACAAACAATCAACAGAACTAATAAAATTCTTTCAAATCAAAATTCTAACTAATGATTTTTATGAGAAAATCACGCCCCTCGAAAATTCTGGTATTCAAAAATACAAATCACTAAAATTTCTGTTTAATAAAAATTCTGCTAAATGAAAAATTCTGTTGAATTAAAATTCGGTTAGATAAAAATTCATTGACCTAAAAATTCTGATAAAAATTCGTTTAAAATGAAATTCTATCAATTGCCATTTCGAAAACTGAAAATTCGGGTAAAAAGAAAATATCTAATGAAATTTTATAAAAATTCTAAACAATGAATTTTGTGAAATGTCCCCAAAGGTCTAATGTGTGAAATATTCATTAAATAATAATTTGCATACACAATATCGAAAAATATAATTAATAACAAAAAATGAAGATCTTAATAATCTTTTATTCTAAAGCATTATCAATTTCAATTTCTTCAACTTTGACATCAACCTGATTAAATTCATTCTTTTCATCGCCAACTAAAACAAAATTTTCTTCCCTCGCATGTGAATGTTTAATATGTTTGTTCATAACAATATTATTTTTACATCGAAACGAACAAAATGGACATTCAAGATTTTTATGTTTTCCACAAACATTACGAAGATGTCGTGGTAAATTGTGTTCATATTTAATCAGGCTACCACAATTATTTGGACAATAAAAATCACGTTTTTGTTTTGTATTAGAAGAATTGTCAATTTTTGTTTCATCAACAATTATTGTAGTTTCATTTTCCGTTATTGTATTTTTTGAAAATATTGCAGTATCAGAATTTTCAATTTGTGGCGATATTTCATGAATTATTTCTTTTTTCTCCTTCCTTGGAAAATTACGCGACGATTGATGAAGATTTGGATGACGAAATTTAATATGTTGATCTAAATTCCAACCGTGTTTACACATTTTACCACAGAATGGACATTTATAAGTTCTTGATTGTTCTTTTTTTGTTCTTAATGAGGTGGAATCATTTTTTTCCTTTTCATATTCATTGCGAATACATTGATTTTGAATTGAATCAAAATCATCAGTATATTTACTGCCGGCAATTTCATAAATCACTTGCTTACGATGAAAATCAATGACAAATACTTTTCTCTCAGGATGTCGATGTTTTATATGCGTCACTGTACCCCATTCTTGACGGCATTTTTTCGAACAATAAGGACACTTATAGCGCATTTTACCACATACAAAACGTTGATGATTCTCCATTGTATGTTGAAAATTAAATGTCATTCCACATTTATTGGGACATTGAAATCGTTTATTTGTCTTTTTTCCCTCATTTATTTCCTCCTCTGGTGTTGTGGGATCATTTTTTTTACCTGATAATTTGATACGACGACGCATTTCTTTATAGACAATTTGTTTAGTAAAAACATTGATGGCACAAATTTTACTGAGTTTATGATTAATTTCAATGTGTTTCTTAATTAGATTATATGTTCTTGTTCTGTATTTGCAATAGGGGCAAAGATAGCGTTGAACTTTTGTGCATGTTTTACGAATGTGTCGACTTATATTTGAGACATGATCAAATGTTATTCCACATTTATTTGGACACTCGTGTCTTTTGATACATTCTGCTTCGTTTGTTTCCAATGGTGGATCATTTGTTTCGCGTATTTTTTTGGGAGTTTCTTTTTTCTCTAAAATTTTCTTCAACCACGTGTCAATGACGTGTACTTTTTGCATTCGATGATGTTTACTGATGTGTCGCATAATACTGTAACTGTATTCTGAACGTGAATCACAATAAGCACACTTGTAACGAAATGTATGACGTGGATAGACTTTTCCACAATCGAAACGAATGTGTTTTTGTAATGCTGCTTTAACGTAAAAAAAATTACCACAACCATTTGGACATGCCAAACGTCTCTCAAATGTTGATTCAACTATTGTTGAATCTGATTTGATTTCCGGTTGAATAACGGATAAAACGTCTTCTTGATTTTCGGTAATAATTTCATCATCTGAAATAGCACCAACGTCAACGTAATTATCAAAATCGGTGCTTGTTTCTTGTTCAATTTCATCGGTGTCTTTAATTTCTTCAATATTATGGTTTTTATTTGTTAATTCTGTTGGTAGAGTTAGTTCTGTTGGTTTATTGGAATGTTTGTAGATAGATTCAAGGCGAGGAAGATTTAAAATTGGCGATCTTTTCGCAGTTAACATAATATTTGATCTGATCCAATTATTCTTCTCTTGAACATTCGAAGGCATTATTTTTTGCATTGATGTCACTTCAGTATTTTGAAATTCCTCAATTATTTCTTCTTTGTCTTCAATTTTTTCACCTTCAACAGCATTGATGTTATCAGCTTCTTCTAGGACAAAATAAAAAAAATATATTGTTAGTTTCTGGTAAACAAAATCATCACATCTCGCATGCAACTACACAAAATTTGTATAAATAGTAAATTTTGTCAAGTTTTTTGAAATTTTTACTATTGTTTTTGGTTATCTCAATTATTCTTGATTTTAAATTCCAAATTTATAAAACAAATACAAATTTTAAGTTTTAATTGATTTCCATAAGTATTTGGATGAAAAATTCAAAATTGAAACAAAGAATGTGAAATTGCAGAAGAAAAAAGACTACTTTTTTGAATTTTTTTTTTATCAAATATAATAATAATTTGGATAAGGAAATTCTCTATTGATACGAAATCATTGGAAACTACTTGAAAATTTATTACGTCAATGTCAATTATAATTTTCAGTGAATTTCCGAAGAGTCTGTATCGGTAGGGTTTGTTAAAGTTAAATTTTTTTATTTTTAATTTATTTTATGTTAAGTTTTGTCAATTATTTTTTTGTTATCTTTGAAATTATTTTTATTTATTTATTTATATTTTTTTTATATTACAAACTTGATTCTCATCATCATTTTAAATATTAACTTATATTTTAGACTGCTTCCATAATAGCTAAATCGCATCGTCTTGAAGACGATGTTTTTAGGACGAGACGATGCGCGCGCATCCATTGCCAACTGTCGACAAAAAATTTATTTCGCGTATTCCATAATTTCAGCTTGTAAATATTACCAAAATTATAAAAAAAATTTTTGTTAAAGAAAATAAATATTTTTTTCCTTGCAGGTAAATTTTTTTTTAATTTTCCGTACACACAGAAAATTAAAAGGTATTAAAATAAGCTGCAATACTTATTATTTTAATCCAATTTTGCTTATTTTAATACCAAAATGGATTAAAATAAGCAAAATTGGATTAAAATAATAAACGTTGCAGCTTATTTTAATGCCTTTTAATTTCCTGTGCATGTGTAAAAATGAATTTTTTGTCGACAGTTGGCAATGGATGCGCGCGCATCGTCTCGTCCTAAAAACATCGTCTTCAAGACGATGCGATTCAGCTATTGTAGAAGCAGTCTAAAATATAAGTTAATGTTTAAAATGATGATGAGATATTAAATTTTTTATTTGGAAAACACAATTTAATGTACTCTGGCTTTTTTTACAGTGTACTGAAATAAATAAACTCTTTGTTTCATGTACAAAAAAAAATTAAAATTCTATCAATAAGTAATCCGATACTAAATTTATTTGAGTACAATTTATAGAATCTTAATTTTAAATAATAATTAATAAAGTACAGTTTATACTTTTTTTTGAGTTTTTATTCGGTTGGATTTTCAGGTTATGTTTGACATGTTTAACATTTGCGTTTTTAAATAAAGTGATTATTAATAGTTTTTGGAGGTTATTTTGAATAAAAAAAACATACGGTTTACAGAACAATTAATTTAATAAGAAAATATACAATTATCGCTGAATATCGCTATAAGCGCGATCATATATAGAACTGACTTTTTTTAACCTTACGCGTCACTCGAAAGTTAAAGACAAATTATATATTAATATTATAAAGGTGAATTCATTTTTATTTTTATTAATAATTACTTTCGAAAAATTCTATTCCAACAATTATCATGTTTTTCGTTATATGAGTCGCCGGAAAGTAAAACCACACATAAAATTCTGACTCCCATTGAATTAACATGGCCGTCAGAATTTTATGTGTGGTTTTACTTTCCGGCGACTCATATATTTTTAAAATCAACATGAATTGTACAATAGAATTATATTTATTAATCGAAAGTAAAAATTATATAACAAATTGTGTATTTATAGTTATAAAATTTTCTTTATTTTTATATTTTTACTAATATTACAAATTGCTACATTAATTTTTGCACATAAACTATGGTATTTTAATACATGTATCGTGCACTGAAGAAAGAGACCTGCAAACGAATTATAGGTTATGTTTACGATAATTTTACCTTGATTGAAAGTTTCTTTTTATTTCTGTAAAATTAAAATCAATTTTCACTGAATATCAGTAATTTATTGTATTGAGAATTGATCCTTTTTGTGTATTTTCATTTCAAAACATAACCTATAATTTTTTGCTTCTTTCTTCAGAGCGCGTCATATAAATATACTTGAAGAAACATAATAAGATAGATATTATATAATAATAATAATAATAATATTAATAATAATAATAATTAAATGATAAATATATTATAGTGGATTTTTAAAAATATCAACAACATAAACTTCATTTCCTGGATGTTTCCTTCTTATATGTGCGCGAACATTTGAAACATGCTTAGTACGATAAACGCAATATGGACAATTAAATCTTGGCTCCATTCCACATTCAAATTTCGAATGATAATATAAATTATTTTTATATTTAAATGTACTGGGACAATTAGGACATGGGAAAATTACTCTATCACCCTGAAAAGCCATATTAGCGGTGTCTCGTTGACTCCATGCTCTTCCGGTTTGTAACTCCGTTAGTGGAATCAATTCCATTTCTAAAGCTAAAAAAAAAATATTCAGTTATCATTTTTTTTTTACTTATGATTAAAAATTCATATATTTGTTAGTGGATTTTTGTAAGTAATATAAATATATATATATAGAAACACAGAAATCATGCAATTGTCAGGAACAAGATAATAAAATCACATTCTTTATTTTTACTTCTTTTTTTTTTATTATATTCACCACATATATTTCTGTTAAATTAATATATAGAGAATTATATATATTTCCTTTTTTTTTTTGCCAACCTATACATTAAATAAAATTAAATAACATTGCTTTCTTTTCAGTGTCAACATTTAATTCTTGGTTTAAATAAATCAATTGTATAAATTTCAAGACCAGGATGTTTTGTTCTGATGTGTGAACGTGAACCACTTGAAAATCTCGCCTTATGATCACAATATGGACAGCAAAATCTTGGACCACGATTACATTCATATTTTAAATGATAGGTTAAATATTTTTTAAATTTAAATGAACTTGGACAATTTTGACAACGAAATTTCTTCTTCGTTGCTAATTCTTCTGGTGATAAAAAATAATAATTTTCTTCAAAATAATGCATATCTGTAACAAAAAAAACAGAATAAACACAATTTATTATTAGTTTAAAGAATTATAATTAATTTTTTTTTTTTTAATTCAATTAGAAATATTGTATACTCAAAAGAATTGAATAACATAGTAATTTTTATAAAAGAAAATTTTACTCTAGATTTTTTAAATAATATTTATTTCTCTTACAGAATTCTACTTTGGTCCTTAAAATTTAATTGACTATGTTTTTTTTTTTTTATTCGCTTATTTTAAAATCTTTGTACAGAAAATGAAATTATACATTTTTAAAAAAATTGATTTTGATTTTGTTGTTGGCAAATATCAATTGTTGTTAATAATTCGTCGGGATGATATTTACGAACATGTCTTCGTGCATTTGAAACATGACGTGCCTTATAAAAACAATAAGGACATGAAAATCGAGGTGATTGCATACATTCATATCTTTCATGATAAATTAGTCCACTTTTTCTTGTAAATGAACTGCTACAACGTGAACAGGGAAATTTTTTATTATCACCAGAATAACGAACAGGATAACATGGAATTAATTGCCCCTGTTGATCAACTGTAAAATCTGAAACAAAATTAACAAAATTAGTACAAATTTATTATACAGAAAATATAGAATTAAAAAACCATATATAAATTTTATTGCAAAATTTACAAAATCTTTGACGATAAATTGCAAATAGTTTTGAAATAAAAAAAAATAATTTAAATAAGCACAAAATTAATTATACAAAATAATTATATTTTATTTTGAAAAAAAATAATTCAAGGTTTCTATTAACAAATAAATTTGTTACAATGAAATATTTTTTATTATATTTGAAATACATTTTTGATTCTACAAAATCTATTGTAATGGGCGATTCTCCAAAAAGAGGTCATTTTCATGTCTTTGTGTTTATATAATCTAGACTTTTTAATAAATTTTGCTGTAGACAAAAATGTTATTTAAATGTCCCTTAACTGTGATACCTTATAAAAAAAAATATAATTTTTAAGGTGAAAAATAAAATTTAATAGCTGAAAATAGCATTTTGGTATGTCCTAACCTATAAGTACCAAAACTTTAAAGTGATTATCCCATAAAAATCATTAGTTAAAATTTTTAAATAAAATAATAATAAAATTTTTAATTTTAAAGTATTTGATTAGAAATCATTAATTTTTAGACGAATTTTCATTTTTCGAATTAAAATTTGTCAGAATTTCTTTTTTAAATAATTTTTAATTAACATAATTTTTTGGCACCGAATTTTTATTTAGTAGAATATTCTGAAAACGCCGAAGATTTTATTTGTCCGAACAAACAATCGACAGAAAGATTTCATAATTTTATAAATCAACCAATCACAATTTTTTATTAGTTGATTTTAAAAATCGCGCCGAAATCTTTCTGTTTTTATTTCTATTTCTTATTTTATTAATAATTATTAATCACTAATTAATCATTAAAAAGTATGAATTAACATTATGATTGACTTAAACTTCTTTTTTAATTTACGAAAACTTGAATTCGAATTTAATGCGAGATAGGATTATATTATACGGAAACTGAGTTAGCCTTTTATTATTTTGACAATTGAACTAGCTTCATATTGAACTGAGCTCAAGTTGGCATTTTATTATTCTGACAAATGAACGGGCATCTAATCAATGGGAGGCGTCGTGTTGAGTAAAAATTTGTTTAATAAGAAATTTTGTCAAATTTTAATTTGAAGAATGAAAATTTGTCTTAAAAATAATTAGGGTAAAATGGTACAGTGACCGAAACCCTGGTCATACTTTCAACTTTAAATGACATTTTATTGGTATTTATTAAAGATTTAAGTATAAAATAAATTTCAAATAAAAGATTTGGGATTAAAATTTATAGTACATAAGTTTAAAATTTAAAAAACACTTTGATAAGAGTTTATAATATTAATTTAAAATACTATTTAAGGAACATGATATTTATTAATATTATCACAAATTTTATTATTCAGATTTAATGTACAAAAAAAAGTTGCTTTTAAAATATAATTATTTAACAATTTCTTCATATTTATAAAAATTTGTAATCAATAAAGCAAAATTTTTTTAGGTTAGTTTTCTAGAATGTAAAATATTGAGGAAAATATAAACATATAAAATTATGTGTTAATTTGTATCAATTTCTAAATATTGTATATTAATGAATTTACTAGTGATATTTAATTCAGTATTATTATTTTTAAAGTTATTATTGTTTTTAATAGCAGGTGTCGTTCACTGTCAGGGTGTTGGTTACTATACTTTTTTCCCTATAGCAGACGAACTTCTCCACTCAACTCGCTATAAAGGCCTGAGCAGAATAGAAACGTAACCGCAAACGCAACCGGAATAATGAGTTAGAGAAGGATATACATATTGTTTGTCCTTCTCTAACTCATTTT
Source organism: Leptopilina boulardi (assembly GCF_019393585.1). Taxonomy (NCBI): domain Eukaryota; kingdom Metazoa; phylum Arthropoda; class Insecta; order Hymenoptera; family Figitidae; genus Leptopilina; species Leptopilina boulardi. The sequence continues at coordinate 1,596,951 of NW_026137665.1, read as the reverse complement.
GCCGGTTGCGTTTGCGATTACGATTACCTTTCTATTCTCCTCATGCCTTAACGCTCCATGAGTTTTTTCAAAAATACTCTTATATTTTCTAAACTTATGAATAAATCGATTTGGAAATTTTCAGAAAACCTTTAAATCTCTAAAGAAATAGAATTTCCATTTACCTTTATGAGAAAAAATTTCATTTTGAGAAAATGGGGGTTGTTAATTAAGGGTTGGGCGTTTTGTTTATGTTTTCTTTGGGGGACGAAGCCAAAAAAGGGCAATTGAAACTGGAAACGGAAGCCCTGGCACATTGGCGGATATAGATTTTATAGATTTAAGTTTTGCGATTAGGTTAAGGATTTATGTATTTTAGGTTAAGTTGTTGTATGTATTTGGGAGTTTCGAACCCTGCGTATGCAGGGAGAGTAAATAAATTGAATTTTGAGAAAATGATCAGTTTGTGGAAAATCACCCATATGTAAATAATAAATCATATAGTAATCTTAAAAATTTAGTAACACTTAACAGGTAAATGCATATACATATGTACTTATAAATTATTCAATTTCATAATTAAATTTTATTTTCATTAGAATAGACTAATTTTTATTAATAATGATAATTAATTAATTACCATATTTGAAAGCATTTATTAATTTATTTTTCAATTCAAATATTTTTACAATATTAAAAAAAATTATTATTATACTCTAGAATAAAATAAAATTATTGTTGCAATAAATCTAAAGCCCAAACTTCTTTGCCTTCATGTCTTCCTCTCACGTGTTTATATAAATTACTTCGAAGTTTTGAAAGTTTCGGACAATAGGGACATCGAAATCTCGGTGCCATTCCACATTCATAAATTGTATGCTCTCGTAATCCATTTTTTCTTCTAAAGCAATTTCCACATTTTGGACAGAAAAATCTTCCACCGCTTATAATTTCCTCTACTCTGAAATCTAAAATTTAATAAAAAAAAATTTATTGCAATTTGTTTATAATTGTTTATTAAAGGTTTTTTTCATCTTATTGTATTTTTTATTTATTTTTTGATTAGTAATTACAATTAGTATAAAATATAATCATAGAAATAATGAATATCATAAAAAGAAGACATGCTTTCGGGGAAAAAAGTATGATAAAGAAAAACAGATATTTCAGTCATTTTTATTTTATTCAATATATATATATATTTTTTTTTATATACATTTTTTTTTCCTACAAATTTTCAACATCTACAACAAAAACCTCAAAACCAATGTGCTTTCTTCGAATATGTTGTTGAACGTTCCAAATTTTTTTCGAAACCTGTTTACAATAAGGACATTTATAACGTGGTGGACGTCCGCATGCATGACGAATATGTGTCATTAAACTTTTCTTTTGGGCAAAAGCACTCGAACAATTGCCACAAGCATATTTTTTATTTTCACCTTTTGTTTTCTCACACTCGTCACCAGAATCTTGTACAATAATTGCATCCTCATAATCTTCTTCCACTTTCACAACTGAGAAAGAAGAAGACGATGACTCTGAAAAAAAAATAATAATTAATTTATATTAAAAGCAGATTTTTATACAATGTCATTTCTCAGAAGAAGAAAAAAACTCATCTTTTTTTTCAAAAAAAAAAAAAAAATTCTATTTTTCTTCTGACTGTGTATAAGAAACACAAGCATGCACTACGAAAAAGGGTTTTTTTTTTAGAAACATGAGTTTATTTACACAATTTCAAATAATTGATTTCACACAATTCACATAATAATTGATGTAAAAATAAATTCGATTTGTTAAAATGAAAAAAAAAGTTTATTTTAATTTATTTTTATACATAATGTACAATTTTTAATTAAATAAAATATGAGGACGTAGGATTTTCATTCAGAAATTTTTTGTTGCCTAGAACGTTTTTTCGCAATCTTTATGAATAAGAAAATCCTTATTTTTGTCTCTGCAGTACAAATAGATAAAAAAAAATATTATTAATGAAAATTGTTTGATTTTTTCTAATATTTTAAAAATGTAGTAAAATATAACGTAACTACAACGGAAATATTTATAAATTGAAATTAAGACTAAAAAGTGACTATTCTCAAAATCGAAGTGATCGATGTTTGAAATTTTTTTTTAGAATAAATTTTTGATAAATAAGAAACTTTTTCTCGTTTTAATGGGACGCATGATTATGTTCTAAAAATCATTAGTTAGAATTTTCATTTTATGGAATTTCATTTGTCATAATTATTTTTGAACCGAATTTTCATTTGTTCGAATTAGTATACACGGAGAGAAAATAAATATCAAATTTTATAAAAGCATTTTCAAATTTTGTAAATGTATTTTTAAGTCGTGGAAAATATTGTAAAAAACGAAATTTCCATATAAGAAATACTAATCTTTAATAAACTTTTATGAAATTTACTATAGTTTTAATAAAATTTGGTATCATTTAATAATTAATCAAATACGATCTATCAAAATTTTATTATAACTATAGTAAATTTCAAAAAAATTTAATAAAGATTAGTATTTTTTATATGGAAATTTCGTTTTTTACAATATTTTCCACGACTTAAAAATACATTAACAATATTTGAAAATAGGGCATTCCACGGGAGATTTTCATTGAAAATTTTTTTTTCCCCGAAACATTTTTTTTCGAAATCTATATGAAAAATAAGGATATACGTATTTTTTTATTTTTTTATTTAACAAAAATGAAGGAAGTTATGATTTTTTGAAATTTAACGTCAACGATGGAAGTGTGTTTTTGGGACATTTTTTAATCTATTGTACTAATAAATTAAAAATTATGCTATATATGAAATTTGTTCATTTTTTCTTAAATTTTTCAAATATCTGCTCAAAAATAACGTACCTATAAGAGAAGCAACAAAAAAGTTGAAATTAAACTTAAAAAGTGAGTTTTCTCAAAAGAGACACTTTCGATTTTTAATTTTTTTCCCTATTTGCGAAAGTGGTACTTTTAGTTTTTAAGTTACTATTTACAATTTTTAAGCTCGGCGCAAAAATTTTTAGTATGTTTTTATGAAAATTAAAAAAAAAAACAAATGAATATTAATGGAAAAAGGTTATATTTGTAGAAAAAATGCTTCAATTCTGTGAGCCGTACTAAAAAAAATTATAAATAGTAATTTAAAAACTAAAAATACCACTTTCAGAGATAGGGGAAAAAATTCTTCAATCAGCAGAGATTGTAATGCAAAAAAAAAATTAAAAATTTTTCATATAGATTTCGAAAAAAAATGTTTCGGGGAAAAAAAATTTTCAATGAAAATCTCCCGTGGAATGCCCCAAATGCTTTTATAAATTTTGATATTTATTTTCTTTCCGTGTATTTTGCAGAATTTTCATCAAAACAATTTTCTATATTACAGAATTTTTATATAACCGAAAATTCACTTTACACAATTTTTATTTCTTTGAATTTTTATTTGTCATAATTTTTATTTGCTCGAATTTTTATTTAACATAATAAGAATTTTAAAGAATTTTTTTTGGGTAGAATTTCATTTGCATAGAATTTTCATTTTATTCTTTCAGATGAATTTTCATTTGTTCGAATTATTATTTGGTACGTAAATATTGGTACGTACAAATTATTAATTCCATATAACTGATTTTTCATATTACAGAATTTTTACTTAAAAGAAAAATCATTTAACAGAATTTCCAATTGATAGAATTTTCATTTGTCCGAAATTGCAAATGAACGAAGGAACAATCGATTTTGGCGCGATTATTAAAATCAACCAATCATAATTTTATGGATAATTTGTGATTGGTTGATTTTAATAATCGCGCCAAAATCGATTGTTGCTTCGGTCATTTTCGGTTATATAAAATTCTATAATACAGAAAAAATCGGTTTGATGAAAATTCTGCAAAATACTAATTCGAAGAAATAAAAATTCGTCTCAAAAATAATTACGACAAAAGAAAATCTATATAATGAAAATTCTGACTAATGATTTTTATATGCGACCGTTTTATATGCGAAAAAAATTTTTTTTTATGAATGAAATTCTCACGTGAAATACCCCATGACTATACTTAGTGTGTAAAAACCTATGGTGAGAATAAATAATTTTAAAAATGGTTAATAAGAAAAATTGTGATTTAAAATTATTAGAAATGCTGTAAATAAAAATGAATTACTTTATTGTTAATTTTTTACATTAGGAAAATGTATTTTATTTTTTTATCCAACCGTCATTATAGTAAGTATACAATATTATAGTATGGAAATAATATTCAAAAACAGTTGCATACATGTCATACACTCAAATAGCATTTTTTTTTTTTCAATAACCCACTCAGTGTAAATTTTAGGCGTTCTGGGTTGCGAATGTGCAACTATACACATTGTTAAATTTATATATATATATAAATATACGTTGTGCGTCTATTTTAAATACATTATTTCGAAGTAAAAAAATTGATTTCAAAAATGCAAATAATTACTTTGAACCAAAATTTGTTGTTAAATAGGTTTAACAAAAATTAACAAAATCAAATTGTGGAGAATCTTTCAAAGGGAAAAATAAGTTTTTATTTTTATGAAAATTATAAATTCTCACTAAATTTAAAAAAAAACACATACATAAAATGTTAAATTTTATGTGTGATTAAAATAATTTTATTTTAATTTTCTATAATAAGAAATGTTTCCTCCAAATATAATGGCAAAATATTTGCTACTTTTTGGAATGTCAAAATATGAAAATCTTATGTAAATAGTTTTTTTTTTAAATTAGAATGAAATAACAAAAAAAATTGTATGTATAGTGTTTTGTGCAACTTTTTAAATTTCAATAATTTCACTTATCTTTTAAGCAGCAAATCCAAATTCGATAACACAAAGACGAAAGTAATCTTTAACTATTCACTTTTAATGTTCAAACAGAAAATTTTTTTTGATAAATTAAGAAACTCCGATGTTTTTTTAACAATTTATTTTGTACGTCAAACAACATTATTGTAATGGCACAAGCTGACTGAAGCGTTCTCGACAGATGGAACAAGCAGTAGAAAGTTGCGCGCGCAACTTCAGTCAGCTGTTTTGGGGCCTACGCACAATAGTCCTTGATAACTGTTCACGAAAAGGCCAACGCACGATAGCTTCGCGAAAGTCGTTCGTGATTCGTGAACGAGATGCATGATATAGAAAAGGATACATATATACCTCTGTCCTTTTCTAACTCATGTTTCACGTTCGCGAAAGCTATTCTGCTTAGGCCTATTGAGTTGCACGAGAGAGAAAAGTAAACAAATATATCTCTCTTCTTTTCTAACTCATGCATCTTTTTTGTGAACAGCTGACGCGAAGTTATTCTGCTTATACTTGGCTGAATAAAATATTTGAACGTATAAAATAAATTTAAAAAAAAAGTAAAAGTTTCTTAATGTAAAATAAATTTTCTTTATGTATATTTAAGAAAAGTGAGAAAACATTAAATAGTTTTTGTTAAATTTAAAAAATTCTACAAAACACAATAAATGAAAAATTCCCGAATTTTTTTTTTTTTATTATTAAAAATCGATTTTCTTACTTCGAAATATTGTATAAAAAACGTAAACTCGCACAGTTAATTTCTTATCTATATAAGGTTTTATTTAAAAAAAAAAAAAAATTTTACAAAATTTTTCATTCTTGATTCCCTTTTTTTTAGTGTTTCATATGCAAATGGGATTAATAATCCTCATCCTCTCGTATGGATATTATTTGCGTCCCTTGCGCTGCAGCCCTTGATCTACGTGAACGATAACCCTCCCAATCTTTAGCATTTGTGAGAATTATTCCCAATGCTGAATATAATTTAGCTTCGGTTACTTTACCACCACTTATTTTATCAAAATGATTTTTTAGTAGAACATCTGTAAAGAAAAAAATTATTTTCAAACAAAAAATTTCACAATCTTTTGGAAAAAAATATCGAAATGTTTGTCAAAAGGATGTAATTAAAAAATCCATTTTCACTTTATTTTATAAATGGATTTTAAGGCCGCACACTCACCTCTCGGCTATCTGCCTGCCTGCAGGAGTTGTCATGGCAACGTGTAGGAGTAACAGAGATAGTTAATTCAAATTTGAATTTTCTCTCTCTCTTACTCCTGCACGTTGCCATGACAACTCCTGCAGGCAGGCAGACAGCCGAGAGGTGAGTGTGCGGCCTAATAGAAAAAAGTACGTTTATTGAGAATTGGATGTAAATTTTTTTAAATTCAAAATGGCGGATTCAATATGGAAACTTTATGAAACCTTTTAAAATTTTTCTAGAACTTTCTAGAAGATTCATTAAAATTTATGGAAACTTCAAGAAGCAACACGGAAAGAAAAAGTTTTAAGAATATTTTAATTCTGTATGAAAAAAATCCCAATTGACTAATTTTGAGTGTTTGTTAGACTTTTAAAATTAATTTTAAGATTTTTAAAGACTTTTTCGATAAATATAAAATAAATTACTATATTTATCGAAAAAGTCTTTAAAAAACTTAAAATTAATTTTAAAAGTCTAACAAATACCTCAAAATTAGTCAATTAATATTTTTTTCAAACAGAATTAAAATATTCTTCAAAAATTTTTTTTTTGCCACATACATAAAACCTTCTAAAATTTTTATTGAACTTTCTAGGAATTTCATAGAAACTTTATGAAATTTTCTAAAATTTTTAAAGAACTTCCTAGAAACTTTATGGAAACTTTATAAAAATTTTATGAAACTATCTATAATTTTTATAGAACTTTTGAGAAACTCTATGGAAACTTTTGGAAAATAAAACCTAAAATCTTTATAGAACTTTCTAAAATTTTTATAGAACTTTCTAGGAATTTCATAGAAACTTTATGAAATTTTCTAAAATTTTTAAAGAACTTTCTTGAAACTTTATGGAAAGTTTATAAAAATTTTATGAAACTATCTATAATTTTTATAGAACTTTTGAGAAACTCTATATGGAAACTTTTGGAAATTTTAAAAAACCTTCTAAAATCTTTATAGAACTTTCTAAAAATTTTATGGAAACTTCTATAAACGTCATATGAAATCTTCCAAAATCTTTATAGAATTTTCTGTAGAATCTTTATAGAAATTTTTAGAATTTTTAATTTTTATGAAACTTTAAAATTTTTACAGAACTTTCAAGAAATTTTATAAAATTTTTGTAAAAACTTTATGAAACCTTCTAAAATTTTTACACAAATTTCTAAAAACTTTATGAAAACTTCAAAAATGAACGTTACTAAACTCTATTTTAGTAAAACTGATTTAATGAAAAAGAATTTTTTTTGGAATATTCTTTTACGAATTTTTTTTTTTTTATTGAATTTTTGAAACAGTTATACAAAATTTCCCTTATATTTACCACTTTATAGAAAAAAAATAATAAAAGCGTTTTATTTAAAAAACAAAAAAAAATTAAATGTTTTTTTAAAATTTTTGGCTGAAAAATCCGATTAATTTGTTTTTTTTAAATATAATATTTATTTAATAATAATACTAAAATATTAACTTACTTATTACACATTTGCAAAAAGTCGTCACTTTTAAAACGAGTTTATCCTTAATTGGTTTCATTGCAGTAAATGACAATGCAACATCTCTTGACATGTATTTTTTAATAATATTCAGTAAGCTTTTGGAGGCTATAAAATTCCCATCAAATAAATCAACCAATGATGCCATCTAGAAAAGTAAATTTAAATATTAAATAAAAAAATTTTTGCTTTTAAATTTTTTATAAAAACTAAAAATTAAAAACAAATATAAAATAAATAAATAAAAAAAAGAAATGCAATTTTTTTTATTTTAGAAGTAAAAACAAGAAACTATTAATTATAAATTTTTTCTAAAAAGTATTTATAGGTATATATCCTTATCTTATTAATTTCTTAAATCTGAAAGATTGTGTAAATCTATACAAAAACGCGATTGTAAAATGAAAAGTAGGAAAGTAATATCACAACAGCTGCGACATTGTGCTACCTGCATGCTTCTGCCACCTAACGGCGTCAGGACGTAATGAACCTGTCATTATATTACTTTCCTACTTTTCGTTTTAAAATCGCGTTTTAATATTGATTTGCACAATCTTTCGGATTTAAGAAATTTATAAGATAAGGATCTTTGATGTTTTGTCCGATTTTGAAAAAAGTGTCCGCGTTTCTAGAAAAAAGTATTTTAAATAAATCAATGTTTATCATTTTCACGTTCAGTGCCGTTTTTATAGGGCGATAATTAAATGCCAAAGAATTTCAGAGACCATTCGACACTCTTAATATTAATTTTACTATTGTAAAAATGTTATAATTTCAACTATTTATGCATTTTTAGAATACTTACGAATTTTTCTCTGACGCTGGGATTTACAGTCAAAATCATATCAAACTGTTCGAATTCACTTAGACTTCTAAATGGTAAGTTAAGAGCATTTTCTTGCATAAAAGTGTCCAACGTTTCTGACTGAATTACACCAGACTTTTCCAATTGAGCGGAAAGATGTCTTTGATGTGCAAGAACTTCATCTAATTGTGCAGACATTTTTCCCATTTCTTGCCTCACGTACTGTTGAAATTCTGAAAATTCAAACAAAAAAAAATTAATATTAAAAATTTATTATTTATTTATTAAAATTGATTCTGTTAATATTGAATATAATTTTATTAAAAATCTTTTTTTTTTTTTAATATATTAATGAACAAAAAAAAAAATTACCTGATGAAATAGTAATCTTTTCCGATTTCTTAATGTCACTTTTTAACGAGCCAGTGTTGCCTTTAGTGAAAAATGAGAGAACATCAATTGACATGGGATCAATAAATTCCATATCATGACCAGTTGTTGGATTTCCACCTAAAAAAAGTAAAGAAAAATTTTCATTAGAACAATGAAAAAAAAAATGTGGATTAAATTTAATATAGTGTGATGAAATATCTCTCAAACATAATAATATATATATCACTACCAATGAAAATGACAAAGAAAAAAGATTGAAACATGCAGAATTTATAAAACTGAAATTGTAAAAAAAAATTGAATGATGGAAATTAACAATTAATATTTAAAAGGTCGACGACATAAACAATTAATACAAAACTTATAGTATATCTATATTTTTTAAAATATTATTTATTTTACTAATATGCAGAGATCTACAAAATTATTATTTAATCCATGAAAAACAAAATATGGAGTTATAATAAAATTCTATCGAATAATACATATCACGTTATTCAACATTCAGTCTCCAATTTTAAATAAAAATTTCTATTATCACAAAAAAAAAATTTTTTTCTCGAAAAAAAAAAGAAAAATAGTTTCATAATTTTATTGTGTAAATTTTTCGTTTTTTTAAAATGATAACAAATAATTAAATATAATTATTAAAAGTTTCCTACATATTTCAATTAATTATTTAATTTATAAAGTTTCTGAAAATTAAATCTATTATTAAATTATATAATTAATCGATGAGGAACAAAATATTACTTTAAATTTGTTCAATTATGATAGAAAATAATAATTTTTTTAAGAAACATTTTTAATGAAAAAAATATTTTCCAAAATTGGAAATTATATTTTATACACCCAGGGAAAAAATATATTTCTCTCTTTCGAAGCTAATTACTTATTTATTTGTTTCAATTAAAAATTTTGTTTGGATTAAATAAAAATATTATTTGTGCTAAAACAAATTTTTTTTTAATTTTTTAATTCATTGAATTTACTTCAAACTTGTTACTCGAGGGTTTTAGCGGACACTTATTACGAATAAGGTGTGGGGTTTTCAAAAATTTAATATAGCAAATTAAATGTAGTAAAAAAAACACTGAAAACCCCCGAGAAACAATTTTCAAGCAAATCCAAACGAATTTTATAGATTCGACCTCCATGACAGCGTTTACCGTTGTGTTTTTCTGTGTAAATATATATTTTTATTTTTTAATTCAAATAAATTATTTATTTGAAAAAAAATTTCTCTGGGTGTAACAAAAATATTTGGTGAATGATTTATAAATATTTCATTTCTAATGTAAATATGTATACACCCAATTGCATAAATGCTGTTTTTCTGGTCTGACTCCTTTTTTAAAAGTCATGAGTTTGGTTTCCATTGTCCTCATATGCCACAATCACCACTGGCCATTTGTCATAATTCTCGTCAACTACCGCACCCTGCTCTAGTAAAAATTTAGTAACTTTATAGTAACTTTTAATTTTAACTATAAAGTTACTAAATTTTCACTAGAGCAGGGTGCATTAGTTGACGAGAATTATGACAAATGACGAGTGGGAACTTTGGCGAGTGGGGACAATGGAAACTAAACATGACACTTCCATAATAATATTATTAGTCTATGGTTAGGGCCAATGCACAATAGCTTCGCGACTGAGAAATATATATATATTCTTTTCTATTTCATGAACAACGATCAAAATTCAAAGTTCATAAGTGAACAAAAACATAACCTCAAATTAAAAGCAAAATATTGCTTTTATAAAGATATAAAGATAAGTTAAGAGTATCGAACGATCTTTGAAATTATTTGGCAAGGAGAAATCTTTAATTATCACACTATAAAAATGGTACTAAAAGTGAAAATGAGAAATATTGATTTTAAAATACTTTTTATCGAAACACGGACACTTTTTACAAAATTTGCCAAAACACCAAGGATCTTTATTTTATAAATTTCCAAAATCCGAAAGTTTGTGCGAATCCATACAAAAACGCGATTGCATAACGAAAAGTAGAAAAGTAATATAATAACAGCTGCGACTTTGTGCTCCCTGACATCTGACGGCGTCAGGACGTAATGAACCTCTCATTATATTACTTTCCTACTTTTCGTTTTAAAATCGCGTTTTTGTATGGATTTGCAAATCTTTTGGATTTAGGAAATTAATAAGATAAGGATCCTTGGTATTTTGTCCGATTTTGTAAAAAGTGTCCGCGTTTCGAGAAAAAAGTATTTTAAAAACAATGTTTATCATTTTCACGTTTAGTACCATTTTTATAGGGACATAATTTGTGATTGCCAATGTTTTTAGAGGTTAAAGATATTTGTTTACATTTGAACAGTACAATACTCGATCATTATGTCCTTGTCTTTATTGCGGCTTTTACAAGAAACTTTTGGTCACGTTATCTGACCCACATACCCCCTAAAATTCCCTGAAACTTGATAGAACTTAACATGGCGAGGTTAGGAAACTTTAGTGGCAAGGTTCATACAAGTTTGTGTCGATGTTTAAATGTCCACATGAAAAGAATATTCACACGAAACTTTGAGGAAATATTACACATAAATATTCACGTGCAATGTTCAGTCAATATTGAAATTACATTTTCGTCTAGTTATAAAAATTTCATTTACTAATATAATAAGTATAGGTGAATATTGACACAACATTAACTGAACATTGCACGTGAATGTTTATAGTGTAATATTTCATCAAAGTTTCGTGTTAATATTCTTTTCATGTGCACATTTAAACATCGACACAAACTTGTATGAACCTTGCCACTGAAGTTTCCAAACCTTGCCGTGTGAGGCTCTGTCAAGTTTCAGGAAATTTAGGGTGCTGTGTGGGAACTTTCATTTCATGAATTAATTTCATTTTCAGATCCCAATGGGGTTGATTCCGTTTTCCTCACTCGCCATTTGTCATAATTGTCGTCAACTACTGCACCCTGCTGTAGTAAAAATTTAGTGACTTTATTGTTAAAATTAAAAGTTACTAAATTTTCACTAGAGCAGGGTGCGGTAGTTGACGAGAATTATGAAAAATGGGCCAACGCAGAATGAAATCTCTAATCATAAATCTTAAACATTTACATGAGAGAGAAAAGGACAAAAGATATTTCTATCCTTTTCTCTCTCATGTAAAAGCTTAAGATTTACATGAAACCGGAAGGACACCATTTATTCAATTGGGTGTGTATATATTATATAATTGCAGAGATTTAAGATTTATACATATTATATATATTATACATATATCACATATATTTAACAGCAACGTAGTAATCTTCTATGTTTTCTTAAACTACTGCTATGTAAAAATGTTTTTCCACAATCGAGACATTTTTGTGTTCTACCACAATCGTGTCTAACGTGAAATATTAAATGCGAATGTTTTGCATAAGAAGCGCCACATTGATCGCATGAAAATGGACGTGAATTTTTCATTTGTCGACAAGTTGCTCTTGGATTCCAATTGCATGTTGTTTTCTCATGATTTTTTAAAAATCCCACAGTTGTGAAACTTTTGCAACAATATTTGCAAGGATGCTTGCGTTTTGAATCAGATACATTACGTTTAGTATCGCATAATTTGGCTGCAAACAGGTCAAAATCTTCGCCTAAATCCACTTCAAGGACTGGAAAAAAAAGAAAAATTTTAAGTTACTATAAAAAATTTTCTTTTTCTTTTTTTTTTTAGTGAAAAACATCAATCTAGAATGACGAAAAAAGCTAGCTATATTAACAAATAGATATATAGTACATAAAAATAAATATATTTAACTGTGACAAGCTCTGAAGAAAGGGATCTAAACAAAAAATGCTAGGTTATGTTTATGATAGTTTGTAGTAAAAATACAGAAAAGGGAAAAACAACTGATTTTTCATTTGCATCGAAAATAAAAATTTTTATTTTACATAAGGAACTTTTAATCAAGGTACGAATGGGTATGAGTATAATAAAACTATCATAAACATAACCTATCATTTTGCATTAGGTCCCTTTCTTTAGATTACGTCACAAAGAAATTCGTTCATTATTATTTTTCATTTATTTTGGATATAATAATTTCTATAATATATTTTAAAAAGAAATAACAATTTTTTATTTTCAACTTTTGATTTTATACAACAATTTATTATTATTATAATTCTCATTTGTTACAAAGCTAAATTTATATTTATTTATTTCAAAAATAAATTTCATTTAATTCAAATAAAAATTTTATTTACGTGAAATAAATTTTTATTTACGCCAAACAAACGATTTATTTGAAACAAATAAATAATTTATAGCTCTCTGAGATAAAAATATTTTTCTGTTTAATTTAAATATACATATATATATACATTATTGAATAATTTTCAATAGTTAGTAAAAGAAAAAAATTTTCTTAAATTTTGTAAATATTTAAATTTTTATTATATTATTCTCTATTTATATTTTGCATTTTTATTCCAAAGGATTTCGCAAACGCGCTGAACAATTGGAAATTCTATGTTTTCGTAGGCTATTAATTTGTAAAAATGTTCGTCCACAATCGTCGCACTTGTGAATATTTCCACAATCAAATTTACAATGTGACGTTAAACTTCCGAGTTTTGAATAACTTGCACCACACGAACTGCATACATAAGGTCTATGTTGGCCGTATTTCATTGATTTTGGATTCCAATAGCATGAATTATTTTGATGTTTCGTTAAAAAGCCAAATTGTGTGAAATTTTTATTACAATATTGACATATAAATGCTCTATTATCCTTAGCATTTTCCAATGTTTGAGAATTTTTTAAAATTTTCTCCTCTCCTGAAACAAAACAGACAAACTATTAATAATATAAATAGATTAAGTAGTATTAATAGGATGAAAAAAATCCCTAATCAACACAAATTCAAGAAAAAAATTGCATTCATTGTTAGGAATTTTTATTATTAAAAAAAAAAAATTAAATTACTTTTTCAATAGTAAAAAAGAAAGGAAAAGAAAAATAATAACGGTTGGTTTCCATTGTTCCCACTCGCCAATTGTCATAAATCTCTTTAACTACCGCACCCTGCTCTAGTGAAACTTTAGTAACTTTATAGTAACTTTTAATTTTAACAATAAAGTCACTAAATTTTCACTAGGTAGTTGGCGAGAATTATGGAGCATTTACATCTTTGGTAAAACAAATTTTTATTTTGCATTTTCCGAAATACACAAATCTGATTGGTAGTTCACAATCTGATTGATAATGGACAACCAATCAGATTTGTGTATTTCGGAAAATGAAAAATAAAAATTTTTTTTACCAAAGATGTAAATGCTCCATTATGTTATGACAAATGGCGAGTGGGGACAATGGAAACCAACCAACTTCAGATGAATTTTAAGGCCAATGCACAATAAATTATCGCGAACGTAATGCATGAGTTAGAAAAAGACAGAGATATATTTGTATTCTTTTCTATCTCTTGCAACTCGTTTACGAACGGTTGGTTTCCATTGTCCCCATTCGCCATGTGTCATAATTTTCGTCAACTACCGCACCCTGCTCTAGTGAAAATTTAGAAACTTTTAATTTTAAAAATAAAGTCACTAAATTTTCACAAAAGCAAGGTGCGGTAGTTGACAAGAATTATGACAAATGGCAAGTGGGGACAATGGAAACCAATGAAACGACTTTCGCGAATTTATTGTGCATTGACCTTTAAGGAGGTTCAATTCATTGACATAACCTAAAATTAAAAAATTGTTTTTAACAACTGACAACTATATCAACTAATTTCAAACGAAATAGACTTTTTTTGATAATAATTTAACAAGATTCACCTCAGCATTACGTAGATTAATACTAAATTCTAACTAAATTGCGACAACCTAGTTATAATTATATATAAACTAACTATTTTAGCACCAAACTGCTTTATCCTTTAGGCTGCAGTCCCATGGCAGCGTTTTGCGTTGCGTTTTCTCACTAGACCCTGAGTGTAAACATAGCAAACATATATCTGCATCTCTTTTACACTCATGGTTTAGTGACAAAACGCAACGCAAAACGCTGCCATGGGACTGCAGCCTTAATAGTATATAATTTCGTTTACCTATTAAAGTATGAAATAATGCTTTTTTAGTTTAAAGTAAGTCCATACTAAATAAGTATAATGGTTATACTCTTATAGTAATAGTGACGTACTTTAAAAGCATAAAATTGATGACCGCGAAGTACGATATATAGTCTACCTAAAATAGTAAATGTGCTTTTATACCGCAAATTTCGATCAGATGAACATTATTTCTGGAACGTGAAAAGTCATTTTCACGGCGGGTATTTTTAAATTGTTTTAAACAAAAAATTTTTTTTTAAGAAGTATAATATTAAATAATTGTTTTAATATGTAAGAACACTTTAAAATAATGATAGAAAGATGAATTGATTGAAAAATTTAGCAAATTTTGCTTTAAAACGTTTTCTGATACAAGAAAGTATAAAATGACGATGTTTGTGAAATGGTTTGTACAGTGCTTCTTCCTTGTGAGTGCCTCTCAAAGTTTTGTTTATGTTATGTCGGTTCTTTTTAACTTGTAATAAATAATGAGTGCTGAAAATAAATCGGTAACTTGAAATGTTTATCAAATAAATTTAAATTCAACTAATTGTTTCGAATAACTGAAAGAAACTTAATATACAGAAAGTATTTGAGAGATGCGTGGAAAATTGATTTATAACCTCAAATTCATACACATACTTTTTGTTTTTTTAAATATCAAGTTTTATAATTACTTATGATTTTCATAAGTAATTATAATTAATTTTCAAATCAAGCTGTTGAATTTAAAATTACTTAATAAACATTTCAACTTACCGATTTATTTTCAGTACTCATTATTTATTGCAAGTTAAAAAGAACCGTGATAATATAAACAAAACTCTGAGAGGCACTCACAAGGAAGAAGCACTGTACAAACCATTTCACAAACATCGTCATTTTATACTTTCTTGTAGCAGGAAACGTTTTAAAGCAAAATTTGCTAAATTTTTCAATCAAATCATCTTTCTATCACTATTTTAAAGTGTTCTTACATATTAAAACAATTATTTAATATTATATTTCTTAAAAAAACATTTTTGTTTAAAACAATTCAAAAATACTCGCCGTGAAAATGACTTTTCACGCATTTTCACAGTCCAGAAATAATGTTCATCTGATCGAAATTTGAGGTATAAAAGCACCTTAAGAGCTTCTTCCTTTTTGGTGGATAAATTCTTGCAACCTGCGTTTTGGCCTATATCGATATATCGATGGTTGGAAAGGGAGGGAGGCGTGGCCAAAACGCAGATTACAAGAATTTATCCACCAAAAAGGAACAAGCTCTTGCTATTTTAGGTAGACTATATGTCGTACTTCGCGGGCATCAATTTTATGCTTTTAAAGTACGTCACTATTACTATAAGAGTATAAAGGCGCTTGTATACCTCACCAATCCCGAGTATACTTATGTCGTGTACCATTGGAGTAAAAGAAACAAAAGATATTTCCGTCTCTTTTACTCCAATGGTACACGACGCAAGTATACTCGGAATCGGTGAGGTATACAAGCGCCTTAACCATTATATGCTGCAATACAGTAACTGCCTATAACGGCGCATGAGTTACTAACCTACTGGACAACTTGATATTAAACAGCCAACAGCTTTCCTATTGAACAACAACCTTGCTATATAACTATTCTGTTTGGATGAATCATCTCTACGCAACTACGTATATTTACCGAAATATTATTTAGTACTGGCTATTTGTTTCTACAAGAGGCCATTTAAACAAGAAGAAGAAGAAGATAACCATTATACTTGTTTAGTATGGACTTACTTTAAACTAAAAAAGCATTATTTCATACTTTAATAGGTAAACGAAATTGTATACTAATAAAGGATAAAGTAGTTTGGTGCTAAAATAGTTAGTTTGTTTTTTCCGTGTATAACCAAAAAAAAAATGTGAAAATATTTATAAGCGTATAAAAGTTTCTTTATTAACGTTTATACTGATTTAATACAAGAAAATCGTAACTATATCATTTAGTTACAATGTAGAAACAGTAATTTACTATAATTTTGTATAACATATAATAATATTTATTTATATTAAATATTTCGTGTTATATTTTATAATTTTTCTTTTTTTTATATCGTCTTATCAACATAATATTAAGTATATTTGGTATAAGTGTTTTTTTTTTTTTTTTTTGGTTTTCAATTAAGATATTTATTTTTTTTCATACGACAACGTGGAATGTGTTTTCTTAAACTGCTGTAATGTAAAAATGTGTCATTACATAAATGACAAATTTGAATTTGTCCACATTCACGACGAATATGAAAATTGAGACCCGATTTTGTTGCATAACGTGTTCCACATTGAAGACATGCAAATGGTTTATTTATTCGTGCTTGAAAATCTTTTGATTCAGGATTTGATGAACACGTTTCTCTTTGATGTTTTCTCAAATATTGCGATGTTATATATCCTTTACCACAATATTCACATGTATGTTTACGTGCACATTCTACTTGAATTGAATCATAATAGTCTGAAACAAAACAAATCGATTTTTTTACGAATTAAATATTTGAATCAAAATTTATATTTATTTTTATACTTGAAAAAAGAAAATTAACATTTAAATAATAATTATAATGATAATAATAATAATAATATTAATAACAACAATAATAATAATTAAATTAAAATAATGTAATAGTCATTTTTGAGAATAAAACGTTTTAATAATTATTTTATACATTCATTAGATATATTTACATAATCTTTTGTATTTTCGATATTAAATTTTATAGGGTCAGTTGGGGTAAATAGAAACAAGGGGTAAATCGAAACAGTAGTTATTTAAATAAAAAATTTTAAAAATAAATACGGCTTCAAACCTTGTTTGGGGGTGATCTATCTAAGGTTCAAGGTTTGAGGCCGTATTTATTTTTAAATTTTTTTTATTTAACTGAAATAACTACTGTTTCGATTTACCACTTGTTTCTATTTACCCCAACTGACCCTAATGAAGATATACAATAATTTATTTTAATTTCTATTTTCTTTTTTTTTTTTTATTAATTACTATGTTATTAAAAATATTTGTAAATTTCGTTATTAATTATTTATATTCATTTATTTATTATTAATTTGTAATTTTGTATTAATATAATAAATAAAAAGTGATGTTTTTGAAGCATATTTAATAAAAAAAAATTGTAATAACTGAGTCAAATTTATTATTATTTTTTTCGTTCATATATATAATTATAATATAAATGAGAATAAATCTCTCAGAATTTTTTTTTTTTAATATATAAAATATATTTTTAATAATTATTAATAAAATGAAATAATTTAATATGGATTGTCCATATATTTTAAGTCGACAACATAAACATCAAGACCAGAATGAAGTTTTCGCACATGTGGATAGACATCTGATTTTCTTTTCGATCTATATTGACAATATGGACATTGAAAAGTTGGAGGAAGTCCACATTCGAAATTAATATGACGTTTTAGATGACCCTTATGCTTATAACAACGGCCACATTGTTTACAATAATGTCGTTTTTCACTACTCCTTGTAAATTCTGAAACAATATTTAGTCAGTCATTAGGAAAATCAGGAAAAATTAATTATAATTATTATTCATGGCATTCAATTAAAAAAAGGAATTTTTAAAAATAAATAATAATGAAAATAATAAGAATACTAATAATTTAGAATTCTGCAAAAAAAAATATAATTTTATTCATTTAAAAAATTAAAATCTATTTTTTTAGAAACTAAAAAAATTTGCAAATAGAAGAAGCAGTTTTTTTTTATTTATAATTTGGTTCTTTTAACATTCTTTAATTTTTTTTTATATAAACGTCATATTATATTGTACATGATTATAATAAAGTAATTTATTACAAATTTTATATAATATTAAAATATATGATACAATATAATATATTGTAAATAATATATAATGTAATTTATAATTATGCATAATTTTTTTATAGAATAATTTTTCACAGTTTTTTTTTCCTTAAAAAACTAAGTCTACTTAGAAGTACATCGAGATTTTGTTTTATTTTTAAAAATAAAATTTCCTTGAATAATGAAAATAAAATATATATTTTGAGAAATAAAGAATAATATTTAATTATTAATTTTGGCAATAATTTTCACATAGTATTTTTGATTATTAACATTGTCACTCTCAACGAGAGAGTAAAAAAACTTCAGCTCTAATTTCAAAATTGGAGTACGCAAATATTTCTTTGAAAAATAAAAAAGTAATCTTTGTGATCATGATATTTTTAATAAAATCGAAATAAATATAAGATCACATAATCAAATAATATTGAATATAAATCAAACATTCGAATTTTTAATAATTTTTTTTTTTTCGATAATTCGAACTTTTGTGCTCTCTAAATCTGAATTAGTAAAAATGTTTACTAATTTAAATTAGTGACTCACTTTTTGCTTTAGAATTAGTTAAAAGTTACTAATAATTAGTAAAATTTTACTAATTGAGAAGCAAAAAGTGACTTACTATAATTGAAATTAGTGAATATTTTTACTAATTCAGATTTAGAGAGTGTGAAATGTCGATTTTCTGATAATTCGAATTTGTAAAAATTGTCTGTAGATTAAGTTTTTAAATCAACGTAATAAACATTTTGACCTTGATGTACGTTTCTAATGTGTCGATAAATTTGCGATGATTGCTTCCCACGTAAATTACAATAAGGACAAGCAAATCTCGGCGCATAGCCACATTCATATTTTAAATGTCGATTTCGATTGTGTTTCAATGTAAATCCACGTTGGCACTTGGGACAATGATGTAATTTCTTCTCTTTCTTTTTTTCTTGGTTTTTTCGATCGACAAATTCAAATTGCGCCACATCTAAAGGATCTAAAACATAAATTGATGAGAAATAAAAATTTTCAAAAAAATGAAAAATTCAATTTTTCTGCATATATTTTACTCGTATATATAGTTATAATAAAAATTATAAATTAATAAATTCCAAATTATTTATAACTTAATTTCTTTTTTAAAAATACATAAAGAATTTTAAATTGTATTTGTTTTAAAATAATAAATTTTAAATTATATTTTTTTGCAAAAATTATATATTTTTTTATTCATACCATTTTTTGATTGTGTTGATGTTCTCAATGATCCACTGTCAAGTTGATGATCTTGATTTAAAGAAGGTTTCCAGTCATTTGAGTCTAAAACAAAATAAAAAAAAAATTAATTAATACAATTCTAATAGAAAATAATTAGAAAAAAAGTTGTCCTAAACATACCTTTATTTCCAAAAATATAGAAATATTCAATATATTACAATATTATAATATATTATCAAAATTATATATTATAATATTCAAATATATAAATTTAATTTTAAATTAAAAAAAAAAATGTTTTATTGATTTACAAAAATTGTAATAGCACAATTGTGTAGAAAAAACTTTTTTTTTATTTGTTAATACTCGTAAAATGAAATTTCAATTTACATATATTGTTATTGTTAAAACGTAACAATTATAAATGTACTTTAAAACGATAGTATATGAAAAAAAAACAATTTATCTGAAATATTAAAAACATTATCTAGATTATCCAAAAAAAAGTAATCTCCATTATAAACGGATGAGAAGAGAAATTTTCAAGTAAAATATAACATTACTTTTTTATGAATGAAGAGTTGTATTAATTACAACTTTAAGAAATATTTGGCTATATGGAACGCATGAATATTCCCTTTATTAGACTTCACGGAATTTTTGTAGTGTCAGATTAAAAATTATCGAATTTACATTTAGTAAAATTTTAAAAAAGAGATTTTACAATGAGCTCGATTTTAATAAAAAAATTTTATTTAACAAAATTCTGATTTTGTAGAATTTTTATTTAACTGAACTTAGATAAAGCAGATTTTCTAATATATCGAATTTTCAAATAACACAATTTCAATTTAACAAAATTGATATCTTGAAAAATTTTCATAAAAAAGAATTTTTATTTATCAGAATTGTTCTTTTATCGAATTTCTATTTATCCGAATATTCACTTAAAAAATATTTTTATTAACAGAATTTCCAACTAAAAGAATTTCTATATAACAAAATTCTTATTTAACAAAAGTTTTATTCAAAAAATTCCTATACAATCTAATTTTTATTTAAAATAACAGAAATTCTTTATAGCTTAAAAATTTATAGCTAAGAAGAATTTCTGTTAAATGACAATTCTAAAAATAAATTCGAATAAATAATAATAAATAAATTCGATTGTATAGGAATTTTTTGAATAAAACTTTGGTTAAATGATAATTTTGTTATATATAGAAATTATTTTAATTGGAAATTCTATTAATTTAAATACTTTTAAGTGAATATTCGAATAAAATAGAAATTCGACAAATAATCAATTCTGATAAATAAAATTTCTTTTTTATGAAAATTTTTCTACATATAAATTTTGTTAAATTGAAATTATGTTATTTGAAAATTTGATATATTAGAAAATCTGCTTTATCTAAGTTCAGTTAAATAGAAATTCTATACAAAATCAGAATTTTGTTTAATAGAAATTTTTTATTATTAAAATTAGGCTCATTATAAAATCTCTTTTTTAAAATTCTACTGAATGTAAATTCGATAATTTTTAATTTAAAACCACAAAAATTCCGTCAAGTCTGTAATGAAGGGAATATTCATGCGTCCCAAAGATTTTTTGACGATTACATATATATTTTTCACATTTTCTATTTATAAAAGTATAATAGTCACAATATGTCGAATAAATATAATTTTATTATTGCTAAGGGGTCGTCCATAAACCACGTAGCACTTCAAGGGAGAGGGGGAGGGGAGTCGAGTTATTGTCTACGATAAGAGGAGAAAATGGCGCTAATACATATGTAACAGCGTGCTACATGGGATGAGGGGGGGGGGGGTTTAAAATTTCCAAAAAATGGGGCTACGTAGTTTATGGACGACCACCTAAAATGAACAATTAAAACAATTTAACTTTGCAACGTTTTTCATGATAATTAACACTGCTGATGTGGGCAAAATATTTTCCACATTTTCTACATTGTCCAACTTTACCGCACTCACGACGAACATGAAAAACTAATCTCTTCTCATGTGTATAAGATGCACCACAATTACTACAAGCATATGGTTTCTTGAGAAGTGGATTTGTCTCATGTTTTTTTTTATGCTTTGCCAAATAACCAATGTGATTATATAATTTTCCACAATATTCACATGTGAATTGCATTTTATTTAAATCCACTTTCGTATTTGGAACACCTGAAATAGAAATAGATATAAGGAAAAAAATAAACTCGGGAAATTAATTAACTTAAGAACTATGAATAGTTTAATTAATTATAAACAGTAAAAATATTTTTTATTTTATTTTTATTATAAAGGTAAATTTAATAAATAATATTGCGCCTGGTTATATAACTGAATTTTGAGTAATCAATTTATATTCACAAATAGCGATGAGGGTTAAATGAGAATTTTTAGCAATAGTAGTGAAATATATTTATGTGTCGTGCCTTGAATAAAAAGATCTAAGAAGCGAAAAAATTATAGGTTATGTTTTCAAAGTTTCACATAACCTACAATTTGTTTTCTTCTTACTCTCTAAATTTGAATTAGTGAGAATTTGTTCACTAATTTAAATTAGTGAAAATTTCTACTAATTTAAATCAGTGAATACAAATTCTCATTAATTAAAATTTAAAGAATAGGTTTCTTTCTTTAGAGCGCGCCACATTAAAAAATTCTTACAAAGAAAAAAATGTGATTTATAAAGTAAATTAAACATTTTATTTCTTTCACACTGCTACGTATATATAGTAATTACAAAACTTATTATAATATAAATATAATGTAATATTTTGTATATAATATAGTTTTAATTTCGTATCATCGTGTTAAATATATTTCAAAGTGAAGATAATTTATAATCATTTTTTAAACGATGATTATTATTATACGTTCAATGTGATTTCGATATATCAATAAAAGAACATTATGCATTGAAAACCTTGTTCTACAATCAATATACAATATACTACTAATAAAACTACAAAAATATAAATTAAAGCAAATTACAAAAAAAAATCGAAATTATTAATTTGTATTAAAAATAACTTCAATTTCGCCCTTTAATGTTTTTGAACTTGCACTTAATTTATCGTCTGCATCTTCAATGAGAAAACCAACATGTTGTATAAAAACCCACAAATGAGTAGCGTCCAATGGATATGAATAATTGAGAACATAATAAATTTTTAAAGACAAATCTATTGCGTGCATTGGACTTTCAACACAATATTTATAGCCATTAGATTGACTTGAATCAATGTACACATATGAGGCAACAATTTTTTTAAAAGTACCAACAAATATTGGCAAAACCTGAACTGACAATCCACGTTTTTTAAGATCTTCTCTTCTTCTTTTTATTGCTCTATCCATGTCCGCTTTATTCTATAAGAAATCATTTTTTTTTTTACTTTATTTTGATATTCAACAGTATTTAATAGACGCATGTCTAAAATTAATTAAAATTTTTTATTTGATAAAATTTTCTTTTAGTCGAATTTTCATTTGTTGAAATTATTTTAACAAATTAATTTTAGTCATTATTCATGCGTTTTGTACTGTATAATAGTTTAAGGGTATGTGGGAACCTCCCACGTGACCAAGTATGGGAAAATGTGTTTTGGTAGTATACACTTCACTCTAAAATGAGAAAAGATTTTTGTCTACAATTTTGAGGGATGATAGATTAGGGTACAAGGAATCTCGCTGTTCTCCGCAAAATACATAATTTTGCTTTAAATTATTAAAAAATTGAAATTTAAAAAGTGTGATTTTTAAACGAAAATGAAAACAAAGATGGCGGCGCATACACAGACGTTGCTAGAGTTTGTCAGTGCTCCAGTAAACAGGGGTGCGATTCTGTAACTTGACATCACTTTCACTTCACTTTCACTCGAAGTACACTTCACATTCACTTCACTTTCACTCGAAGTTCACTTCACTTTCACTTCACTTTCACTCCAAGTTCACTCGAAGTTCACTTCACTTTCACTTCACTTTCACTCGAAGTTTACTTCACTTTCACTCGAAGTTCACTCAAAGTTCACTTCACTTTCACTCGAAGTTCACTTCACTTTCACTTCACTTTTACTCGAAGTTCACTCGAAGCTCACTTCACTTTTACTCGAAGTTCACTCGAAGCTCACTTCACTTTCACTCGAAGTTAACTTAAAGTTCACTTCACTTTCACTTCACTTGAAGTTCACTCGAAGTTCACTTTAACTGAAAGTGAAGTGAACTTCAAGTGAACTTTGAGTGAAAGTGAAGTGAACTTCAAGTGAACTTTGAGTGAAAGTGAAGTGAATTTCGAGTGAACTTCGAGTGAAAGTGAAGTGAACTTTGAGTGAAAGTGAAGTGAACTTTGAGTGAAAGTAAAGTGAATTTCGAGTGAAAGTGAAAGTGAAGTGAAAATGAAATGAACATCAAGTGAACTTCGAGTGAAAGTGAAGTGAACTGCGAGTGAACTTCGAGTGAAAGTGAAGTGAACTTCAAGTGAACTTCGAGTGAAACTGAAGTGAACTTCAAGTGAACTTTGAGTGAAAGTGAAGTGAATTACGAGTGAACTTCGAGTGAAAGTGAAGTGAACTTCGAGTGAAAGTGAAGTGAACTTCGAGTGAAAGTGAAGTGAACTTTGAGTGAAAGTGAAGTGAATTTCGAGTGAACGTGAAAGTGAAGTGAAAATGAAATGAACATCAAGTGAACTTCGAGTGAAAGTGAAGTGAACTGCGAGTGAACTTCGAGTGAAATTGAAGTGAACTTCAAGTGAACTTCGAGTGAAAGTGAAGTGAACTTCAAGTGAACTTTGAGTGAAAGTGAAGTGAATTTCGAGTGAACTTCGAGTGAAAGTGAAGTGAACTTTGAATGAAAGTGAAGTGAATTTCGAGTGAAAGTGAAGTGAAAATGAAATGAACTTCGAGTGAAAGTGAAGTGAAAGTGAAGTGAACTTCAAGTGAACTTCGAGTGAAAGTGAAGTGAACTTCAAGTGAACTTTGAGTGAACTTCGAGTGAATATGAAGTGAAACTGAAGTGAAAGTGAAGTGAACTTCGAGTGAAAGTGAAGTGAAAGTGAAGTGAACTTTGAGTGAACTTCGAGTGAAAGTGAAGTGAACTTTGAGTGAACTTCGAGTGAAAGTGAAGTGAACTTTGAGTGAACTTCGAGTGAAAGTGAAGTGAAAGTGAAGTGAACTTCAAGTGAACTTCGAGTGAAAGTGAAGTGAAAGTGAAGTGAACTTCAAGTGAACTTCGAGTGAAAGTGAAGTGAACTTCGAGTGAAAGTGAAAGTGAAGTCAAGTTACAGAATCGCACCCCAGCGTCAATTCGAGCGAGTGGTCGCTAAATGAACTATGTTATAATACATTATTTTACTATTTATTGCTTTACTTTTATTATTTTTGCGTTCAATTATGGTAAATGAGTAGAACAGCGAGATTTCTTGTACCAAACAAAATCATTTCTCCAAAATTTTAACCCGAAATCATTTTTTATTTCAGAGAAAGTTTCAAACAACAAAAAAACGTCCTTTGCCCACATACCCTTAATACTTATTATTCTTAAGAATTACATAAAAATTCAATAATTTATAGTTTTAGAAAAAAATTTTTAAAAAAATAAAATAAACTTACAGCAACTAGTAGAAAAAAAGCTTTTTGTATTTCTGATTCTGAAGGTTTATATCTCGTTTTTTCTATACCCTTTCCAAATAATTTTCTTCTCTTTGGCAATATTTCATCAGGAGTTTTGTCTGTTGTTTTTAATGAACGACCTGGATTTTTTGGTTTTATTATGGTTGAAAGAAGGCACAAAATGATAGGATCTTGTTCATCTGCAATATATTTTTATTTATTTATTTTTTTTAAATTTGTGTTCACCTACAGCTAAATCAAGTTATAATAGAGTGACTATACACCGCAGTGAGAAGAGAAACATTGTCATGCGAAAGTGAGAAACTTTTCTCATCGATGAGTGAGTAAAATCAAGGTTGCCAATCTAGAAGACGTGTTGGTAAGATAGGTATTGAATAGTTTCTTAAGAAAAAATTCAATACCTATCTTACCAACACGTCTTCTAGATTGGCAACCTTGATTTTACTCACTCATCGATGAGAAAAGTTTCTCACTTTCGCATGACAATGTTTCTCTTCTCACTGCGGTGTATAGTCACTCATAGCTGAATAAATATTTTCGCACTCACCAGGTGTAAGATGCTTTAGTTCTTCTACTAATGCATAATAATGATGACCTTTTTTTGGTTTTCGTGCTCCCTGAAATAATTCTGCAAGTCTATTTCTAATTAAGGGCCATCGATTTGCGAAAATATCCGATTTTCCAGGTAGCAATAATTCAAAATCAATTTTTAGCTAAAATAATAAACAAAATTTTTAACTTTACTTCTTATACTTTTCATTAGATATTATTCACGAGGGGATATTCACTAAGGAAATCAGAAATCGGTAGAGGTAATCGTTGGAAGATTTCCATACAGATTTCTAAGATTTTACGCGATTATCAGAGATTTCCAGTGATTGCCTATATGTATTTAAGTTATTGAAATATAGCTTCGGATGAACTCGGTAAAAATCGGATTTTATACGTCGATTCATGATTGTGAGTGTTTTAAATATGTCAAAACAAAGCAGCATAAGTATTTTAAAATTGCATATTTCCAAACTAATTTTTTTGAATTTTTTTTATTAAATTCCCACATAGCACGACTTCTTGCTGGGAGGTTACTGTAACCATATCTGTAGGGTTTGTAAGGTTACCGTGTAAGCCTGCAGTAAACTTGAGGTCATCTTAAAACTTCCGCCTTACAGTAAGCTTACACAGTAAAGCAAAGGTAAGCTTACACAGTAAGGTCGTGGTAAGTTTACATGGTAAAGTTGTGGTAAGCTTACACGGTAAGATAGTTGTAAGCTTCCTTTAAGGTTACTGTAAGGTTGATGTAAGGTTACTGTAAACATAGAATGTTGTTAATAAATAAAATTTATTAATATTTATGCGCAGTAGTTTTCTATGGCACATACGGTTGCGCAGTAACTTTTATTTGACCTTGTGTATAATTTTTAGAAATGATACACGAAACGGTCTCATTTTTTGATGCAAAAAATTTAATCAATTTATATCAATCATGGCCGAATTGAATCGACTCAAAATTAAACGAATTTTTTTCAGATATTTTGATAATAGTACAATTGCGGAGACCATTTCACTATTTAATTTCAATATGAAAATAACAGAAAATCAAAGACAATGTGCAATTCGATAATTAAAAAGTGACAGCTTATAAACATAACCTAAAATGCATGAGAAAAAATTTGTCGATAAAATCAATATAGCCGAGCTTTTTAGAAGCTAGATGGCAGCACTCATCTATTTTCTTCCTTTAAATTTTTTCTGAATCGTTTTTATAAAAAGCAAAACTGCCATCTACCTTCTAAAAAGCTCGGCTATATTGATTTTATCGACAAATTTTTTCTCATGCATTTTAGGTTATGTTTATAAGCTGTCACTTTTTAATTATCGAATTGCACATTGTCTTTGATTTTCTGTTATTTTCATTTTCAAATTAAATAGTGAAATGGTCTCCGCAATTGTACTATTACCAAAATATCTGAAAAAAATTCGTTTAATTTTGATTCGATTCAATTTGGCCATGATTGATATAAATTGATTAAATTTTTTGCATCAAAAAATGAGACCGTTTCGTGTATCATTTCTAAAAATGATACACAAAACGATCTCTTTTTGATATAACTTATGTGCATCAAAACGTTGCAATAGAAAAAGATACAACCAAGTTTACTGTGGGTTCATAAAGTACTTTACCAAATATATAATTCTTTATACAAAAAAATTTATAATATAATATATATTATAATATAATTATTTTTAATATATTTTCATATTACTTTATATTAACAGTAACCTTACAGCAACCTTACGGGAAGCTTACCACAACCTTACCATGTAAACTTACCACGACCTTACTGTGTAAGCTTACTGTAAGGCGGAAGTTTTAAGATGACCTCAAGTTTACTGCAGGCTTACACGGTAACCTTACAAACCCTACAGATATTCTTACAGTAACGTCACAGCAAGAAGTCGTGCTATGTGGGTTATAATACAAAAATTCATTTTCTAATAAAAAAAAACTTTAGCGCTTCGTCTTTATACATAACCTCAAAAAGTAATATTTATATATATTTACGTAATTTTAAGTTAATTTAAAAACTTTTTGTTAACGGTATGTTAAAAAAAATTAAATATTTTTTATTTACGATAGATCCGAGGATATATCAATATAATAATAACAAAAAAAATAATATCAATACAAATTATAATACTAATATAAAGTAAGATTTGTTGTCAATAAACTGTCAATAATACTTCGGAATTGCTCGGGTTCGTTCGCCAAATTATCGGTTGTGTGCAGTTAAAAGAACAAAATCCACGATTTCTGCCGGGATTTCCCGAGATTTCTACAAATTACTAAGATTTCTTAAATATTTTATTAATGCTGAAATCAAGAAATCACGATTTCCTTTTGTGATATCCCCTCGATTATATTCATTTAATTTCATTCACAAACATACCAATTCAAATCCAAAATTCATCTGAAGACATTTATATTTTTGAAAAATTAAACCAGTTCTATTTTCTTCACCGTGGAATTCAGCTCTGCGAATATCAAAAGTTTCTTTCCAATAATCAAAAAGAAGAGAATTAGATTCTTTAGCATCGCATAAAAATTCCAACATAACTTCTTCGTCGCCTGTAAATAATTTTATATTCTAAATTTTTCAATTTATAAAAGTATTAGGTTTTTATATTAATTCGTGAAAATTTTTTTTTTTACAATAACTTTAAATTTTACCAACCAGTAGCTTTTCTAATAGAAATTGTTGAGATATTTTTGAATTTTTTAAATTTTTTAGATGCTGCAATAACGCCAGAGCCTTTTAATAAATTTTTTCTATATGAAAAATGTTCGTACAATTTTCCCGCAGCATTAATTCGAGATGTAGTTCCATCAGTGTTTCTAACAGTTTTAAATGGTTTATAATATGTTACAGTTGACTCATTTGGAAAAATTGAAACAATATCCTTCGCTAAATCTTGAAATCTTTCTGTTTTTATGCTATTTGAAGAATTAGAAATTAAAAATTTTTAATATTAATTAAAATGATCACAAAAAATTAAAAGGCATTAAAATAAGCTGCAACGCTTATTATTTTAATCTAATTTTGCTTATTTTAATACAAAAATGGATTAAAATAAGCAAAATTGGATTAAAATAATAAGCGTTGCAGCTTATTTTAATGCCTTTTAATTTTCTGTGATTTTATAATATGTGACGCGCACTGA
This sequence comes from Leptopilina boulardi, assembly GCF_019393585.1. Classification (NCBI taxonomy): domain Eukaryota; kingdom Metazoa; phylum Arthropoda; class Insecta; order Hymenoptera; family Figitidae; genus Leptopilina; species Leptopilina boulardi. The sequence continues at coordinate 1,567,661 of NW_026137665.1, read as the reverse complement.
AGAAAGAGGGACCTAGGAAGTAAACAAATCATTGAATTTTCATTATTTTGAAAATAAAAACTGATTTTTATTTTATATAAATAAAAAGAAACTTTTAATCAATATAAAACAAATCGTAAACATAACCTATAATTTACTTTTTATGATTCTTCCTTCAGAGCACGTTACATATTGGTGATTCTCCATTTTACATATTAAAAGATAAATAAATAGAAATTGATAAAAGAAATCGAATTTAGTTTTTTTTTTCTTAATTTCTTCATGGAAAATTGTAAAATACTGGAGAATCACCCATATAACATTTAAAAATTATAATTCACATACGAAAATTGTGGAAGTTCCTTATCGATATCTGTGCGAGAACTGAATAAAATATCTTCTTCTCTTTTAATAATCTTATGAACAAGATGTTCTCTTTGTTTGGCAAGTAGTATTCCAAATTTTTCGTATTTTTTTATAATTGCCAGTCCATCATAGTCGGAAAAAAGATAGGATTTTAATCCCTACAAAAAACGAAAATAAATGATAATTATTTTGCATCATAATTTTATGAGACGCATATATAGGCTCTAAAATTAATTTTTTAGAATTTTCATTTTACAAAATTTCATTAGAATTCACTTTCAGCCGAATTTTTATTTCTTCAAATTATTATTATTATTCAGAAATTGCGTATTTTTGTAATATAGAAGTAACTCAAAAAAATTTTTTCATCATTTTTTCTACTAATAATTCGAGTAAATAATGATTATGAAAAATGCAAAGAAATAAAAAATCTGTAAAACGAAAATTTTTAGTAGCAATTTTGTAACATAAAAATATGGTTAAATGAAATTTCTGTTTAATTATAATTTGAAGAAGTAAACATTTTCCCGAATTTTTACGGTATTAAAAGTGAATTCTAGTGAAATTTCGTGAAATGTAAATTCTAAGAAATAAATTTTAGTATTCAGGCGTCTCAATTTTATAATCAGAGATATTATTTTTTATAACTAATTTATATTCAAGTAACTTACGGTAATATCAACTTCTTTAGATGTGCTGCTTTCTGTATTTGCGACTGATGAATCAATTTGATCCATGTTAATTACATTTTGACGTACAGCAAAATCTTGTGTATTTTCATCTGAAATTAAGCAACTGTGTAATTTTAAGTCCTCATTTGTGTATAGACAATTTATTGTTCCATTTTTAAGTTCGGTGAAAAAAAAAAAATTATTTTTATATAAGAATCCATAATAATTTGAAATCCTGTATATAAAAAATTAGGAAATTGTTCGGACAACAATCCGGAATTTGTATTATTTTGTATCACTTATATATAGGTATACTAAATCAGAAGTTAGTTGGCATAAAAATCTAAATCCGAAATGAATTTAAAATCTGTATAAAAGAAGTGTGGAGAATTTGACCTATACCTAAATCCAGATTGTTGATCCAACTAATACCAGATTGGTAATACAGATTTTGGAAGGTCGCAGTATTATTTTGATACAAAATTTTTTGTAACAATTGTTATATTCTACAAGTGTAATCCGGTACAACGATTAAAATTTAAAAATGTTAATTTGCACAACTGAAAACAACAAGTTAATTTATTCTTAAAATTAAAAATATAAGGTTCAAAATAATATTTTGAATTTTCATGGTTGTACAAACTAAATTATTACCGGTTGTACATTAAAACAATTGTTACGAAAATTTTTGTATCCAAATAATAATGAGCAATTTTGGATTAAGATTTTTGATAGTACTAACTGCAGATTATTGCTGACTGAAAGCGTTTCTTTTTTTGTACAAACAAATTTCGCATTATTCCAAATTCTTTTTGGATTACACTGACAAGAAAAATATGCTATTGAATCAATAGCATTTTTGCCAAAGGTATAAAAATTATAGATTCAAAAGCATATGCTATAGAATCTATAAAATATTTTACAAATTTTATAGCATATGCTTTTGTATCAATAATTTTTATACCTTTGGCTGTTGATTTAATAGCATTTTTTTTTCTCAATGTAATAGCAGATTAATTTCGGACAATTTTCGTATACAATTTTGTGGACTAATACATAATACATAATCGTAGAGTGATTACTTTAAATTGAGAAAAATTTATCGATCCTCGCTATTTGTACGTAAATTGGATTACTCGTAATTCTTCAGTTAACCAGGCGTAACAATGTTAATTAGATTTATTAAGTTTATTGAAATTATATAAATCAAAAATTTTCGCATACTAATTACTAATATTTTATTTATTTATTTTTATTTTAAATTTGTTTATATTTGTCTATACTTTAATAAAACTGATTAGATGTAGTTCTGATAAGAACAACACAATTTTCTATCTATCAGTTATAATAAAGATAGAAAAATATAAAAAGAAAAAAAATTGGTAATTTATATAATATTTGAGTGTATTTACCTGAATCTTTATAAACTGTACTTTCTTTGTCCCTATCCGTTATCAAAAGTGGATCACCCATTGATGATTGATCCCACATTGGGAAAACTGAAATAGAACAAAATTATTACTGTATTTTAATGTTAAATTTAGAATCAAAATTTGCTTTTATGTATAACTTTCTTTTTTTAATACAAAAAATATTTCATACACAAAGTCGCTTTATAATTAATAATTTCTATATAAATAATCAAATCGAAAAAACAGTAGGTATATATGTAATAAATATATAATCGAGGTATAAAATGTACATATTTTATTATTATTGAAATTAAATTTGTATATTATAAAATTAGTACACTTAAAAAAAATTCTATTTAATATTTATCTAATTCTAGTTAGCAAATTTCTTATTCCTAGATTTTTCATAAGAAGCTTTAATTTACATGAACGTCTGAAGGCAAACAATAAAAAGTTCCGGTTATCCGAGCTAATGTGGACCGGACCAACCGTTATTACAATTTAACATTATTATTGTTTAAACAATTATTATTTATTACAAACGGAAAAATAATATTATATATATTCCATAATAATTTAAACAATTTGAATTTATTAAAAATAAACTCATATTTATAAAAAACTAAAATTAAAAATAACTCAGATGACTTAGACTACACTCAGAGATAATACAGAATTTCCTACTGGGACACCACCTCGGATAAAGCGAGCTCGGATAAACGGGGTTTTACTGTAATCGGCTACTTGACAATTATCAAATAAATATTTCCCTAAGCCAAATCATTTTTGAGTAAATTATTATTATTTTTTTTTTGTTTCAAATACAGGACTTATTTGTTTAAATATAATTCATTATTGAATTCAAAAAAAAAATTATTTGATGCAAATAAAAAATAAATATTTATTTGATAATAACAAAATAAACAAATAATTGAAACAAATAATTTTTTTACACTGTACGCGCGTGGAATCAATAATAATAATAATAATTTATTGATAAAATTGCCTTGTCCTTAGGGTAAGGATTCCGAAACGGAATCCTTATGATTTCATGTCCGTCCACAAAATCCTGTCCCCCCCTCTAAAATCTATAGCCATTTTAACCGATTGAGCTCAAACTTGGTATACATACGTATTTTTGCGAGTAGATTAAAGGAAAATTATAGCGAACCCGATTGGAATTGAATTCAATATTGTTATAGTCCAAAAACTCGAAATTTTGGAAAAAAAACATATCCTTCCCCGCTTTAACTTTTACACTTTTTGGAGCTAAGAAGCTGAAACTTATGGTACACATATTTAATTTTATGCGTAGATTTCACGAAAAATATAGCCAATCCTTTTGAAATATTAAATATTTAAATAATCGTGAACGGAACCCTAGTTAAGCGAGTGTAACTCGTACTTGATCAATTTTTTTTTCCTTTTTGAACCCTTCTTTTCCTACAATTTTTTTCATGTCGAATCACTTCACTCTGACGGGCAAAATATTTTCCACATTTTTTACATTTTCCACCTTTTCCGCATTCATGACGAATATGACTGCGAAGTCTACTTGCTTTTGAGTAAGATGAATCACAGTTACTACAAGGATAAGGTCTTTTCTCATGTTTTCTTCCATGACTTGATAATTGTCCATTAGTTCTAAATACCTGTCCACAATCTTGACATGTGTACTTCATTAAAGTTATTAAGTCATCATCTGTATTTATAAAATCTGAAATAATAAATATACATAAAATACACTTGGAAAAAAATTTATTTACAACAACCAAATTGAGACGCGTTAAGCTCTAAAATAATTTAATAATTATTTTATTAGAATTTTCATTTGGACAGAATTTCATTACTTAGAATTTACTATTATAGACGAATTTTTATTTTTTCGAATTATTTTAGTTGAACTATATTAAAGTTTAATTCGAACTTTGTATATATCTATAATATCTATAAATATTATGTTTAAATGAAAATTAATTTTTTATTTGATCTAGTACATTATCTAAACGATAATTTTTTAGGTTAAGAATCATGTCAAAATTTTTTTGACAATAAAGGTTAATTTCCATTGTCCCCATTCGCCATAATTCTCGTCAACTACCACACCCTGCAATAGTAAAAATTTAGTAACTTTAAATTTTAACAATCAAGTCACTAAATTTTTATTAGAGCAGGGAGCGACAGTTAATGAGAATTATGACATATGGTTGGTTTCCATTGTCTCCACTCGCCATTAGACACACAGAAAATTAAAAGGCATTAAAATAATAAGCGTTGCAGCTTATTTTAATGCCTTTTAATTTTCTGTGCATAATTCTTGCCAACTACCGTACCCTGCTCTAGTGAAGATTTAGTAACTTTATAGTAACTTTTAATTTTAACAATAAAATCACTAAACTTTGACTGGAGCAGGGTGCAGTAGTTGACGAGAATTATGACAAATGACGAGTGGGAACAATCGAAACCAACCTAAATATAAAACAGTGAGTGGAACATTCGAATTGTGACACTTTGCAGGGAATGGTAACTTTTTTTGATGCATGGTGAAGAACTAGAATTATAGAGGAAAGCAGGGTGAAGGAAAGGGTCAATAATATAAACATATGTCACATTTCACACTTTCTACTAGATTAACAGTGGGATGGAAATTTACAATAAGCGCCAATTCTGAACTAACCTTTAAATTTAAATCAAATTATAATTTTCATTCAAACAAATATAATATTTTTAAATGAAAGTGATAGATATTTTCCGTATATTAAAATAAAACTTACAAACATAATGGATGCGACTAAATTAGACATCTGTCGCATCTTTCTGAATGTTTTTTTTCACAAACTCCACAATTATAGTTTGGATATTTTAAAGGAAATTCAATGCAAAGGAATCAGCATGCAGATTTTCCAAAAGTCCCTACACAAAAAAAAAAAATTAAAATAGAATTTTTTTTTCTGTTCTGTGATTCTTTTTCTCGTTGAATGCTTAATGACAGTTGTCATAATTGATTTCTTCGGTGTTAAAATTTTCCGCATTTACTCTTTTATAAAAAAAAGGCTGAAATTTTTAGATATATTTATCTTCTGGTTGGTCTTCTTTAATGTTTGGTGTTTATACAAATTTGTCAATGTTTTCCGCAGAACTTTCAAGAACTTGCAAATCGTCAATTAAATCTCTTTTTCCTCTAACCGAAATTGTGATGCTTTCATGATCTTTATTTTAAATCAGAAAACAATATTGCGTCAAGATTAAAAAATTTCCTTCGCCATTTCGTCAGTTTCGAAGGTCAATCTTCGATTTTCCGGATAGCATTCAAACAAAGCCTGTAAATTTATGAACAATTTTTAATTATAATACAATAATTTACTATTGAAAAAAATATAATTTATACGTGACGCATAATTATGTTCTAAAAATCATTAGTTGGAATTTTCATTTTATGGAATTTCATTTGTCATAATTATTTTTGAGCCGAATTTTTTTTTTGTTCGAATTAGTGTTTTTGCCGAATTTTCATCAAAACAATTTTCTATATTACAGAATTTTTATACAATCCATAAAATTGTGATTAGTTGATTTGAAAAATCGCGCCCAAATCTTTCTGTCGATTGTTTGTTCGGCCATTTGCAATTTCGGACAAATGAAAATTCTATGCAATGAAATTCTACCCAATAAAAATTCCTTAAAATGCCTATTATGTGTTAAATGAAAATTCGTGCAAATAAAAATTCTGACAAATAAAAATTCGAACAAATAAAAAATCTCTGAAGTGAATTTTCGGTTTTATATAAAAATTATGTAATATAGAAAATCGTTGTAATGAAAATTCTGCAAAGTACTAATTCGAACAAATAAAAATTCGACTCAATAATAATTATGACAAATGAAATTCCATAAAATGAAAATTCTAACTAATGATTTTTAGAACATAATCATGCGTCCCATTTATATATTGAAAATCTACGTACTTTTGTGCATTCGTGATTATGATTCAAATTCATATTTTTCACAAAAAGCGCATCTCCCTCATTATTTGCGGAAATCATAATAAAGGCAGGGCAATTTGTTTTGAATGTCCTGAAAAAAAGGATAAAATTTAGTTAAAATTATTATAAACATTATTGCTTAAAATATGTTATTAATAAACTTTTTATTACCATGATTCTCGATCGCCATTGGGTCGTTTATTGTGGCCATCCTTCTTACAACATAGCTTAAGATTGTGGTACTCTATTCCATCTTTTAATATTTTTTTTCGCTTTTTCTTGAGTCCTTCAGCTTTAGATAAACAATTTCGTTTATAAAAAATTGAATAGGTATCATTTTGCAGTTTATTCACCTTTCGTTCAAGTTCCGCGAAACTAGAAAATGTGTCTCCAATTTTGAGACATCCGTTAGAAGTGTCATTTCCTATATACGTAATTACAAAATAATATAAAATTTATTCTTCTTTTTATAGTTTTTATTTTTTGGAAATTAATAAAAAAAAATTACATAAACTATATCTTATTCTGTAAAATATAGAAATATGATTAAATTAAATTTCTGTTAAATAATAATTTTGGCAAAAATTCGAAGTAGTGAAATTCTGATGTCAAATGAAAATTCTAACAAATTTTTTAGAGCTAATTCATCCGTCTCACCAAATTTTGATTGAATCAAGTAAATAAATGTATTACTATAAAGTTAATTAAACATTTGATTGATACATCAAAATGTTTATATGGCTCAAATCAAATTTATTTTCGTTGGAACTATTTTTGTAAAAATAAATTAAACGTTTATTTAAATCAAATAAATATTTATTTGAATCAAACAAAATTTTTGGTTAATATCTCAATTATTATTTATAAAAAAAATTATAATAATTTACATTATATTTACCTGAATTTATATTAATTACATATTGTTCGTCCCCATCCGTCATAAAATGTGGTTCACTCATTGATAATTCAAAATTGAATCCGAGATCTGAAATAAAAAAAAGAAACAAAATTATTATTATTATTATTATTATTATTAAACATTAAAATATCGGTAGTAGGCCTTTTAAAAAATATTTACCACATAATTTTAAAATATAACCTACGAAGAAAAGGTTTTTAATTCAGTAAAGGGATATGATAAAATAAGATAAATTAATCAATTAAATAATTTTTTTATTTAAATAATTATGGTAAACTTATTTAATATACATTATCATAAATGTCCAACAATTGATTATTATTGTTTCGATGATTAAATATTAATTATTATTTACTCGTTTAAAAGGGACTTATTTTTGTTCATTTATTTTTTTAAGATTAATGGCTTTTAATTTTTTTTATTATTATTATTTTTGTTCATTTATTTTCTTAAGAACTTTAAAAGAAAATTTTCCCTTTTATGAGATTTCTAATTTTATCCCTTTTCTATATATATATTGACGTCCATATATTTGTCTAATAATAATAAATTTTTTGGTAAAATGAAATTAAAAAAAAAATAATAATAAATTATGCTTTGCAACGTTTTTCATGATAACAAACACTACTCAAGTGTGCAAAAAATTTTCCACATTTGTTACATTGTCCAACTTTACCACATTCACGACGAACATGAAAATTTAATCTCTTGGCAAGTGAATAAGATGCCCCACATTTACTACAAGCATATGGTCTTTTAAGAAGTGGATTTGTCTCATGCCTTTTCTCATGTGTTTCTAAATGTCCTTTGTGCTTGAATAATTTTCCACAATGTCGACATGGAATCATTTTTGTTAAATCCACTTCTATGTTTGGAACACCTGAAGTAGAGATATAAAAAAATTAATTATTCATTATACACACGCATATATATATACATAATAAAACAAATTATCGAACTCTCTAAATTTGAATTAGTTAAAAATAATTAATCTTTTAGTTAAAAGTAACTAAAATAAACTAATTATTATTAAATTTACTTTTAGATTATGTTAAAATGGGGCGCATGATTATTCCCCAAATTTCAATTTCATAATTTTCAAGACATCGAAATTCTTATTATCGAAATGTTATTTCACACAATTTTTATATTGCGAAATACCATTTCATATAATTTTTATTTTTTCGAATAATCATTTATTCTAATTTTTAAATAATCAAATTAACTTTTTAACATAATTTTTATTTTGACGAATGACCATTGGTTAGAAGTTTTAAATGTTCGAATTTCAATTATCTAGAATTTTCATCTAATCACATTTCCATTTAGTATAATTTTTATTGCTTTGAAATATTATTTTACATAAATTTCAATTTTCTAAACTTTATTTGGAATAATTGTTATTTTTTCTAAAATTCACATAACCTAAAATTCACTGACACTATTTGCTATTTGACATAATTCACAAAACACAGAAAATTCAAATGTCCTAAATTTTGTTTTGACGATATATAATTTTTCATAATCTCTATTTCTTATAATAGTCACTGTACATAAATTCCCTTTTTCGAATTTTCAAATAACATATGATCCAAAGAAAAGAAATTTCATTTCATCTAAAATATCACGTCTTAGTTTTTAAACAGTTGTTTCCCATCTATGTGTTTTATATATTTTGATTAAAATAGTCGGTAAAGTAGATGTAGATTCTACATAAACAAAAAAAAATCTTTATTTTCTTTACCGACAATTTTAATCAAAATATATAAAACACATAGATGGGAAACAACTGCTTAAAAACTAAGACGTGATATTTTAGATGAAATGAAATTTCTGTTGTTTGGATCATATGTTATTTGAAAATTCAAAAAAGGGAATTTATGTACAGTGACTATTATAAGAAATAGAGATTATGAAAAATTATATATCGGCAAAACAAAATTTAGGACATTTAAATTTTCTGTGTTTTGTGAATTATGCCAAATAGCAAATAGTGTCAGTGAATTTTAGGTTATGTGAATTTTAGAAAAATAATAATCATGCGCCCCTGTTAAAATAACTAAAATTTCTAGTAACTAATTTAATAGTCAAATTTGACTATTTTTCAGTTATTTTTTTCAATGAAAATTAGTTACTTTTTACTAATAATTAGTTTTTTTTTACTAATAATTAATTACATTATTTACTAATTGTTAGTTATTGTTTACTAATAATTAGTTATTTTTTTAGTAATAATTATTTATTTTTTCACTAATAATTAGTTTTTTTTTTACTAATTACCAAAGAAAAAACTCAGACAAAATTTTACTAACAATGAGTTAAGTTTAACTAATTCAGATTTAGAGAAAACTTTTAGCTGTCACATGCTAAGAAAAAAAAAAATTTTTTTTTAATGTTTTTATTTTAAATATTGACAGTTAAATTTGTGCTCTGCCATAGCTAATAAAAAAGTTTGCTGTATAACGTTACAAATTTTTTAATTTATTTCCAAAATTCTGCAAATAAAATATTTCTTGTTAAAATTTTTTTCAAAATGAAGTACATATGCATATCTTTGCAAATTTTAATTAGTAAACATTCAATAAATCCGCTACAAAATAATAAATTTTTTTTTTTAATAATTAATAACTTAAATTAATTTTAAAGAATTAAAATACGAAATTATATTTTTATAATTTGGTGGTTTTATTTTGGAGAATTTTTAAAACTAATTTCTTTAAAAATATAAATTTTTTTCGATAATTAGAAAATAATAAACAGAACTTGTGTAACAAAATCGTGAAAAAATTTGTTTCTGTTTATTTTCTAATTCGAAAAAATTTATATATTTGAAGGAAAGAAAAAAAAGTCGCATTTATTAAAATAATTTCTTTGTATAAATAAAGAAGCACTAATTTATTTTGTAGAATATTGAGAATATTGTAGTTTAAATAAAAAAATCAGTATAAAATAATCAGAGTTGCCACGCTTTTGCTATTTATTTTTTTTCTTTGATTGAAAATTAAAATTTATTAATTTTGTATTAAAGATACTTTCTACAATTATTTTTTTTCTGAAATAATAATAATTTTTTTTAGAAATTTGTTGCTTTTAAATAAGAAAACAATATATATATAGCAAAGTATCAAGCCAATCACAAAAATTTTGACTGGGACATTATATTCAAAATTTATTGTTTTGTAAAATTTAAATGAAAATTCTTTAAATTTTTCAGGTTTCCAGTTAACGTGGTAACCCTGATAATTAGTAATTTATTAAAGTCTTACATTTTATTTGAATTGTAAGTTAACATAAAAAAGTACACATATATTATATAGAAAATTTTTTTGATACAATTATATATTTCTTTACTTGCTACGAAATGTAAACTACAGAGCATCAGAAAGTTCGAAAAAAAATGAAAAAATTCTCTTAGTGTTTTTTTTTTACTAACATTTTTCAACTCTATTTTTTTGTTTTATAAAAAAATTGTTCCGAATCGAAAAATACGAAATAAAGAAACTGATTTTTTCTTCTTCTTTTAAATTTTCTCATCATCTAAAGCTATATATCTTCAAAATCGTTAATGTTAATAAAAAATTTATAAAGATAATACATTTTGTTTGAATAATAATAGTCGTCGAATCATCGTAGAATAATAGTTTAAAAAAATGGTGTAATATTTTTTTAATCATTATTATCGGATTTAAAATTCCTATATTCGGCAATTAGTGAAGTTGTTTTAACATCAATTTTTTTTATATTGTCAACTTTAATGCCATAAATGGCTAATTGTAAAAATAACATTTCTCTTTGACACTCCATTGGATAGGGAATATTTAACATGTGTGCCGCTTTAAATGCAACGTCAAGTGCTTTCAATGGATTTTCAATAGGATACCAAACTTGATTTATTATCACATAACTACATTCAATCGTGTCTTGATTATTTGAAATCGCTAAAACTTGTGGTCCATGTGAAATTCCAAGATCCGTAAAGTTTTTACGTTTTTCATTAATTATCTTCACAGCATCATCTTCGGCCTTTGAAGTTGTAAAATATTAAGTAAATAAATTATAATTTAAGTTTATAAATAAAATTATTATAAATATATAATTATAAATTAAAATTAGATTATAAATTAATTTTTATTTATCAATAGTGAAAAAAAAAATTTATTCGATTCAAATAATAGGTTGACTATTAGCAAATAAATATTTACTTGAACTAAATAATTTTTATTTGTATTAAATAAACTGGGTTTGAATTAAAAATTTCTGTATTTGAATCAATAATAATTTCTGGATTTGAATCAGTAATTTCTGTATTTGAAACAAATACCATTTAATTGACTTAAAAATTATTTAATACAAATAAATATTTATTTGACAATAATCAAGTAACCGATAATTTAAATCAAATAAATTTTTTTAGCAGTATAAGAAATTTTTTAATTTACATTTTTTTTTAAAAGTTTCTGAAATTTCTACCTTAACGTACTGAAGTAAACCATCTCTTGCTTCTGTTCTCGATGGTCTCCAATGCTTTTTATTCTTACAAAAAATAGTCTTCACATTAAATAAAGAGTGCATTAGTCTGATAATTTTCGCTTTTTTTCCATCTGAACAAATAAATTTAAAATAAAATAAAAAAAAACAGGTATAAAAATTGATATTAAAAAATGTTTAATTTACAAAAAAAAACATTAAATTTTTAAATAATGAACCTAATTGAAAATTACCTGTTGTAATGCATTTATCAACCGATTCTCTCTCAACTGAAGTTACTTTTGACATAACGAATCTACATAAAAATGGCCATTCATTAAATAGGTTTGAAGTAGAATCTGGATAAATATTTTCAAAATCCGCTTCCAACTAAAAAAAAAATTTATATAAAAAATTATTTTTAAGACAAATTTTCATTTTTCAAATTAGCATTTGATAGAATTTGATTTTAAACAAATTTTAACATAATAAAATTTTTATATACCTAATTTTTATTTTTAAACAAATCAAATTTTATCTAATATTAATTTAGAAGAATTATTTTAAGATATAAAATTTAAAAAAAAATTTTTTTAAATTAAAAAATTTTTTTAAATGCCAGGATTTTTAATTCACAAAATCTTCATTTATCCGAATTTTTATTAGAACTTTTAAAAATTCGATCAATTATAGAAATTCGAATTTTTCAGAATTCTATATCCTTTGATATTTTAAATTTTTCGGAATGTAATTTTCTGATAATTAGAATTTCTATAAAAATTTCAAATTTCTAAATATTCGATTTTTTTGTAATTCAAACTTTTAGAAATTCGATTTTTTAGTTTATTTGAATTTTTAAAAATTCGATAAAATGGGCCAATAAAATTATACTCTGAAATAATGATTGATTAATATTTTAAATATCGCGCCGAACTAAAAAAAATTCGAATTTACATAAAATTTTGTTGAATTGTAATTTTGCTAAATAAAATATCGATAATTTTTAATTCTAATTAATTGAAATAAATATTACTAAATTTTTTTTATTAATTAAAATAATAAAAATTTATTAAACTCACCAACTTGTGACCATCAATTAATTTAAGTGCCTTAAATTGATCCATATAATCCTGAGCGGTTATTTCATTTTTTTTCAAATATGTAAATCTAACATTACTTGTTGTTTGCCATATATCTATTATTTGAGAAACAGATCTTGTGGTATTTTTGAGATATTCTATTGCATCTTTTGTTTCTCTCGATTCAGTAACTTCTGAATTAAAAAAAAAGAAAAATTATTACATAGTATTTTTTAAAATAGAAAAAAAATATGATTTATTTAATCAACAAAATTTATACCTGTAGGATTAAGAGATGCAGATTTTTCCGTTGATTTTGAAATGACTCCACTTTTCAAAAGTTTACGTCTCATACTGTAATAACGCTGTAAAAGCATTCCTCTTCCTGCAGATTGATTTCTACATTTTTCACTTGTACCATTCCAAACTTCCTGATAATTAAATTATTATTTTTCAATTAATTACAAATTGTTTTATATTTTATGAGATAATTAATTTTTTTTTTCAAAATCATTTTTCTTGATTAAAAACTTCTTTTTTTTACCTACTTATTTTTAGTTTTTATTTTTCTAGTAGGGTCAGAATTTCTCAAACGGATCACTTAAAATTTTCAAAAAGTAATTATTTTTTTTTACTTCTATTGTAACTAAAATAAATTTCTAAAAATATTAATTAAATTATATTTATAATTATTAAATTATATTAATTTAAAATTTTTTTTTTTAAATTTGTAAAATGGTCAAAAAAATTTTTTTTTTCTATTTTTGATCATATAGAATATTGTTTCAGGTTCCAAAAATATGTCGAAAATTTTTATTTTACTGTTAATAATATTTTAAAATTCAACTTCTTCCACAATTTCTATTATTTTTCATCGGCAATTTTTTTTATAACATACACTGAAAAAAAATTTATTTGGATCAAATTAAAAGTATAATTGATCCAAATACATCATTTACTTGTCTATTATCCAATAAATATGTATTTGAACCAAATACAGATTTACTAAACCCAAGTATTTTATTTTATCGTACCAAATAAATAATAATTTGTATCAAATACAAAGTATTTCAAATCAAATACATGGAATATTTCAAGCTAATAAATAATTATTTCAATCAATTATGAAAATTATTTCAATCAATACTGCATGTTTTTTGCTTCAAATAAATATTTATTTGCATCAATACAATATTTTTCTTGAAAAAAATAAAAATTTTCTTGAATCAAATTTTTTGATTATTTATCATAAGTAATTCTTTTAATTGAAACTAAAACCTCTTTAATTGCGGCAATTATTATTTTATTTGATCCAAATACATAATTTATTTGCATAAAATGTAAGAATTTTTTGATTCAAATAAATCAAAATTTGAATTGAATAAATAACATATTTATTTACTAATTCTTCCATTTCTAAATTAAATTGTTACTCAAATAAATAAATTAAAAAATATATAATTTCTACATATACTATGATCGGATATTTTCATTTTAACGAAATATTTGAGTGAAATAAATGAATGAATAGTTTCAAGTAACTCATTATTTGTATTAAATAAATTCATTTATTCAATTTAATTAATTATTTAATTGAACCAAATACAATAATTGTTTTGTTCAAATAAATGCGATTTAAATAATTCAAGTTATTTGAATCAAATACATATTTTTTTTTATCCAAATAAAAAGTATTTGAACCAATTAAATATTTTTCAAATAATTTGAAGTATTTGAATCAAATAAATATTTTTTTCAGTGTAACATACCTTAATTTCACCAGGAAACAAATCTAAAATACTTTGAGTCCAGAAATCAATTCTTTCGTCAGTGAGTCTAGAAAACAAATTTTAATTATTATTATTATTATTATTATTATTATTATTATTTAATATGATATTTGGGATAATATTAAAAAGTAATTAATACTTTTTGTTAATATTAGATCTCAATTCTTCTCTAATTATTTCATCTCCAAGCTTTTGACGATGTACGTCTGTAAATTTTTTTTCAGTTTTCCAAACTGAAAGAATAACTTTGCCCTCTGGCGATGAAGTAAGCAATGATTCTAGAGGCTGTAAATAAATATAATTAAAATAACAAAAAAAAAAAAAATTCCTAATTTTGTAACATAAAATCACTCTTACTATTCACAATTTACAATTTATTACTTACAGTTTTAAAATGTTTCTTTTTACCATATGACGAACTATTAAAATTTTCTTCAGTCAAAATTACTTCCAAATTACTTAAATTTGTCGTCATTTCTTCTTTTCCACGATTCTGTAGATCTAAAATTTAAAATTACACTTTCAGACACAATACACACATGCACGAGAAAAAACTATGATTTCTGAATAAAATTTCAGCAAAAAAAACTTTTTTTTTTTTTTTTTAACCTTCACAGCAAACATATATGAACTGTGAATTTACAAATTCAATATAGAAGAGAAAAATTTTTTACAGCAGTAGATGTGAATAATTTTCTATATTGCTGATGCAAACTTTTTTTTTCGTTTATTCGATGGCAACTAAATATTTTTAGTTATCATGCAAATATTTTTTTTCGACATTATAATTTTGTCTCAGCAAACTTTTTATTAGCTCTGGCAGATATTTTATTATTTTCCATGTAACTATTGTAATCTATTAATAATAGTCTAAAATTATATATATATATATATATATATATAAATTAATACAATTATATGAAAAAATGTATTTACCTGTATATTTATAAACTTTACATTTTTTGTCCAAATCCGTTATCAAAAGTGGATCACGCATTGAACATTGATCCCAGTATGTGAGTTCTGAAAGAAAACAAAATTATTACTGTATAAATGTTAAATTAAAAATCGAATTTGCATTTATGTACAATTTTTGGTTTTAAAGCACAAAATATTCTACTCACTATATATTGCTATTGTAATTTACATTAGAAAAGTACATTTTTAAATCTAAAAACATTATATACACAAGTATTTTTATTAAAAAAATAAAATGTACATGTAATTTTTTATTTTACGAATATTGGATTTTTAATATTAATTCTATGTGATAAAATAAATGAAACATTTTTGTATTATAAAATTATTTATTATTTAACAATCAGAAAAATAACATATTACAAAAGAATTATAAACGTTATGTGATGCTGAAATAAATACAAAAAAAAAAACATTTTTATTATTTAACATATAAAAAAAATATCAATAAATCAAAAATGCGGTTGTGATGATAAAAACAAAACTTGTATTTTATATACAAACAATATCTTATGATAATAATAATAATGTAGCGTGTATATATATTTTTTTTTTCTAAATCATTAGATATGCTAATTTTATACATTTTGAATATTATTGTATAGCTCAGTCGCATAATTACATTAAGTATCACGGGCTAAACTGCGCACTCAGAGAAATGGTATATTTGTATTCGAGCCTACTAACTCATTTATTTGTTGCAAATATATTTCATTTCATTGAAATAAAAAATTTATTTGAGCCAAAGAAAAATTTATTTCTGACAAATAACATTTTTATTTACGCTAAATAAATAAGTCTGAGACAAATATACGTTTATTTAACTCAAATATATTTTATTTGGTTCAAATAAATCATTTCTCTGGATGTGCAATATTTGTTTTGCGATAGTAAAAAAAAAATAAATAAAAAATTCAATTTATAAAAAAAAAATGTTTAAAATATGTTTTACAAACATTTTTTATATTTTTATTCCTCATAGAGGAAGTACAATTAATTTTTGTAAGCTCCACTTTTACACTTTGAACAATTGTCAAACAGAAACTATTTTAAGAATTGATATTACATATTTTATTTTCTACACCCAAAGTTGCACAGAGAAAATTGAATATGACCAAAAAAAAATCTCTTGAAAAACAGCGAGAAAATTTAATAATTTTTTTTCTGAATTACAGGAGAGATGAAACATAACCTAATTTCGGAAGCCGATTCTTTTCAATACGGTTTTATTCTTTTTGGTTAGAATTGATTTTCTTTCTTTCTTTCTGTTTAAATGACCTCTTGTATTAACAGGTAGCCAGTACAAAAAGAATTGATTTTAATATTGGCTGTTTTCGACGTTCACACTGGTATTAATATTATACATTAAATTAATTGAACTGATTACTAATTAATAAATTGAATTAATTAGTAATTCATTGATTAATTTAATTTTCGACAACTAAAAATATTTTCCATTTTTTTAATGTAATCAAAGTAGGGTCGTCATGGTAACGTTATGAGATTGAGAGAAATAAGAACATTCGTTATTTCTCTCAATCTCATACGTTACTATGACGATTGGTTGATTTCCACTGTCGCCACTCGCCATTTGTCATAATTCTTGTTAACTACCGCACCCTGCTCTAGTGAAAATTTAGTGACTTTATTTTTTAAAATTAACAGTTACTATAAAGTTACTAAATTTTTACTAGAGCAGGGTGCGGTAGTTGACAAGAATTATGACGAATGGGGATTATTTTGACGAGTGGGGACAATGGAAACTAACCGACCCTATATAATATAGGTAACAATAAAGTCACTAAATTTTCACTAGAGCAGGGTGCGGTAGATGACGAGAATTATGACAAATGGCGAGTGGGGACAATGAAAACCAACTCTTTCAACAAATTACAGAGATTGGAAACTAATATTGTTATGTTGAACAGAAGGTTGGTTTCCATTGTCCCCACTTGCCAAAATCCCTACTCGCCATTTGTAATAATTTTCGTCAACTACCGCACCCTACTCTAGTGAAGATTTAGTAACTTTATAGTAACATTTAATTTTAACAATAATATTACTTAATTTTTACTAGAGCAGGGTGCGGTAGTTGACGAGAATTATGACAAATGGCAAGTAGAAACAATGGAAACGAACCGAAATTCGATAAAATAAGGCTCTGTCCACAATAATTTGTTATATTATGTTATGTTTTAGAAAATGAAATTCGCATATAAATTAACCAATTAGAGACAATTAAAAGCGAAATGACAAATAAAACGAAGCATTTTGAGCATTGTATGCCTATTATAGAAGCACCTTAATATCTCATATTAACGGTTTGATGCTGAAAAAAAGATATTCGATTTTTGTTTTAAAATATTTACTTTTAAATATTCAGTTTTCTCCATGTATTAAAAATTATTTTAAAATTGAATTAAGACAGACTGTTTTTGGTTTTTTTTTTATTTTTTACTAAAACAAAATTTAGTATAATTTAATAAATTTGAGCTCATTTCCACGATGTTTTCCTCTAATGTGTCTATAAATTGCTTGAGTATATTTGGAACGCATTTCACAATAAGGACACTTAAAACGAGGAAAGTCAACGCATTCCAAGCGGCAATGTCGAGATAAATTTCCTGCTGAATGGAAAATTCGTGTACATCTCGGACAAGAAAAACCACGTCCTCTTAAAACAGTCTTCTTCATAAATGAAATAGTATGCCCTAGTTGAAACTTGTCATAGTAATCGGTTGTAAATTCTGAAAACATAGAATACATTTTTTCTTTTTATTGAAAAATTTTTGCATTTTTTTTTTTTTAATAGAAATAAAATATATTGAAATAAATAAAAATAACGAACAGGCAAACTAATGTACAAAATTCACAAATATTTTCGATGCGAAGACTAATTCAAACATATAAATATATATGTAACGCGCTCTGAAGAAAAGGAAGAAGAAAAAATTTATAGGTTATGCTTATGATCGTTTTATATAAATAAAAATGAATTTTTAACCAAAGTAAAACTAAACGTAAACATAACCTACAATTCGTTTTCTTAGGTTACTTCAGAGCACATCACATATTTATTAATATTAAGTAATTATAAATTAACTTTTGAACTTTTAATGTACATATGTTTTAAAAAAAGTGATTTTGTAAACATGTGTAAAATAGTAACTTGGGCAATTTTTTACAGGCGAATTTTTTTTTTTCAAATTTACAGAATTTTTATTTTGAATAATACCATAGAAACACACACATTTACATATTTATGTAGAAGAATATCAGCCATTACATTTATTTCGTTTTTAATTATTTTTTTCCTATTTTGAGCAACTTTTTTTTTACAAATTTAAATATATTTAATGCTAATAAATAGAAATTAATAAATGAAATCGAATTTCCAGTTATTAAAAAAAAAAATGACCAGTGCATTCGATTTTAAAAATTATATTATCTATATTCTATTGATAAATTGTATTATATAACCTAAAAGTATAAGTAACACTAAGATGTTAAAGAGTATTATAAAAAGGAAATTTTTTATTATACTGAGTCCTAAAGTATTACAAAATTAAACAATAATTATTATACAATTAAAATTAACCAATCGCAACCCGATATTCGCCTGAGCAGAATAGAAACGTAACCGGTATCGTGATCGTAAACGCAACCGGAAGAATAAGTTAGAAAAGGACAAACAATCTATCTATCCTTCTCTAACTCATTCTTCCGGTTGCGTTTGCGATTACGATTTCGGTTACGTTTCGATTCTGCTCAGGTCTTAATATTTGAGGGTTTATTTTTTTTTAAGTTCTGAAGTAGCACGTAATATTACTGTAACATTACCGTAATATTACAGTATTCAGTATTTTATCTCGTATTTGAAAAAAAGCAGACTTAAAAATCATACAAAAAATTTCTCATATTCCTTATGACTCCGATAATAGAAATTCACTTAAATTTTTGATTTTTGTCAATTTGGTTAATAATAACAAGCTGTCCCCATTTACCCCAAAAATTTGAAAACTCAGGGTAAATGGAGACAGCTTGTTATTATTAACCAAATTGACAAAAAACAAAAATTCAAATGAATTTCTGTTATAGGAGTCATAAGGCACTCTCACACCTTTTTGGCTGCCTGCCTGCCTGCAGGTTACCATGGCAACGCACGAGTGTGAGTAAGACAGAAAATTTGAATATTCAAATTTTTAAATTTTTCTGTCGCACTCACTCTCATGCGTTGCCATGGTAATCTGCAGGCATCCAAAAAGGTGTGAGAGTGCCTATAAGGAATAAGAAAAAAATTTGGTATGATTTTTAAGTCTGTTTTCTTTGAAATACTCGACAAAATACTGAAACAGTTTGACTTTGATTTTCAAGTTTTTATGCATTAGGAGCGATAACTTTTTTTATCTTGCTGCCAATTGTCAAGATAAAAGCTTGGCAATACTCAAAATCTCTTGCACAGGTGATCTGAGGTTAAAATATTGACGTTGAACTTGAATTTTAAAACTGTAAATTAATCTTCAACACCTCTTGCGTCCCCATTTACCCCAACTGACCCTATAAAATTTTCTGTTAATTTTTTTTTTTTTAATTTTTAGAATAAAAAATTATTTTTTTGCTAATTTTGGAAGTCGAAAAACTTTTCCAATTCCACCACATCGCAAGTCAATTATATACACATCAGAATTTGGATGCTTTCGACAAACATGTGCATATGCATTAGAAATACTTTTTGACAATAAATTACAATAGAAGCATTTATATTTTAAAATTAAATTACATTCAAAATCAATATGCTTTTGGAGATTTAATTTTTTTCGAAAACTACTTGAACATTTTGTGCAGGTATATGTTTTCAAATTATTATCTCGAATCCCAGCAATAGAATTTGTTGTTTCATCAAATAAAATTGTTTCCATTTCAGCAACTGAAAAACAAAACCTCAAAATTAATATAATGGATCCTTTTCGAAATTTTTAAGAATTTATATATAAAATATTGTTGTATAATGAATTTATCACTTGGTAAAATAATTACATGAATGCAATGAAATTTATCAGTAAAACAAAATAAATCTGACCTGATTGAAAATCCCCACATGGGATCCTATATATGATTCCATATAGGTTCCTTTATAAAAACCGTTATGAAATCCTAGGTCGACATAGGAATCCACATAGAATTCCATGTAAAATCATATATGAAATTCGAACACTATTTGGTGTATGATTTCATGTAGAAATTTATGATGTTGTTTCTACATTGAAATCTATGTGAATTCCTACATTATTTCCTATAATTTTTCTGGCATATTATTTTTGTCAATATCCTTCATAATCAACTCACATCAAAACTTATAAAAAATATCATATAAAATTCTAAAGATTTCCTTATATGAAATCTTACATACAAGTTTTAATATAGGAAACCATATGGGATTTCATGTGCATTCTTACATATAATTTCACATGGATTTAAACATAGGAAATCACATGGATTTATATATAGAAAACAATATAGGATTTCATGTGATAAATTTCAGTTGACTGTTTTATACAGAAGGTAGTTAACAAAAATTAAAAATTATTTAATTAAAAATTAAATAATATTACTGCAATTCATCTGAAAAGAAAAAAAATTGTGCTTTGCAATACACCTTCTGAGTTAAATTCTCAGCTTATATAGTATTCAATAATGATCTCAACTGTGAGAAAAAAAATTATCACCATCTGGCGGCGTAAGAGTGGAATTATGATTTACAGTTACATTTCCTATATTAAAACTTGTATGTAAGATTTCATATAAGGAAATCTTTAGAATTTTATATGATATTTTTTTATAAGATTTGATGTGAGTTGATTATGATTATGAAGCACATATTGCTTCAAAAGAATTACATTTTATAAATCGATCGATTGCAAAAAAAAAATTAGTTAAAAAATAAAATTGTAAAAAATTGTGCATTTTTTAAATTATTGTGATATTTTTATTTATAACAAACTACATAAAACAATTTTAGGTTTGAAATTATTAATTTCCAAACTTGTATTCAATTTCTACATATTATTTAGTTCTGTTGGTGAAGAATAATTTTACGGTAATTTAGGTAGACGAATAATGTCTTCACCACTTCTAAAGTCAATTACATAAACTTTAAAATTAGAATGTTGCCGACGAACATGTCTAAATGCATTAGATGAATTTCTACACAATAGATTGCAATAAGGACATCGGTATTTTGGATCCAAAAAACATTCATATTTAACGTGCCTTCGTAGACTTGCTTTTAATCGAAAGGAACTTGGACATTTTGTACAGAAAAATATTTTTGAATTATCATCAGGAATTCCAGCAAATGGATCTGTTGTTTCATTCCAATATGGTATTTCCATTCCAGCAACTGAAATAAAAAACATCTTTAAATTAACGACATGTTTCTTGATTAAAATATAAATTTTTATATTCCTCAAAGGAAAATAGTTCTAAAATTACATTTCAAAAAAATCATGAAAAAAAACTACTAACTGTATACTTTATGATAAAAAAAAACAAAATTTTTTTTGTTTTCTTAATTTATAATTTTGCAATAAACAATCACTGATGGTATACATTGATATGATTTATTATGATGAAATTTATGTTTGAGTATAATACATATTATATAAATAACACAAATTGTAGGTGATACATGCAATATATAACGTCACAAAATTTATTGTAAATGTTATTTTTTATATACAAATTTCTTCTTGAGTTTAGAATTTTAATATTTTTTTAATTTTTTTTTTTTAATTTAAAAAACTTTTTTTTCATTTTTTTTTTACACTTTTCTTGAAGCTAATTTAGGAACTCGAACGACTTTTTCATCTTCACCACTTCTCAGATCAATTATATAAACTTCACATTTAGGATGTTGTCGACGAACATGTGTATAAGCATTGGAGGATTTTTTCGTTAAATGTGGACAATAGGGACATTTATATTTTGGATCCAAATTACATTCAAATTTAATGTGTCTCTGTAGACTTGGCTTTGTTCGAAATGCACTTGGACATTGTGGACATGCAAAATTTCTCACATATTTTGCTCTTATTTCAGCATAACTATTTCTCTCATTATTGTAGTAATATCTTTCCATTCCGGGACCTGTAAAAAAAATATCTCGAAATTAAAATTTTGTTTTATTTCCCCCTTTCTTTTTTTTTAGATTATTTATTTTAATAACGAAAATTCCAAAATCTAACTAAAGAAAACATTTCGAATGTATATAAATATTACTTTATATACATTTGAAATACATCGAAATTAAATTATAAAGTATCTGAAAGAAGAATATTGTTTATTTAGAAATTGTTATTGCAAAAAAAAATTATTATTATTAAAAATGTAGAAAAGGTATTAATAAATATAAAACTACAAAAAAGATGCTGTATGACAATAAATAAAGTCATTATTATTATTTCAAGCGTAGTATTTTTTTTTTTTTTAATATAATACAGATTAAGGAAACGAATTTTTCTTATACAATTAGTTTGAAATACAATAAAAAAAAAACGCTTTATAATACACTCATAGAATGAGACGAAATTTTTTTATATTTCAGTAACTTTGTTTATTATTTTATTTTCTAAAATCATGACATTTTTTTTTATCACAGTATTTAATCAGAAAATGCACTGTTAAAAATTTATTGAGTAAACATTTTAATAGGTGAAAATAATTATTAATTATGTATTGTAATAAATGCTGTATCGTAATAGATACAATAATTGTAAAATTTACAATAAAGTATTGTAATAAGTATATTATTGTAATCAAAGATGCCATCGATCGAGACCAAACGCAACTGCGCTTGCGCTACTACAACTCCCTAATTGGTAGAAAACAGGCGCTCTTATTTAAAATGCTTTAATACAAAAAAAAATATTTAGAGAACAATTAAAAAAAGATTGTAATTTTATTATTTATATGTTTAGTTGTTTTCTAATCAACGTTTATTTTTATAAATTATTTGAAGATTAATTTTCAGTAGAAATAATTTTTCTGTTAAAAAAATTTTTTTTTATAGAAATTAAATTTTAATTTAAAGACAATTAATTTATCACAGAATTTTTTTTAAATAATAATAAATATTATTAATAAATATACATTATACTTGCTTTGCTAGGACTTTTAAAATTATTTCTACTGAAAATGAATCTCAAAATAAAATTGATGAAAATTAATGTTGATTAAAAAACATTATAACTAAACATAAAAACAATAATTTTATTAATAAGAAATTTTTTTTTGTTTTCTAAATATTTTTTTATATTAAAGCATTTTAAATAAAAGCGCCTTTTTTAATCAATAAGAGAGAGTTAAAATAGCGCAAGCGCAGTTGCAATACAATATTGTAAAAACTACTATGGAAAATTGTAATATTTACAATACAGTATTGTAATATTTAAAATACAATATTGTGAAAACTACAATGGAAAATTTGTAGTATTTACAATAAATAGTCACGAACCCCTTTTTCAAAATTGCCTAAAATGCAATGTATGTTATTTTTTTTATTGAAATTTTAAGATAAAAGAATATTTTTGTAAACATTAGATATCTGTAATATATTTTATAAAATCTCAAATAATTTTTAACAGTATATGTAGTACAAATTGAATTCTCTATACTAATTTTTTTTTTTTTTTTTTTCTTTTAAGTATCATAATTTATAAATTGTCTTTTTTCTATTATTCCGCAACAGATAGAACATAAACTTTATAGCCTTTATGTACTGTTTTAATGTGTCTGCAAACATTTGCCTTCCATTTTCCCTTATAGGGACAATAAGCACAGCGAAATCTTGGTTCCAAACCACATTCGTTTCTTAAGTGTCTTTTTAATGTACACATCCAAACGAAAACACTTGGACAATTTGGACATGGAAATTTCTTCAATGCAGAATTAGTACGTCTCCTTCGCCTCTTGTAATAAATATCTGCAACGAAGGAAAAATAAAAGAAGTTAGAAAAAAATTATTCAGCAAAAAAAAAAACCAAAAATTTACCATATTATTTATTATATAATAATTAAGATAATTTAATGACATTAACAAAAATTGAATATTATTTATTTAAATAAAAATTATTTAAAAAATTGAATTTGGTGAAAATTATTTGTTTTATTTATTTGACCCTTTTTTTGTGATTCATTTGATGGAAATAGTTTTTGATAAATATTAATAAAATACTCTATATAACAAATAGCAATATAAGCAACATGTAAAGTGATTTTTAATAAAGCAAATTAAACAAAATTACAAATTTACAAATTTTTATTAAAAGTAAATTATTCACTGAAAAGTTTTTTTATTTTGTCATTTTATTAAAAAGTTCCCAAATTTGTTTTTAATAATGCAAAGAAAATGTAAGCAATAGTTAAAATCATAATTTTGGGTGAAAAAAATGAAAGATCATATACATACAATGATATTCATTTTTATTAAATATTAATTTAAAAAATAATGAGGTATTTTATATTCTCATAAACAAATATCGTTTTTTTTATAACTTATAACAATAAGTTTCGTAATGTTTTGTAAAATAAAAAAATAAAATTTCTATTAACATAATTTATACGTTAAACTGGGAAGCCGTTTATTGTTTATACAGATCTCTTAATTTATCTGTATAGAACAAAATTTTGAGATCATTACATTAATTATTATTTCGGTACAGAAAAAAAATTTATAATTCCATTAATTAATAAAAGATTATAAATTTTTTTGTGATAATTTATAAAATTTTGTCATGATTCTCGAAATCTAATTTTCACAATCTATATTTTAAACAACTTACATGGAGAAAAAATTATTTTTTGAAAATATTCGTTAAAAAAATTATTAATTATTTATTAATTATGACATTTAATTAATTACTATAATTAATATTTAATTAATTATTAAATTAATTAATTGTCATAATTAACAATTTATTATTATAATATAAACTTATTAAAATTAATTACCAAAAAAGTAATATTCTAACAAAAAAAAATTCTTATCATAAAAATATGTTTTGCAATATCTTAATTAAAATTTTACAAAATAAAATTTTTCCTTTTTTAATTGAAACACAAAATTGGAAAAAATTTGTTTGATATGCAACCGAATAAAAAAATTTTATTCGGCCAACCAAAAAAAAAAGTTTAGTTATCAAAATAAAATATTTTTCTCCGTGTATGTTTCACAATTAACTTTTCTTTTTCTCGTACAAATATATCCAATGAGAAAATAACATTTCTTAAATTATAATACTTATTTTGTGTCATTTTACAGAACAAACATAATAATAATTATTTAATTTACAAATGAAGAACGTAAACAATTTTACATGTAGCAAAAAAAATAGTAATAAAAAAATAGTTTAGACTTTTAAAATAAAATGTTATCGTACAAAATATAAATTCTATTTTCAAAAATAACGTGAATTTTGTTTTTTTTTTAGTTATACAAAATAACTATCGTCATACGATTTCTATTACATATATATACATATAGTATACAAATAATATATCCCTGTATATATTTTGATGTAAAAATCACTGTGCCTGAAGTTCTGAATGTTAAAATGAACGAAAATTTTGTTTACTATTTCTTTTAATTTGAAATTTATTTTTAAAAAAGTATTTTCTGTTTTCAAAAATAGATTAAGCAGGATTGAGGCTCCAACATAACCTCAAAACTGAAAAATTATTTTTAACACAAATAAAATTAGGCCAAGAATGAAATCTCTAATCGTAAATCTTAAGCTTTTACATGGGAGAGAAAAGGATTGAAATATCTTTTGTTCTTTTCTCTCTCATGTAAAAGCTTAAAATCTACGATTAGAGATTTCATTCTGCGTTGGCCCATTTAAAAAAATTTGATTTCAAAAAATTTTAGAAAATCTAGTTATACAAATGAAAAATTATTTTGAGTTAAAAGCATTTGTTAAATAATTATTTTTTGAACATTTTTTTTTTCTTTCAAAATAGAAAAAAAATCGCAATTTTTATAAACAAATTATTTTATTTAGTGAAACATTCTCTACAATTGTAAACTTTTTTTAGGTTATAAAATTATGAAATAAATACAATTTTATTTATTTATAATTTTTCAAGAAAATATATTTAGCATTGAAAAAATTACAATTATTTAAAGAGTAAAGCTGTTTATAAAAATTTGAATTTTTGTCGAAGCTAAAAGAAAAAAAAAAATCATAACATAATTTTTTCCAAAAAAAAATGTATAACTATAGATCTCTTCCAAAATTGTTTGAAATTAATTTTTTTTTAAATTTTGTTACCATTTTTCAGTTTTAAGGTTATGTTAGGGCTTCCATCTTTAATAATTTATTATATATTGTGCGATTCCAGGTGAGATTTTGACTTTTTCGTAGTAGGTTAACCGATTGCAATGAAACTTTGGAATTTTGTTTTATATAGTAAGACTAATCTTTAACGTAAATTTCAGCTTAAAATATTTGTTAGTTTACGATATTTGCAATAATAACAAAAAATTTTAAACTGCTATATCTTCCATTCTAATAATCGGATTGAGGTCTACTTTTTTTTAAAATGTCAAGGAAAATGAGAGGAATAAATCTCTTTCAGAACAATTTTTTATAATTTTACAACTAAAAAAATTATTAAATAATAATTGAATAAATTTCACACGACAATCTAAAATTCAATCACTTAAACGCTAAAATGATCTTACCAGTGTTTTCTTTAATGTTCGAAAGGAATCCAATTGTAAATGCAAGTTTAACTTGATTAATTTTAATAATTTACGAGTATAAACAATTGCGATTTCTGCTAGTTGACGTGCAGACGACATTGCGCACGCAGCATTATCACGTAGCCAATTTAGTCCACGAATCACGTCAGCTGGTTACAGGAAAATGCTGCGTGCGCAATGTCGTCTGCTGGTCAACTACAAGAAATCGCAATTGTTTATACTCGTAAATTATTAAAATTAACCAAGTTAAACTTGCATTTACAATTGGTTTCCTTTGGAACATTAAAGAAAACACAGTTAAGATCATTTTAGCGTTTAAGTGATTGAATTTTAGATTGTCGCGTGAAATTTATTCAATTATTATTTAATAATTTTTTTAGTTGTAAAATTATAAAAAATTGTTCTGAAAGAGATTTATTCCTCTCATTTTCCTTGACATTTTAAAAAAAAGTAGACCTCAATCCGATTATTAGAATGGAAGATATAGCAGTTTAAAATTTTTTGTTTTTATTGCAAATCTCGTAAACTAACAAATATTTTAAGCTGAAATTTACGTTAAAGATTAGTCTTACTATATATAACAAAATTCCAAAGTTTCATTGCGAAAACGAAAAAGTCGAAAGTCTACTCCGAAAAAGTCAAAATCTCACCTGGAATCGCACTATTATTAATATTCTATATTTTTTTTTATCACTGTTGTAATTTGCAAAAATAATTTCAAAAAATCAAATTTCGTTCATAACATTCAGAATTTGAGGCATTTTTTAAATAAAAATTTTTTTTTAAATAATTTGTGCAGCAGAAAGTCTCTCTGATCGTCGAATTTGATCAGACGAACCAAAAATTCGTTTTGTTACAGTATCAATAGCAAATTCAGAACGATCATTATGAAGTAATTTAACATGACTTATAATATTACGTGAATATTTACTTCTCGATGGACAATAGGGACATTTGAATCTTAATTTTTGACATTCATAACGAATATGTGAATTTAAACTGTAATGATTTTTACATATTGTACCACATTTATTTGTACATAATAATTTTGCATCATTTTCAAATGGATTTTTAACTAATGCCAATTTATTAACATTTGGTTTAATGTCCTCAACAATATTTGCAAGACTTGAAACATTTGATATTTTTATTTCACTATCGGCATTACGAAATTGAATTGATTGAAGAACTTGTTTTTTCATTAATTTTTCCATTGCATCCTCATCATCGTCATCGTCGTCTGTTGTATTATTATTGTCTAATAATTTAATTGAATTCACTGTCCATAAATCAATTGGTATTATTGAAAGATTAACGTGTCGTCTTTTAATGTGTTTTGTCACTTCATAACGATTTACTTTTTTATAATCACATTCGGGACATTTATAACGTGGTGAAATGCCACAAACTTTAATTAAATGTTTTCTCAATACGGAAGCAAAAAAAAATCTTTTCCCACAACCTTTTGGACAAAGAAGAAGTTCTTTAGTGTGTGCTTTTGATTTTCTCTTAGAACGACGTTTCACTCTTTTATTATTATTATTATTATTATTATGATTCGAATTATGAAAATTTCTATTTAATTCTTTGGTATTGGAAAGTTTATTATCGGGTAGTTTTTTTAATTCAACTTTGAGAATTTTCAAATCGTATGATGATGATGATGTTGATTTTTTTTCATTATTTTTATCACCGGAAAAATGTGCCTTATGATTTGGATTTATAAATAATTTTGATTTTAAATTTAATTTAAAATTCTCATCGTCCATGTCTGATTGAATTTTATGATTATTGTCTTCTATTTTTGAGAAATTATCATCATAAAAATTGTCATCATTATTAAAATGATTATTTAAAAGTTCTAATTTTATTGTACGTTTATAATTTGCATTTTCAATATCGGAATCAATTAATAATGGATTATCTTCAATTGAAATTTCTGTCAAATTATTTGAATTGTTGTTTATTGTTGAATCATTCCAATATGTGTCAGATCCATTTTCACTTGGTGCCACGTTCACGAAGACATAATTGTTATCTGAAACAATATTCAATAAAAATTTTTTTTTTTAGATTTAAATTAATTAATATTATTTTCAAATTTCAATATTCTTTAAATTTTGGGTTAGAAAATAATTTAAAGGTTTTTTTTTTTTTTTTTTTTTGTCTTTTCAGTGTGAAAAAAAATGAAATTATTTTTTTATTTTTTTAAATAAAAAAATAAAATTCAATTTGAATTTTCTTTATTGTTTCAGTGATAAAGAATTATAATATAGAAATAAACAACAAAATTTATTGAAAAAACATTTTTATTTAATGTTGGATTAATGTAAAAATTAATAACAAATTTTTTGATTTGATGGAAAATAAAGTATAACATAATTATTTATGAAACGAAGAAAAAGGGAAAAAAAATATTTGTAATAACAAAATTTGTTACTTATGTATAAAAGATACGTACAATATTTATATTATTAATTATATGAAAAAAAAGGAGAAATTGAACTAATTTTATAAACCTAATAATTTTTTTAATATATTTATGTATTTACAAAAATTTGTAAAATTTACTGTACAAACGATTAAAATTCATTCAAATTATTTAGAGAGAAATTTTTTATCCTCCTGTAGTGAATAAATTTTTGTAACATCAACAACAAAAATTTCATTGCCTGGATGAATTCTACGAACGTGAGCTCTAACGTTAGAAGAATTTTTTGTGATGTAATAACAATAGGGACAATTAAATCTCGGTGGTTGTGAACATTCGTAACGTAAATGATTCTGCAAATTATCCTTTCTTGTAAATTGGCTAGAACATTTTGGACATGGAAATTTATCTCTTCCCGTTGAATCTCTTACAGCATAAATTCGTATTCCATTGTAGTTCAAATAATCTGAAAACAATTATATTCAAAGTTAATTTCAAAATTAAATTTTTTTTTTTAAATTAAAAAAATTTTCTCTCAATTAAATTTTTTACTATTGAAAATTAATTATATAAAAATTAATCCAAATAAATAAAAAAAAAATATCTGAAAATATAAAAAAATAAATAAATATTACATAACATGAAAAATATTGTTTGATTTTCAGAAAAAGAGATAATTTTTTATATTAACTGAAAAGAAATTAAGTTAGAATAATAATATATTATTATTATAAATAATTATTATATTTAATTAATTAAATATTTCATTATATATTTAAAATCAGTTGTTTATTTAACAAATACATTTATTAACTTTAATGACAATCACCATATTATTTATTTACAAACATTTTCCTAAGTACATATGTTAAAAAAAATAAATTTCCAAAAGAAAAATTCATTTTTCACTATTATTCTTTTTACATACTATATATATACCAAATATATTTTTCTATTAACAATTTATTTATATTCCCTGGCGGATTGGTTCAAGCGTATTTTGAGCGATTTCGCTTAGAAATCGCTTAACTTCGCTTAGAGTGAAAATTTATTGATAAATTGTTTAAAATAATGATATAAAAGTAAAAAATAAAGGTAAATTAGTGTTTATCTATATATATGATTTATAGAAAAATTGTGATAACCCTGGCGAATTGTATGCGATACGAATGTTCCACGAAATTCGCGGAAAATTCATGGAACACGAGGTTGAGATTGAAATTCTTTTTAAAATGTATAAAAATTGATGAAATTGATAGTATAATTATTAAAATCAATAAGTTTTATGCATTTTAAAATGATTATTGTTAAAAAATTCTAAAAATTTAATGTATTTATTAATTTTAATCTATTACAGTTTATTATCAACATTTGTCGATAAAATCAATAGAGAGACGCGCTTTTTAGGAGATAGGTGGCAGTACACTTTTTTTAAAAAAATTTTTCTGTATTTTTTTTATCAAAAGCTAAACTCTTATTTATTAAACGGAAATATTGGTAAAAAAAATGTATTATTTTATCAAAAAAATTAATATTTTCATAAAAAAAATATATGTGAAAAAAATGAATTTTTTAATCTAAAAAATTTTGTTAAAAAGAATTAATTTAAAATGGAAATATTGGTGAAAAAAAATTTATTATGTAATCAAAAATATTGATGAAAATTTCGTATTTTTTATTAAAAATATGGGTGACAAAAATTTATTTTTTATGAAAAATATTACCAATATTTCTGTTTAAAAATTAATATCTGTAACCTTCTTTTTGATAAAAAAATTAATTTCATTGTCCAATATTTTTGATAAAATAATTCATTTTTAACAATTTTTTTTTTCATAGAAATAATTAATTCTTTCATTCCTTTAAAACTTACTTTTTTTTACCAATATTTTTGATAAAAAAAATAATTTTTTTTGGACATATTTTCGATAAAATAATTATTTTTTTCATGAATATTTCCTTTAAAAATTAATCTTTCTTTAGCCATATGTTTGAAAAAATTTTTTGATAAAAAATTCATTTTTTTCACCAATATTTTTTATGAAAATATTAATTTTTTTGATAAAATAATTCATTTTTTTCAACAATATTGCCGTTTAATTAATAAGAGTTTTGCTTTTGATTAAGAAAAAAAAAAAATCTCTATTGATTTTATCGACAAATGTTGATAATAAACTGTAATAGATTGAAATTAATAAATATATTAAATTTTTAGAATTTTTTAACAATAATCATCTTAAAATGCATAAAACTTATTGATTTTAATAATTATACTATCAATTTCATCATTTTTTATACATTTTAAACAGAATTTCAATCTCAACCTCGTGTTCCATGAATTTTCCGCGAATTTCGTGGAGCATTCGCATCGCATACAATTTGCCAGGGTTATCACAATTTTTCTATAAATCATATATGTATATATAAACACTAATTTACCTTTATTTTTCACTTTTATATCATTTTTTAAAACAATTTATCAATAAATTTTCACTCTAAGCGAAGTTAAGCGATTTCTAAGCGATATCGCTCAAAATACGCTTGAACTAATCCGCCAGGGATTGTACAAACATTTAACTTTTTTTAACCCTCTCCCTGTCCTAGTGACGGTTATCGACAAAAAAAAACGACAATTCGGTCGCCTGGTGGGGACTATGGGAAATACATTCTATAGCGCTGGAGTGGGGATAACCCAGGACAGGGAGAAGGTTAATGAGGTTTAACCGATTAGCATAACCTCAAACTGAAAAGTAGTTTTTAACGGAACTAAAAATATATATTTAAAATTGATTTCACCCAAATTATAAGAATCCAGTTGTAAAATTAAAAAAAAAAATTATTTTCATTTAAAATTTGTTGTTAAATAATAATTAATAAACATTTTGTGTTTTTTCTTAAAAGTTAGTGAACAATTTTAATTTTTATAATAATTTTTTTTGTTTTTGTTTAAAAAAATATGAAAAATAAAAATTTTATTTGTTTATTAACTTTTGAACAAAATATTGTTAAAAAAATTCAACGAACAGAATTATAGAAAATCTTTCTAATAACAAAATGAGAAATGTTTATAAGAATTTGATAAAAATAACAAATGGTTTAACAAAACTTTAAACAAAAACTATAAAGCATGAAATAATTATTATTCAGCAACAAATTTTTGGGCAAAATAATTTATTTTGAAAATAATACAACTGAATATTTCAAAATTTGATAAATTTTATTTTATTTGCAGTTAAAAACAACTTTTTAGTTTGAGGTTATGTTAATGGGCTAAGCACTCTTAAATAAGTTTTTTTTTTACGTTATTTGTGCATTTAAATATTTTAAATATAAATTATACCTATAAACAATTTAATATAATTTTACATTCGGATCTATCTTAGGAACATTAATTTAATTTTAGATTTTTTAGTATAAATAATTCGATATATATATAAATAATTGTAATAATAGATTTATTTCTCTAAGAGTTTACGAGAAATTTACTATATTTTGGAGTAACCTCACGAATTTAATTAAAAACTGGGTAATATTTATAAAGTTTCAGAAAATCAACTTTTTAAGTAAAAACAATTATTTGTTTGTGAGATAATAAAGTTATTTAAACAAAACAAGTTAACTTATGTTTGCGATCACTAAATTGAAAAATTTAAAGAAGGAAATATTTCTTGCGTTACACTGTTTTATAATCAACAAGAATAAAATGATTCGATTTTTTTTTTTAACAAACTTTAAGAAATTCTAGACCGTTTGACAATAATGACTTTTACAAATTAACTAATCAGCTGACAGAAACGATGTTAACCGAGTCATTCTGAAGTACTGAGGAAGACATGTTACACGTTGCGCGATTAAAGCTGTTTCTACAACAATTCGTTTTTCATCGACATATGAATATTTTACCTACCCATGCCTGGACCGTCGTGTGAATTTGCCACGAGTATCAATATACAAGGGGAATCACCCTAAATCCTCGTTGTACATTTTCGTCAAGAATTGAAAATTCATTAAAAATATAATTTCACAGGTAATTCCCATACTCGTAGCGAAATCACAACGCGCTTAAGAAAATATTTAAAAAGTAATAAAATAAATTATTAAGTATTTTTATTAATTTTATATTTAGTTATGATTTTTAATTAAAATTAATTTTTATTATTTATTTTCAGATAAATATTTTTAGTAGGAATAATTTTACCAATTGGCAAAATATATTTTTTTCTATAAAAATCAATTTTTAAATTAAAATAAATAAATTATCTAATTAATTACTACGGGAATTTTTTAAATTAAATTTTATAAATAATAAAGTAATAATAATAAATAATATAAAATTTTTATAAATAATATTTGCTTTGTCATGACTTTTAAAATTATTCACACTAAATAATAATTATCAAATAATTAATAAATATTAAATTTGATAAAAAAACATTAGAACTAAATATAAAAATAATAGATTTAAAGAATTAAATTAAATATATTACCAAATTTCAAATAAATTGGTAAAGTTACACTGAAAAATTGTAAATTTCTCCTGAACTAAATGAAAAAGAAACTTTTTTCATAAAAATAAATACAATTCTAAAATTTGAGTATTATCAATAATTTTTATATAAATAATAAAAATGTTCCCGAGATTTTTCCGTGAATATTTTTAACGACTGAGGTAGAATTAAATTTTTATTTAATTTTTTTTTTTTTTTTTAATTAACCAAGATTCATTATTGATGTAGATCAATTCCCCAGACTTTATTTCCAGCGTGAATTCGTCGAATGTGTTTATACAAATTTGACAAAAGTTTTGAACGTTGACAACAATAGGGACACTGGAAACGTGGTAGTCGATTACATTCATAAGTCATATGTTGTTTTAATCCTTTCATTCGTCGAAAATTACGTTTACATTGTGGACAAACAAATGTTGTTTCAGCTGATGTTCTGTAATCTAAAAATTAAAAAAAATAAATTAATTTTTCATCTCGTCTTCTTTTTTTCCAATTTTAGTATAATTATTATCAATATTCTTCAAAGCAATACATATGATAAGAGGAAATACATTTTGTTACATGAAATATTTCTATATAATTAATACCAAATTATATTATTTGAAAATTATAATTTTTTTTTTAATGTGAAATTATGTAAATATAATGTGTTATTTCCAATGTTTTAAAAAAACTTTAATGAAAAAAACATTTAATCTTAAAAATCTTTTTTTATTTCTTCTTTACAATATTTATATTCATACAAAATAGAAATAATTTTTATTTTATTTTCATTATATAGTGATTTATAATATTTTTTGTACTCTATATTATATAAATAAATAAGATACAGGTTCGCCTGGATGTTTAATACGAACATGTTTTTGAACATTTGATGATTTTTTTGATCTATAGTCACAATAGGGACATTTAAAACGTGGTGGTTGTCCACATTCAAATCGTAAATGGCAAATAAGTCCATTTTTACGAGTAAAAGCACTTGGACAATTGGGACAAGGAAAATTTTTGAAATTTCTCTCGGGATTTTCATAAATAGAATTATGATAACCACTAAAATTTTCCACATTTCGAGAAATTGGAAGCATGCCAGAGTTAACATCTGAAACAAAAAAAAGAAATAATTTTTTGTTAGTAAGACAATTTTTTTTGTTCTAAGAAAAAAATTTTTGCAAAAAGAAAACAATTCTTTTTAATTAAAAAACAAAAAAAATTTAAATAATAAATTTTAAAACTGATAAATAAAAATATAATATTTAATAATAAAAAAAAATTTTTTTTTAAAGAAGTATTTTAGTTTAAGAGTAATCTAACGAAACTCAATTGCAACAAATTGTATCGATAAATGGCAAAATTTGATTGAACCAAAAAAATAGTTTATTTTATCTCTTATTTCACATATTAAGTACATTTTTATATATATATATATATAATATTTATAGAAAAAGGGATTTTCGCTATCAATTGCTACATAGTGATAATATATAATATTTACAAGATTTTGTGTAATTTTTACAAAACGACATTTCACGTAAATTATTTTTTTATAACCTATAAAGAATAGTCTTATAAAGACACTCAAGAAGTTAAAAAAAATATATATCATTATAGAAATATTTTTATTTTACATATTTTAAAAATCATCTCCAAATAATTATAAAAAAAAAACGAAGAAATTTTTCCAAATAAAAATATTTTGTATCTATTTTCAAAATATGATACCTATATTAATAAATTTTAGTTTATGTCTTATTGCGGGAAAGTTTGAAAAAAATTTATATTAAAAAAAAAACAAATTTACATAAATTGAATTAAAACATTTACATATATACGAAGTAATTTTTTTTTTTATATTACATTATACATGGAAAAAAAAGTTTATGCTTTATAACATAACCGCGAATTTCTAATCGGCAATGTATTTTTTTTAACTTTTCACTTTCAATTTGATTTTCACTTTCATTTTGATTTTTCACAGAAATTTTTTACTAAAGAGAAAATTAAAATAAAAGTAAAAATGAAATTACACTATAACTTCCTCATAACATAACCTCGAATTTCTTATTAGAACTTTATTTTTACTTTCACTTTGACTTTAAATTTCATTTTCACTTTCATTTTGATTATTTACTTAAAAGAAAATGAAAGTGAAAATAAAAAAGAAATTACACAAACTGCCTCATAACATAACCTTGAAGTTCTAATCAACAATGTATGTTTGTTAATTATTTTCACTTTGATCTTCATCTTTAGGGTTTCGTGTCTTATGCTCGAAAGCCTTAAGGTCTTTTTATACCTCCAGTATTTTGGTCAAGCAATCGACTGGATTTAATTTTCACGAAGAATCACTGAATTCGATTGGCTCTAACAATATTCAATTTTCACGTTGAAAATGGAATATTTGTTAGAGCCAATGAAATTCAGTGATACAACCGTGAAAATTCAATCCAGCCGATTGCTTTACCAAAATAGTGGAGGTATAAAAGCACCTTTATAGTTTCGCTTTGACGTCCTTCCCTCCGTCCATCGTACACTCGTATGGTTGCCGTCATAACAGTTACCATAGCAACGGTTGCTATAGTTACCGTTTCCATAGCAAAAGATTACATTAGCAACCGTTTCCATATTACCATAGCAACCGTTTCCATAGTAACCGTTACCATGGCAACCGTTTTCATAGCAACTATTTCCATAGTAACCGTTTCTATAGTAACTGTTTCCATAGTAACCATGTCCATAGCAACCGTTTCCATAGTAACCGTTACCATGGCAACCGCTTTCATAGCAACCATTTCCATAGTAACCGTTTCTATAGTAACTGTTTCCATAGTAACAGTTTCCATAGTAACAGTTTCCATAGTAACCATGTCCATAGCAACCGTTTCCATAGTAACCGTTACCATGGCAACCGCTTTCATAGCAACCATTTCCATAGTAACCGTTTCTATAGTAACTGTTTCCATAGTAACAGTTTCCATAGTAACTGTTTCCATAGTAACCATGTCCATAGCAACCGTTTCCATAGTAACCGTTACCATGGCAACCGCTTTCATAGCAACCATTTCCATAGTAACCGTTTCTATAGTAACTGTTTCCATAGTAACAGTTTCCATAGTAACCATGTCCATAGCAACCGTTTCCATAGTAACCATGTCCATAGCAACCGTTATCATGGTAATAAACGTTACCTTAGCGGGCCACGAAACTTTGCAATGGAGGCGCCATGAGCCTCCCAGATAGCACGTAAGTTTGCTGCCAACTTGCAGCCGACTTGCGTTGCAAGTTTTGCAAGTTTGCACTGCAAGCTTGCTGCATGTTTGCTGCAAGCTTGCAATGTCCCAACGTAGCTTGCAAAGCAAGTTTGCAGCAAGTCTGCTGCAAGGTTGCTGCAAACTTGCAGCAAGCTTGCATTGGAAGATTATTAATTTATTATTTAACGTATTAATTAATTAAGTATTAATTTAATTTAAGATACAAATTCCCTTTACTATGTATTTAGCACTATAGCTGGGAGGTAAAAAAAATTTACTGCGCAGCCCTATGTGCTATAGAATTGAACTGCGCATTGTTTTTTTGTTTATTTAAAATATAGTTTTGCAAAATATAATGTAGTATTTGCAAACTTGCAGCAAACTTGCAGCAAACTTGCTGCAAACTTGCAGCAAACTTGCTGCAAACTTGCTTTGCAAGCTACGTTGGGACATTGCAAACTTGCAAAACTTGCAACGCAAGTCGGCTGCAAGTTGGCAGCAAACTTGCGTGCTATCTGGGCTGCTTCATTCATTTTTTTATTTTCACTTTCATTTTGATTTATCATTGAAATTTTTAACTGAAAAAAGTAAAAATAAAAGTGAAATTCAAGATAAAACGACACAATTTAGGTTATGAAATTTTGAGGTTATGATAAAATAAAGTTTGTTGTACAAACAAGTTTGTCAATAACAAACTTTTTTTTTCGTGTATAACTATAATTATGAACAACTAGTCCTTATATGTAATATAACTAGTCCTCGATAGTTGTTTAAATAAATCAATAATGACTAATGGCTCATTTCTGTGCATTTTTCGCACATGATTATACATATTTGAACTAAATTTATCAGTTTTAGAACAATAGGGACATTGATAACGTGGCGCTTTGCCACATTGAAATTGATAATGTGTTTTCATATCGTATATTCGTGTGTATCCTCTATTACATCGGGGGCAGCAATATTTTTTTTTCGTTGCACTATAAGAATGTGAATCGCCATGTGATGACCACGTTGATGTTCCTGTTGAAGAAGAATTCAATTGACTTCCATTATTTGGATTATTCATTCCTGTTGATTCATTTTCACCATAAGATCTCTGAACGTTTAAATAGAAAATTGACGTATCTGTAACAAGATTAGAATTATTTTTAAAAAAAATCAGATTTTAAATTACTTTTTTTTTTATTGATTTAAATTAAAAAATTGTACATTATTTCTTTTTTTTTTGTTGAAAATATTAATTAAAAATTATGAAATAAATCATTTATTATAATACGGAGAGAATGGAATATTTTGTTTAAAAAGTAAGGGAGCATTTACATGTCTGGCGAAAAAAATTTACCGTCCGTAAAGAAATTCACAAATCTGATTGGTTGTTCACAATCAATTATACTTGTAAGTTGTGCTCCCTTGAGGAGCATTCACACTTTGTTCTGGACAAGTTTTTTGGTTGGTTTCCATTGTCTCCACTCGCCATTTGTCATAATACTCATCAACTACCACACCCTGTTCTAGTAAAAATTTAGTGACTTTATTGTTAAAATTAAAAGTTACTAAATTTTCACTAGAGCAGAGTGCGGTAGTTGAAAAGAATTATGGTGAATGGGGACAATGGAAACCAATCAAATGTACAAATTTTATTGGCTGTCCACATTCAGACTAAAAAGAATGAAAAATATTCTATTGGAACAACCAATCAAATTTGTGTACATATTTTGTTTTGTAAAATTTTGTCCCAACCGAAGTGTGAATGATCTATAAGTAATTTATTTTTAGCGAAAGTCTCCCTATGACTGTGATGTTTAGTGAGAATCTATACTAAACGTATCAAGTAAAAATATACTGGTAACTTTTCTCTCCGTGAAAGACATGATAAAATTACAATCATTATTGTAAATTTTTGATTAATATCTCTTTAATCGAATTAAATAATGAAAAAGAAAGTTTTTAATACACAACATAATTAAATTTCTTTTTCCACCTATTTTTCATTCAAAATTAATTTCCATATTTAATTTTTAAACTGATATTTGACCTTGGAAATTTGTCGCTCGCTCAAAACAAAATAAGCACCTTTAGATTGCTTCCATAATAGCTAAATCACATCATTTTGAATACGATTTTCTAGGATGAGGTTGGTTTCCATTGTCCCCACTCGACATTTGTCATAATTCTCGTCAACTACCGTACCCTGCTCTAATAAAAATTTAGTAACTTTATAGTAACTTTTAATGTTAACAATAAAGTCACTAAATTTTTACTAGAGCAGGGTGCGGTAGTTGACGAGAATTATAACAAATGGCCAGTGGGAACGGAAACTAACCTAACCTCTTTCAACACAATACAGAGATGGGAAACTAATATTGTTAAGTTGGATAAAGGTGCTTTTATACCTCCAGTATTTTGGTAAAGCAATCGGCTGGATTGAATTTTCACGGTTGTATCACTGAATTTCATTGGCTCTAATAAATATTCCATTTTCACCGTGAAAATTGAATATTTTTAGAGCCAATCAAATTCAGTGATTCTTCATGAAAATTTAATCCAGTTGATTGCTTGACCAAAATACTGGAGGTATAAAAGCACCTTTAAAATTCAATAAAATAAGGCTCTGTCCACAATAATTTGTAATATTGGTTGGTTTCCATTGTCCCTTCGCCATTTGTCATAATTCTCGTCAACTACTGCACTCTGCTCTAGTAAAAATTTAGTAACTTTTAAATTTTAACAAAAAAGTTACTAAAATTTTACGAGAGCAATGTGTGGTAGTTGACGAGAAAAAATAAATGAAATATCGTAACTTGTTTTTTTTTATAAATTTAGGTTATGTTTATAGACATTGAAATTATAGAAAATTTTATCCATCAAATTCAAATCGAATTTTCTATAATTTTAATCTCTTTATTTTTTGTTCAAATAGAAACATAATGTGCAACATAACCTAAGTAAAAAACAAGCTACGGTATTTTAGTTTTGCACGGCAATATTCCTACAATTTCCGCTTATTAATATTATTGAAATTATCAAATATTTTATTTGGGAGGATATAGAATTTTTAATTTTAAATAAAAAAAATTTTTTTCTATAATTTTTAATATTAACAAGTTGAAATTATAAGAATAGTGGAACACGGGGAATAAATTTTTTTGTCGACAGTTGGCAATGGGTGCGCGCGCCTCGTCTCATTCTAAAAAATTGAGATTTAGCTATATTGTGTAAGCAGCCTTAAAGTACAAATAAAAACCATTCTTCAGTTTTTCAGTAGCATCGTACGCTGTGGGATTTCTCACATAGAATTGGCTTTGCATAAAAACCGTTAGGTGACAATTATTTAAAAAAAGTTTAAAGTTCGTTAAATTATATAATATCAATAAAAATGTCGTTTATAGCAGTCTGTGATATTGGAATTAGCCGTAAGTATAAGTAAATTCGGTAAATTTTTTCATATTTTTCTGTCAGTCATCATAACCTGCAATTATTGTTTTGACGTTTTCGTGATTCTGTAAACATTTAAACACCATGTAAATTTTTTAATATATTTTTAAATAAAATAATGAAATAGACTTTTTAATGTAAAAAATATATATACGACAGTTGTCATTACATAATTTAAAATCACTAGAAAAGAATAAAAAAGGGAAATAGTGGTCTGACAGACCGAAAAATGCACTAAAAGCATAATTATTTAGCATCTAATTTAAAAATTAATTAAATATATCCGCAATTTTCTTACAAGTTTATTACAATTTTATTATTACTAAATCTAATAAAAAAGGAGTTTAAAAAATTAGAATGAATTTGACAATAAACAAATTTTATTATTAATTAATTGTAATTAATATTTATAAATATAATTTAATAAATCATAAAATTATTAATAATAATTCCATTTAGAAAATGAGATTTTTTTAAATAATTGGATCAAGTAATGGCGCACTTACACCTTTCTGGCTGCCTGCAGGTTACCATGGCAACGCACGAGTGTGAGTGAGACAGAAAATTTGAATATTCAAATTTTCTGTCGCACTCACTCTCATGCGTTGCCATGGTAACCTGCAGGCAGCCAAAAAGCTGTGAGAGCGCCTTAATAGATATAATAGAATCAAATAAATTTCCTTGTTGCTCTTTATTCAAATAATTTATATAATTTTTACATATATATATATATATATTCATTGAATAACTAATGAATTATATAAAACAAAATTATTTATATGAAGTTTCAAACGTGCAATGTAAATAT
The DNA here is from genome assembly GCF_019393585.1 of Leptopilina boulardi. Taxonomy (NCBI): domain Eukaryota; kingdom Metazoa; phylum Arthropoda; class Insecta; order Hymenoptera; family Figitidae; genus Leptopilina; species Leptopilina boulardi. The sequence continues at coordinate 1,525,823 of NW_026137665.1, read as the reverse complement.
AGTTATATGAACAATAGCATAATAAATATTTATTTATTTAACCCTTTGAGGATGATTTTTTTTTTATTTCAGGTATCAAAATTCAAATTAAAATATGAAAAAATCAACAAAGTCAATGTAATAAAAAATACCCTTAAATTAATTTTTTTTTTTTATTTAATTTCAGTATTGAAATTAAATTTAAATATTTATGATTATTATTAATTTCAGTCCTATAAGGGTTAAAAAAGTCAGATTTTATTTTTATATTATATTTTTTATTATATATATATTTATTAATTTATTTATATATACATATATATAATAAATTTAATTATATATATATATCATAATTATTTAATTTTTTAAGCTATAATTAAAACTATTCGCCCGAATGTTTTCGTTTATTTTTCACTTCTGATTAACTAATTTTTTTTTCTCTACATTTTATGATAAGGTCCAAAACATTTTTTGCATAAAAAAGGTTGATCCGGACATGCTTGGCATACTGTTGAAACTTTTGTTGCTTTATTGCATGCATCCTTGCTCGATAATAAAGTTTTCCAATAATCATAACAAACTTTACAACGTCCGCGAACTCTTCTGCAAAAAAAAAGGGGGGAAATTAAAAAATTATACATAACAAAAATTTATTTTTCTATAATTTCCATATTATACATACATAGTAAAATTATGAATTTAAAAAAAAAATGTTAAACTTACGATTTTTTGTTTGAACTTGAAAATACAAATTCTTCCAATTTGGTGAGGCTATGTTGTTGATATGATCTTGCAGGAAAAAAGTCAATTGAATTATTGAAGAATTGAAGTGGATCTGTGAACAAAATGTAATTTTTATTTATTAGATAAAATTTACAATTTATTACAAAATTCAATAAAAAAAAAGAAAAAAAGAAAGAAAACATTACAAGCTGAATTCAAATGCATGATGATGATTTTGATAAAGGAAATATATATATATATTTAATTATATAAGCAAATAAATATTCTACTTAAATATAAATCGATTTCTATTATTCTTTATTTTGAAGAAATACAATTTGGCAAATGACAGAAAAAAAGGAAACTAATTTTTAATTTTCACAATTATTTAATTTAGAACGTAAGATATTGTTTTTTTTTATTGTCCCATTCAACAAATAAATTATCATAATTAACATTTACTTTAAAAAAAAAAAATTAATCTTTTTTCACTATGTATTATTGAGTTCTTGAAATATTCCATGATATGGCCCAAAACATTTTGAACAAAGAAACGGTTTATCGGGACATGTTCTGCAAAATGTAGAGACTCTTATTCCTTTGCTACATGCTTCTCTACTTGACAATTGTCTTTTCCAATATTCATAACATACTTTGCAACGACCACGTACTCTTCTGCTGTAACAAAGAATGAATTAATATTTTGAAAATTTCGAGAGAAAAAAATCTCGAATTAATATTCACTAACGTTTTTTTATTGCTACTTGACACAACAAATTCTTCAATTTTTTCAAGAACATGATCGGCATAGGAAATTGTTGTATACGAGTCTTGCTGTTGTTGATAGTAATAATCTGAAAAAGAAAAAGAAAAAATTTTTATTTTAATCACAAACATAATTTTATTATTTACATTTATGTAGAGAAGTATAAATTAATAAATATAATATTACATAGAAGCAAAGCATTTAAAAAGTTTTGTTCACTTTTTAAACATTTTTAAAATTTTTTTTTTATAATTATTTTTTTATTTAATATTATAATTTACATAGATCAAAATATCTTTTAATATCTAATATTTTTTTTATTATCATTCATTTTTTATATTATTAAACTAAACAACACTGCCATTGAAAAATTAATACAAAATTATATATATTTTTGTAAAAAAATATCCTGTTAAAGACGGAAGTTAAATTAACAAAAATAAATAAATAATTTAAAGAGAAAATAATAAAGTTAGGAGGCTAGTCTCTTTGGAGGCGTGGGTTCGAATCCCACCGCTGCCACCATTTTGTTAAAGACGGAAGTTAAATTAACAAAAATAAATAAATAATTTAAAGAGAAAATAATAAAGTTAGAAATAATACTAAATTTTATTATTAACAATTCCGCTTATTTGGAAAGCGTAAATGCTCTTCGCTAAACAATGTTTAGAATAAGGTAGTGGACTACCTCTCAGTAAATTATTAATTCAATAAACCCGGATATAGACGGTATTTAAGAAAAAATGATAAAAAGAAACATGAGACAAGTAATTCAAAGTGAAATTGTAATAAATTGAGTGTTAATTTAATTTGACTCCATTTATTTATTTCACTTTGAATTACTTGTCTCATGTTTCTTTTTATCATTTTCTCTTAAATACCGTCTATCCGGGTTTATTGAATTAATAATTTACTGAGAGGTAGTCCACTACCTTATTCTAAACATTGTTTAGCGAAGAGCATTTACGCTTTCCAAATAAGCGAAATTGTTAATAATAAAATTTAGTATTATTTCTAACTTTATTATTTTCTCTTTTAATTATTTATTTATTTTTGTTAATTTAACTTCCGTTTTTAACAAAATGGTGGCAGCGGTGGGATTTGAACCCACGCCTCCGAAGAGACTAGCCACCTAACATTATTATTTTCTCTTTAAATTATTTATTTATTTTTGTTAATTGAACTTCCGTCTTTAACATATCCTGTTGTATAATTTTTTTTTAAAAAAAGTATGAAAGAAAAAAAATGATTAACATTTTTCATATTGATTTCTACGATTCAAAAATAAAACAAAATAAACAATTAAAATAAATAACATTCTTCAGGAATAACTGGATTCATTTTTATTTAAAAAATTATAGGTTATGTTTATGATAGTTTTACTTTGATTGTAATTTCATTTTAATTTAATGGAAAATAAAAATCAGTTTTTATTAAGTATTTTCGATGTAATAAAGTCGTAAACGAATTTTTAATTTGAATTAATTAAAAAGTACTAATTTGATAGCAAAAAGTCAGTTACTGATTCAAGTATAGTTATATTTCTACTAATCATTTAATTAAAAAGGTTAAAAATAACTAATTATTAAATTTACTTTTAGGTTATGTTAAAATTTCTGGTAACTACCCTGTAAAAAAAATTCCGATAGGACAAACAGGGGAAACGAATTGCAGTGCATCATTTAAATGATGATTAAAAAAATGACAAGTAAATAATAATATGAACTTGAAAAAAAGGTGATGAAAGTAGGTAGAATTATTTCAAAAAGTTACTCTCTAAATCTGAATTAGTAAAAATGTTCACTAATTCCAATTTGGTAAGTCACTTTTTGCTTCTCAATTAGTAAAAGTTTACTAATTATTAGTAACTTTTAACTAATTCTAAAGCAAAAAGTGAATTACTAATTTAAATCAGTAAACATTTTTACTAATTCAGATTTAGAGAGTAAGGAAACATTATTTCTTAATTGTTAATTATTTAACAATTTATAATATATAAATTTATATTATTTATTAATAAATATTAGTTATTTTTTTACTAATTTGCAAAAAGTCAGCCAAAATTTGTAATAATAATTAGTTATTTTAAAGTAATTCAAATTTAGAGAACATGAAACATTTAAAACATAAACTATAATTTTTTGCTTCTTAGATTCCGTTCTTCAGAGCGCGTCACATAATAATAAAATAAAAATACTCCTCGGGATAAGATATTTTTACAAAATTTTTTTTTATTTCTTTTTAACAAAATATTATTATGTATATCGATGATGATATTATATATAATTATATTTCATACAATTAAATGTTCATCAAGTTATATGAAAAAAAATATGAAATTACAACGAAGCTGAAGTACGCAACGTTTATGATAAACGATTTTTAAAGAAATAATTTTTCATTTTAAAAAATTATTTCTTTAAAAATCATTTATCATAAACATTGCGTACTTCATCTTCGTAAATTACAAATAAAATACAAATAATTGTGAAGTGTCTTTTTTTTACAATTTAAAATTAAGTAACAATTTAATATAATTGTCATTGAACCAATGCCGTAAAAATAAAAATTCTAGTCTACATTCCCACGTGTAAAAAGATTCCCGCAAAAATTTCCCAAAAAAAAACAGATACATTTTTTTTCCAATGTTAAAATTATTTCCTATTAAATTTTTAATATTTCCATTAATTCTTTTCATTGTAGAAATATTTTTTTTTTTGTATTTACATACAAACTTCATATATAATTTTTATCTATTGTTAATTTAAAGAAACTTTTTTTATTATTTAGGTTATGTTGCCCAATATATTTCTTCCTCTTCTTCAAAATATATAGAGATTAAAATTATGGAAAATTGGATCCATGGAAGGTAGAAATAATTATTTCTATCAAATTAAAAAAAAAAATTTTCATAATTTTATGGTACGGTAAATTTTAATATATATTTTTTTAAAATAGAAACATAATGAGCTACATAACCTAAGTAAAAAAAAATTTCAGTTTTCCACAACAGAATAGAAAGTAGAAAATAATTTTTTCATTTATTTGGAATAAAAAATGATAATTGGAATTTTTCAGGAACGTTTCAACGTGAGCTAACATAAATAGAAATGACAATAATTTTTCCCACCATAAACTATTCTAGATTTTTTTTTTCAAGCATATACAATTAAAAATTACATCTAAATTGCAATGTTCATCAATTTTTAATACTAGAAAAATTTTATATAATAATTATTATTATTTATTAATAATCTTATATTTCTAATTCTATAGCGTAAACTTGATTTCCAGGATGAACATGACGTATATGTGTATAAAGATTTGATTTTCGTTTGCATTTATATTCCTTTAAAACACAATATGGACATTGAAAACGAGGAGGTTTTCCACATTCATAATTTATATGGAATTTAAGATGAGTGGCATATTTATAAGTCTTTCCACATCTATGACAGCATTTTCGATTTCCGCCAGTTAGATATTTATTCTGAGTATTATTCACAAATCGCTTCTTTTTCTCTTTAGAATAGATCACTATGTGTTCTGTAACAAGGTAAAAAAATTTTTTAATACACTCAAATTTCTATATAACGAGAAGCTCGGTCTGAAAACTCTCTATATAACGAGAAATGACAAATAAAGGCCTGAGCAGAATAGAAACGTAACCGGAATCGTAATCTTAAACGTAACCGGAAGAATAAGTTAGAGAAGGACAAACAATCTATCTATCCTTCTCTAACTTATTCTTCCGGAATCGTAATCACAAACGCAACCGGAAGAATAAGTTAGAGAAGGATAGATAGATTGTTTGTCCTTCTCTAACTTATTCTTCCGGTTGCGTTTATGATTCCGGTTACGTTTCTATTCTGCTCAGGCCTTAAAGGCCAGGTTCAAGTGAGTCAGCGCCATCTACATTGAAACTAAAATTTTGGAAAATTTTCAAGAGCCTTTTCTTGAAAACAAGAAGGTAAAATGCTTTTTCCTTTATGGATAATTGATTATTGGCAAGATATACACCAGCTAAAACTTTTTTTGAGTTAAAATAATGAAAAAAATTTCATGTCAATAAATTAAATATGAGCACTTTTTTCACAAAAACTGTAACAGTACTTTCTCAGAAATTACAATCAAAAATGCAATTTCCATTTGGAAAATTAATAAACGCTAAAAAATACACGACCTAAGATTTACCAATCACGAAAATAACAAAAAAAAAGTTTTTTAACATAACATATTTTACTCATTATGACAGCCGTTTGGCAGGTTATATATGTCACCAGACGTTTCGCAGATTTGCCGAAAGGAGGAGATTGGCGCTGTTGCTAACCACCTGAAATACATAATCTACCAAAGGGCTGTCACAATCAGTAAAACAGTATCAATATGTTAAATATTTAATAAAATTTTTGTTTGTTATTTTCGTGATTGGTAAATCTTAGGTCGTGTATTTTTTAGCGTTTATTAATTTTCCAAATGGAAATTGCATTTTTGATTGTAATTTCTGAGAAAGTACTGTTACAGTTTTTGTGAAAAAAGTACTCATATTTAATTTATCGACATGAAATTTTTTTCATTATTTTAACTCAAAAAAAGTTTTAGCTGGTGTATATCTTGCCAATAATCAATTATCCATAAAGGAAAAAGCATTTTACCTTCTTGTTTTCAAGAAAAGGCTGTTGAAAATTTTCCAAAATTTTAGTTTCAATGTAGATGGCGCTGCCTCACTTGGACCAGGCCTTAACCGTTTTCAGAATTTCTTCTCAAGTTGCGCAAAGATTGAAATTGTAAACATAACCTATAACTTCAATAATATGCTAGATAGTGGGAGTAAGCGGAAAAGACGTTTCTCGTTATATGGAGAGACAGCTGATTCGTTATACCGAGCGCTCGTTATATGGAATTGTATATGAAAAGACGGGATCATGTCTCGGATTTTTCTAAAAATTCGGTAAATTTTAGTGATACTGGTGCTAAATAAGTGTACAAATTTTGAATTTGAAATTTTTAATATTTTTGTAGATATTTACAATAGCAATATTTTTTTTGCTTTACTTATAACTTTTTCCCTATTGAAAATAGAGAAAAATGTTTCGAATGTTTTTTACGCAGAAGACGTTAAATTTTTTGATAAAATCTATAATTAAAAAAAAAATATATATTAATTTTTAAACTATTTGTTTCAAAAGTAAAATTGTTTAAGTCATATAATAAATCGATGGTTAAATTTTTGAGATGGCATTATTTTTTGTTTTCGAGATATTAATTAACTAATAAATGTTAATAAAAAAATTATTTAAATAATTAATAACATTTGAAGGGATTTTTTTTTGCAAACTAATGATGTTTAAGTCTTTATTAAATCTAAAATAATCAATAAAAACTGATTTTTGATATTACAGAAAAAAAAAACTTGTAAAAATGTCGTAAACATAATCTACAATTCGTTTGCTTTGTCTCACATATTTTTATAAACAAAAATTATTTAACAATAATAATTTTATGGTAAAAATGAAAAATTTTAATTTTAAGATGGATTATTTTTTTTTCGTATTTGCTTCATTATCAATGATAGTAACTTCAAAATAAGGATGCTGACTTTTTACATGTCTAACAAGATTTGCACGTCGATTTGTCCTTTTTAAACAATAAGAACACATAAATCTTGGAATTTTTGAACATTCATAAGTGCAATGTCTCGTTAAGAGTTTTTTTGATTTATAAATATTACCACAATATTTGCAAACATTACCAGGTGGTTCGATTTCTGAATAGTCTGATGACTGATGACATACGAGTTCCGAATCAATTGCCAATGGATCCGTGTCATTCCAAACTGAAAGCAAACAAACAAAAATAACATCAATTCAAAATAAATTATTGAACAATTTTTTTTTTACAATTTCTTTATAGACAAGCAAATTTAATTAATAAATTTATTATATTAAGTGATTTTCCAAATATAGTGGTTATTTTCATATTTTTGTGTTATTTCATCGAAACATTTTATTATTAAACAATTGAAAAATAAAATTTCAATATTTCCTAACCTCTAAAAAGCAAAATTTAAAGTGTTATAAAAACACAACTATTTTAAATTAATCAAATAATTATCTTATAGCTTAAAGGCGTACTCACACCTTTTTGGCTGCCTGCAGGTTACCATGGCAACGCACGGGTGTGAGTGCGACAGAAGATTCAAATTTTCTGTCGCACTCACACCCGTGCGTTGCCATGGTAACCTGCAGGCAGCCAAAAAGGTGTGAATGCGCCTTAAGGTTATGTGATTTCACCATCACAACAATCACATAACCTTACATTTTTCAAATTAGATTAATGAGGCGTCGTAAAACTTATAAACCCGGCTGAAAAAACATGTACAAGAAAATGTACAAGTTCATTAATGAACATGTACATTTTCTTTACAAGTTTTTTCAGCCGGGAACTTATTAACATTAAGCTTAATAACAATTTAACAGAATTTTATTTTTTAATAATTGGCGTTTGTTATAAATAATTGTAATATACAAATATTTATCCTTATTTATATATTTGACGAAAGTGACGCTTCATAAAAATTCCGGAATACTAGAGATGGGAAACAACGACGATAAACAAGTTCTTAAGGAACTTTCAGAATTTTTTTTCATCATCGTTACTTTCCATCTCTGGTCTTAAATTGTTATTAAGCTTAATCTTGAATATTATTTTTTTTTATTTAAAAACTTATTATTTGGTTTACTGTTTTTCGGACAAGTTGTGATTTCTACAACTATATAGTGATTATAATTTTTTACAGCGCCTCCTGGATCACTAATTGAGGTTAGTTTCCTGTTTTATTTCGACAGCTGAAAATAATTTATCAGTTGGTCTTGTGTATTTAAAATTAATTTTGTAATCACTTCGACTATAACTATATTTAATGCCAATAAAATAATAAATAGAAATTTATTTTTTAATTTTCTCCTTCAAAAATCACCAGTTTCTAGAGACTCACCCATATTTCATTTAAAAAAAAAAAATTCCCCCAATATTAAAAAAAAGTAAAAATAACCAAAGCAGATAATTGTATAATACAGTATAAGTATAGTTTTATTAATAAATTATTGATATTTTTTTTTCGGTAAAATTTATTATATACAAACTTGAATTTTTTTCTAACAATATATAAATATATGGAAAATGAATGCAAAAAATTATTAAGGAGGTTATAGCGAAAATAGAATTAACATTAGTAATTTAATGAAACTTAATCCACTATTAGATAAATGTTTGAAAATTATGTAGCTAAATTTTTCAGACTTCTAGGTTCTTGTCAAAAAAAGTTATAAGCGTTTTTGTTTTTTAACAATTAACATTGTGTCTTATGGGAATTAAGTACTTTTTCATAGATATTTACTCACCATAAAATAATTAACATTAGGAAATTGATGAAACTTTTTTTGAATACAAAACAGATATTAAATGATTAAATATCTGTTTAAAAAAGTGTTATTAGGTTCTTGTGGGAGCTCATGGACTTAAGAATATATGGACGGAGTACGTTCTAACAAACGTTGGTGAGGGGGATCAAGTATCTGAAGGGGAGGGAAGAGGTTGTCCGCCATATTAGGTATTTCACTTTCAAATATGGCTGCCCGATCAGCTGGAAGCCTGGAGGGACAACAAATAATTTTACTATAGTCCATCTACAGTTGGTAACGTTGAAAACTTCAAAAACTTAACCTCAAAATCACTTCTTTGACAATTATTTATTGTTTTTTTCGTTTGTTGTCCCTCCAGGCTTCGACGTCACAAGGTAATATGCCTAATTGGTCGGGGAATGTTTTCTGGTTTCTGATTGGTTGATTCGCTGATTGGCTTTTGAGCATAAGGCGGTCAATTTAAACGGAATATTCACAACTTTATTTTTATCTAATTGTATTTTTTTCTTATAATTAATACTATTAAAAATTATTGAAATAGGTGTATTAAATATAATAATTAAATTATATAGAAATAATTGACTACATAAAATAAATGTATTTTTAAAATCTTTTCAACAAAATAACCTCAAAATATTCACTATTACTGTTTAAAATAATTAACCTGTGGAAAGTGATTTTCCTCTCCGAGCTTATTTCCACTATTTTTCTTTTTCGATGAATATAATTTTTACAACTTTTTAAAACACAGTTCTTCATGATTATCACATTAAACTTAACATTTAATCACATTTATTTTCACAACTAAGCAGGTTATGTGTCAATACTCTTAGGTCCATGTGGGAGCTGCAGTAAATTAATTTTTAACAATATTTCACGTTTTATACGTTAAATTGAACAGCTGTCAGAACGTCTGGCAACGTTGCACACTTGATCATGCATATTGTAAATTAATTTTGCGTGCTAAATTTTAAAATGTTGATTCTGATAGCACGTATAAAATACAATTTAAAAAGAAAATAAAAATTAATAAATAAAATTGATTATAAATTTTTTAAAATTAAATTAAAGTTAATTAAATAGTGGGATAATTGTTTTATTAAAGTAAACAAGTCATATAGCAACCATTTGCAACTCGACTGAGACGTAATGTGGCGTTGCCAGACGTTTCACAGTACCGAGAAAGTCAAATCATAAAATAACGGATTCTATTTTGATTAGTTCAGTCAATCCCTATAACCTCCTTAAATAAAATTATGTAATTCTATATCAATGACATAAACCTCATGATTTTTGTGTACATTTTTAATATGAGAATTAACGTTAGATTGACGCTTAGATAAATATTTACAATAGGGACATTTAAATCGAGGATTTTTTTCACATTCATATTTAATATGTCTATAGAGACAACTAGAATATGTGTAATTTTTTCCACAGCTATTGCACATATAAAAATTCATTCTCGATCCATTTTGTTGCGTGTAGTCATGGTAATATGCTGAAAATAAATAAAGATAAAAAGTTAATATAAAGAAAATAATTTTTTTTTTGAATAGATGAAAAAAATATTAATACACACACACACGTGAAGACATGTTTGGAATTTTTTTAAAAAATGGAAAGACAAATAATTAATTCACATATTATTTATTGACATATATATATATGTATATAAGATAAATGGCATTTTTTCATAACTGTTAAATAAATAGATAGTTATGTGAAATAAATATTCATATTTTTACTATATTAATATAATGTATCTTATTATCTATTCAAATTTGGCACATTCCAATTTTTTTTTTTCTTTAAAAAGAATATTTTTCATTAAACGTCAATGTGTACAAAAATATTGAACACTTGAGTCTGATTTTTCTTTGGCTTTGAATACAAGAATATAACCAAATATTAATATTTTTCAATTTTACATTTCTATATAAATTCACGATGAAATATGATAGTTGATATAATATCATGGAGAAATTTTTATATCACTTTTTGTTAAATTCACATGTAATTTTTAGTAAATTGACTACTAAAGTGGGGAAAAAGTGTCGCCCACCGTACTTTTATTAGAAGACCGGAAACGCCATATTGTTTATTCCCGTTTTTTCAAAAGTGGCGGGAGAATTCAAATAATTTAATGGGATTGATAATATATTTAACAACAATTTAAATAATTATTTGTCAATAATTTTAATTTTTTTTTAATATTTTAACGTAATTGATATTTAAAAAAAACATAGTTTTTCCCCACTTTGGTAATCAATTTACTAAAAATACATTATTTAGGAAAAAGTGGTATAAAAAGTTTCTTCGTGTACTTTACTATATTTCATCTAATTTGAAATGTACGTTATTTAGAAAATTATTACTCGCCTGTTCGGTAAACTTTACACAATTTTACAATAGTTTCACGTAATTTTTTTTTATATCTAGATATTTATTTTCAAACGTTTAACGTTTTACTTAAAATATAGTAAATATTCAACTATATTTATTTATTATATATTTGTTATTTATATATATATTTTTTTTTATATTAATTTTTTTCGTATATTTCTAATATTCTATTGGAAATAAAATTGAAAAAACAAATTTCGTTTAAACGAAAATAAACATTTTTTTTTTTGAAATCAAATTTTTAGAAAACTAAAAATATTACTTATTTTTAATTAATGAACAACAGGTACATAATTGCACAGCATAAAAAGTTTGTAAAAAAATAAATTTCCAACAATTTTTTTTTTTGCAAGGAGAGAAAAGGGATAATTTTAGTTTTGTGTTTCAAATTTTTCATAAAAATTATAGAAATGTGTTCTCTCATGATCTCTTAAATGATGTCTGTGCTTAAATCGTTTAGTACATGTATTACAACCAAATCTTGGTGGTACAGAACATTCAAGACGTAAATGTCGTTTTAAATTACATTTATGTGTATAGGATCGTGAACATCTTGGACATAAATAAGGTGGACCATCATCTGCATCTTTAGATGTCTTCCAAACTGAAACATTTTTTAAAATTATTTCTATTAATAAATATTCTAAGTATCAATTTCGAAAATAATTATTTAAAGCAATATAATATAGAAATTAAATATTACGTATACAAAAAAGAAAAAAATAATAATGAATGAAAATAAAATAAAAAAAAACACTCGGAAACAATCATTCATGCTGTAAAAGAAAATATTTCTCAACAAATACTATTGATGTAATTATTCCAAAAATGTAGAATAGAAAAAAATTGAGTACATTAAAAAATTGACAAACAAAACACAAATTTTTTTCTTTTTTTTCTTTATAACAAAATTTCAAGTTTTAATTAACGAATTGTTTTATTTAGTACTGTGGTACATAATAATTGTAACAAAAATAATTAATACAACACTGACTATTGTCAGAAATAATTGTTAACAATATTAAACTTTTTAATTATCAACGCAATGAAAAATATTATATATCTATATATATGTAATTGATCACATTAAATTTGATCACAAACCTTGTTTGAAAAAATATATTTTTAAGAGTGTTCAAAAAAATTCCAGATCCCTTTAGTTTAAAATTAATAGAAATAAAAAAAAAAAAATAAAATAAAATTTTCTCCATTATTATTATTAAAAGGGAGGGGAATTTTTTGAAGGTATTTTTACCATTTTTTTAATCAACACATCTTCACTTTTGTTTATAAATTATAAACTAATTAAATATATATTTTTTCGAATATTATATCACTAATTTTATCACAAGTTAGGAACACTTTTATTTAAGTGCTAAACTTTATGTAAACATAAAGTCAATTATAACAGCACGCAATTCTTTTTCCTAACTTTTTATCAATATTTTTTTTTTTTTTCTAATTTAATAAATCACATAACTTTTTTAACTTTTATAATCACTCTTTTGTTTGGTCAGTCAATGGATTTTCATTAAATACTTTCTTTACATTTGGCAAATCAAAAAATAAAAAAAAAATCGTGTAAAATAAAGAAAAAACGAAAAAAAAAATGTTTTTTAAACAAAAAAAAAGTATTAAGATCACCAAATGTAATTTCAATTGTAAAATGCTGGTTTTATGTGGAAAGCGAATTTTCTACGGTTTTTTTTTACATGAGTTCACAATTTCAGCTTGTTAATATTATTATTATGAAATTATAAAAAATTTTACGTGGCATTTAAATTTCTTTTAAAAATTCAATATAATATTAAGAGTGTTTAACTCAGTAACATAACCTCAAACTCAAGAGTTGTTTTTAATAACAAATAGAACTAAATAAAATTAATTTTATCAAATTTTTGAAAAATTGTACCCAGATAGCACGTAAGCTTGCGGCAAACTTGCCGCCCAATATTGCCAAACTTGTACGGCAAACTTGCCGCAAGCTTCAAATGTCCCACCTGACCGAAAGTTTGCATGGTAAGCTTACCGAAAGATTGCAGTGTAAAGTTGCTGCAAGATTGGACAATAAGATTATTGCAAGATTGCTTAGTAAGCTTGCACGGTAAGCTAGTAGCAAGGTTGGTGAAAGGTTGCCAAATAACCTTGCTTTAAACCTTAAAAATTTTTTTTAAAAAAATGTTTTGTTTAATTAATATAATAAAATTAATTTTTAAAAAATTTCTAGGTTTAAAGTAAGGTTATTTAGCAACCTTGCAAGCATACTGAGCAATCTTGCGATAATCTTATCACAGTAAAAACCTGGACTCATTTTTGCTGCGGATCAAAATTCTGTTAAAAACTACTTCTTAGTTTGAGGTTATGTTAATGGATTGAACCTACTTTTAACAAGCTGAAATTATTAGTGGAACACAAGATTTTTGACAAAAGTTGTCGATTCAGCTATTGTGGAATTACACGGTGCGCCAGAAGGTGATTTAAATAAAAATGAATTGGAACTTAAAAATTCTTTTTGATTATGATTCTTAGATGAATAAAAAACATTTCTCAATAGTTTTTAAAATCAGTTTACGTGCCCGATTTAAAAAAAAAATTAGTTTTTATATAAAAAACAGTAATTTTATATGGGGAATCAGAATTTATTTAATCTAATAAATACTGTAATAAATGATAAAATAATTACTTATTTTTAATTTTACATATAAATAATTATATTGCTGTAGTGTTTGTATCCGATTTTAAAAAATTAAATTCTAATGTTAAAAGAACTATTTTTAAGAGGGACAAAATTTATTTAAGAGAGTCGAATGGTCACTGAAATTCTTTGGAAAGAAGAGATCTTTAATTATCGCCCTATAAAAACGGCACTAAACGTGAAAATAATAAACATTAATTTTAAAATACTTTCTTCTTGAAAGACGGACACTTTTTTTACAAAAGCAGCTAGAGATTCTTATCTTATATAAATTTCCTAAATCCGAAAGATTATGCGAATCCATACAAAAACACGATTGCAAAACGAAAAGTAATATAATGAGGGGTTCATTACCTCCTGCCGCCGTCAGATGGCAGCAGCATGCAGGGCGCACAAAGTCGCAGCTGTTATTAGATTACTTTTCTACTTTTTGTTTTGCAACCATGTTTTTCTATGGATTCGTACCGTCTTTTGGATTTAGGAAATTTATAAGATGAGCATTTTGGCTGATTTTGTTAAAAGTGTTTGTGTTTCGAGAAAAAAGTATTTTAAACAAAACAAGAAAATAACTTCAATGTTATAATAAATTTATATGAACCCAAATCTAAAACATCTATTATCTATACGCATATAAGTATACATTAAATAAATTCTGGTTCCTCATAAAACACTATTTTTATATATTTAAAACTCAATTTTTTTTTAAAATTTGGCACGTAAGTTAATTTTAAAACCTATTGAAAAATGGTTTTTATTTATTTAAGAACCATAAACAAAAAGAATTTTTAAGTGCCAACTCATTTTTATTTAAACCTCCTTCTGGCGCACCGTGATTAGCCTGACATTAGAAAATTTGTGATTTTTAGAAAACCACAGTAAACGGCACACCACAATTTTGATCAAAAAATTATTTTTCTTTCTACTTTTGAAAAACGTACATTATAGTGTACGTAAATTCTCTCACACAATAAGCATATATTACATTAAAGAAAATAAATTTAATTAAATCTCTATATTGACTGACGAGAAAAATTTATTTATTGTTGAAAAATTATTTATTTCTTGTGCGTTCGCATGTGAATTAAGAGATTGTGTTTGTGTTTTGATTTTTTAAAACAAATTGGACATGAAAATTTTGGCTCAATACCACATTCAAAATTCACATGTCTATTGAGTGAATGTGTTCTGGTATAAGTATTACCACAACGTGTACAAGAATAACCCATACGATCACAAATTCGTGGTATGGCACTTTTTAATTCTTCTGAAATTTTAATTTTACTATCATGTTGCTGTTGTTGTTGACCTTTTTCTTCAATTTGATCTTTTAAAATCTCCGATATTATAGTAGCCTCTCTACTTTGATTTTTAGACAATATATTTTGAAAATACATTGTTTGATATTGATAGAATTTATCAATTGTCCAATTTGATGTTGTTGTTTGATTATCTGAAATGGAAAATTTATAGTCAGTTATTAATAATTAAAAATGTTAATTTCTTTTTCCCTCAGGGGTGTGAAAATACATACTTTTTCCTTTTTTTTTCATCAATTTTTTTTTTTTTTTTTTATTGACGTATTTTTTACGAGCATTGCCCATTTTTAGAGTCAAGAACCACAAAACTAAATCCAGGACGTTACATTTTAACGAACACAGACAATAGGTTTTTTTTTTGTCATAAAATACCAGTCACCACAAAGCAATTATTAAGGAAACACATAATATTTTAAATGACATTCGAAAAAATATTTTCCAAGCAATTTTTTTTTTCAAAATATATTTAAAAAAAAAAACAATTTAAAAAATTTTTAAGAAAATATTATTAAATTTAAAGTTGAATAAATAATTATATAAATAACTTAAAAAAATAATTTTCAACATAAAATGTACATTTGTTAATTAATGGGTTTATTGTAATTTTTATTTCGTATCTAATATTTTACAATTTCATTTAAAAATTAAAACAGTCTGAGATCAATATGATCTACTTAATTTAAATAAATTATTATAAAGATTCAAATTGTAATACGCACAACATAAATTTATCAATAATTGTCTAATTTTAAGAAAAAATTATAAACTTAATTATCATATTAAAATTATATATTGCAAATAATTGTCTATATATCTATTTTTTTCAAACTTTGGCGAAATTCACAAATAAAAAAAAAAAATATTAAAACTTTTTAATATTTTAAACCAAGTTTATTGAATAATAAAATTTAATTTTTTTTTTGAATTTTGTGCGAAATTCACAAATATAAAGATAAGTAACTTTTTTTTAAAAATATTTTTTTAAACCAAATTTATGAAATAGTAAAAAAAAAAAATTGTTTTTCGTTTTTAATTTTGCGAAATAACACCATGATGCAGGGATAAATGATTACGCATTTCATAACGATATTTAAATTTACGTTCACACATGTGACATGAGAATTTTTTTTGCTTATTGCCACATTCAACACGTTGATGCCTTTTTAAGCTGTCTAGCCATTTATATTTTTTACCACAATCAGAACAAATATATTCTGATAATGGTGCACGTATCAAATTTCCATCATCCTGTGAAAATGATGTTCCAACATTTGACTCCAAACCAGTTAATTTCCAACGATATGATTTTCTTAGGCCAGGTCTAAATTGTGATGTCCTTAATTCTAGATTTTGTGTATTTTTTTCTAACATCCACAATGCGCTGTATTCGTCAGGATTTTCAAATTCTGAAAACAAATTTAAATTTATTCCATTAGAACAATCAATAATGATAGTGATTAAAATAATAATTATTATAATAATTTTTATAATCATAATAGTAATATGTAAAAAAATAAAAATAATGATAATAATTAAAATAGCAATGATAATAATAATAATAATAATAACAATAATAATAATAATAATAATAATAATAATAGTAAGAATATTCAATAAAAATAGTATTTCAAAAAGTATGATTAATTTACAGTTATTCGAATTGAAAATTGCCCTTTTAAAATCATGTAAAATATTTTTTTTATTTATTGTAATTCACAAAATACAAATATTACATTATAAAAAATGATTTTTGTATAATTTTTCTATATAGGGTAGATGTACCACTTTCAGATTTATGTTGGTATTATTAAATTTTCTAAAATTACTATTAAATTATAGGGAAATTTATAGAATTCTAACATAAGTTGGCAGCACTGCGTTCACTTGCTTTTGAGAGAAGTTCAGATGGATTAATTAAAAACCACATGCAACTGTCAATGGTGCAAAACAAAACATTTTTTAAGGATTGCTAATAAACATCGTGACAACATCATTTGTAATTTAAATTATTTCAAATTAAAAGCAATATTTTGATAATTTTTTCTTTTGTATGTATAAATGAAGGATCAATATTTAAGTAAAAACGTTCATTTCAAGAAAATAACCTCAAATATTTAAAAAAAAAAAAAACGGCCATGGCCAAAAGTGGTACGGCAAAAATTTAAAAACACCATTTTTGGTCACTCTATTTTTATAGGTTTAAATTGACATTAACTGATTTTGATAATTCGTAGCTTTTGCGTATTATTTTTTTATAATAAATGAATTTATTTAAAAAATATAATCACATTACATTTATTTTGATTCTATAACATTTTTTGTTTTTTATAGGTTATTTTAAAAAATAGTAGAAAAAAGATTATTTAAAGAAATCAAGCAGCAATCAATAATCTAACTCTAAAAAAACCAATTAAATAAAGTTAAAGTTTATATATATTTCTATAAAATAACGTTTAATTTATAAATTTTATTTATTATCATAGTTAATAATGAATCAATTGTGATAATTCTTGATTAAAAAAAAATGAACTGTAATTTTAAAAAAATAAAAAGTTTATGTATTTTTATAGAAAATTTGTTCTATGTATAAATTAAGTACATTACTGTACGCGATTGATGAATAAAATATTTGTTATTAAATATAATAAACTCCAATGATTTATAACAATTTTTCAAGCAGTGCAGTGGTCAAAACTGAAGCAAAGGTATGGCCACAACTAATGAAAAAGGTTATTTAATGTAATTTAATTTTTTTTTAAATGGTATATATCAAAAATGTTTATAATTATCATAATCAACTTAACAAAATATGTATTGAATTTGATGAAAAAAGGTCACAGCTTGTACATCTACCCTATTTTGTATTTTTTTTTTTTTTTTTGTATTTTTAGGGTTCCGTACCCAAAGTGGGAACCATATTAAGGCCAGGTCCAAGTGAGGCAGCGCCATCTACATTGAAGAAGGTAAAATGCTTTTTCCTTTATGGATAATTGATTATTGGCAAGAAATACACCAGCTAAAACTTTTTTTGAGTTAAAATAATAACAAAAATTTCATGTCAATAAATTAAATATAAGCACTTTTTTCACAAAAACTGTAACAGTACTTTCTCAGAAACTACAATCAAAAATGCAATTTCCATTTGGAAAATTAATAAACGCTAAAAAATACACGACCTAAGATTTACCAATCACGAAAATAACAAAAAAAAAGTATTTTAACATAACATATTTTACTCATTATGACAGCCGTTTGGCCGGTTATATATGTCACCAGACGTTTCGCGGTGTTGCCGAAAGGAGGAGATTGGCGCTGTTGCTAACCACCTGAAATACATAATCTACCAAAGGGCTGTCACAATCAGTAAAGCAGTATCAATATGTTAAATATTTAATAAAATTTTTTTTTTGTTATTTTCGTGATTGGTAAATCTTAGGTGGTGTATTTTTTAGCGTTTATTAATTTTCCAAATGGAAATTGCATTTTTGATTGTAATTTCTGAGAAAGTACTGTTACAGTTTTTGTGAAAAAAGTGCTCATATTTAATTTATCGACATGAAATTTTTTTTATTATTTTAACTCAAAAAAAGTTTTAGCTGGTGTATATCTTGCCAATAATCAATTATCCATAAAGGAAAAAGCATTTTACCATCTTGTTTTCAAGAAAAGGCTGTTGAAAATTTTCCAAAATTTTAGTATCAATGTAGATGGCGCTGCCTCACTTGGACGTGGCCTTAAGGGATTCAAATTTATTAATTTTTACGTGTAGATTACAAAAAAGATATAGTGAGCACGATTGGAGTTGATTATCATAGCGTTTTAAAGGAAAAATTGATAATTTTCTATCTATGTGTTTTCATGCTCACATTACAGGAAAAATGAAGCAAAATTGGAATTTTTGCATCGGCCTTCACAATTTAACCCCCTTAAATTTTAGGTTTAAGGGTACGGAACCCTCAATTTTAATGCGAGTGTAACTCGCACTTGTCCGATTTTTTTTTTATAAAAGTATTACGATTTTATTTTGTATATATATATATATATATGTTAGAGATTGTTTAATTGTATTTTTAATTATTGGATTGGGTTGGTATTGCTAGGGACTCGAGTCTAGGGAACAGTGTGTGTTTGGGGTTGGTCAGCCTGATGAGGCGAGAGTGAGAGAGAGTCAGTTTGTAAGAAGGTTGGTTGTGCTGATTTCTGGCGAGCGTCGCCGTTGATAATTTCAATGAGAAAAATAACGTTTGTGCTTTATATTATTTTGTTGGACTTTGTGTCGATATGTTAAAAAGTAACGAAAGTGAATTGGAAGTATAATTTACATATAAACTGTTCTTCATAGAAACAAGTAATTTCTATGTCAATTTAACCTTACGATTGTATTTTTTATATTACAATAAATAATCATTTTAATCTTCTCTTTATCCAATAAAAGTGGTGTAAATTTATTTGTGACACGTTTGAGAATAATCCTGGCTAACAATTCAGAAGTGGGATTACTCGAAGCTAAAATCGTGGTTTGATGTGAAAATTGTTTCATAGCCTCCTGGTGTTATGTTCGAACGTTCGAGAAGCTAGAAACATGGCCGACCAGAAGATTTCTGGAAAGTGAAAATTGACAAGTGAGAATTTCGAGTTAACAAAAATAAAGTGCTAAATACAAGAGTTCAAAATGTCTAAAGATCTTTCAGCTGCTCAGGCATTGTTGAATCTTGGGAAAATTACTAATAACGAGGAGATTCATACGCATGATGGATCTGTGTTGTGGCCTGGCGGACAAGAAGTCATAATGGATAATCCAACACATGCAATGCCATCTATGTTAGGAGGCGCGCAACAAAATGCAAATGTCGCTCCACCTCCGAGAAGTGCTGCCCCAAATGCCTCTGTTGACATTAATCAGCTGATCTCGACTATGACAGCTTTAATGCAACAGAATATGACTTTAATGAACCGAGTGAGTGCTCAACAAGAGAGTGTTAAACGTGAACCGACATATCATTATAATGTTTTACCCGATTTGTCTCATAATATACCCATGTTTGACGGTATATCCGGTGCCTCATCCGCGAAAATTTGGTTAAAACAGTTGGAATCGACGGCGACCCTGCATTGTTGGACTGAAGCAATTGCATTTGAAACCGCGCGTAGTCATCTAGAAAAGGCTGCAAAGAATTGGTACTTGGCCAGTTTAGATGAAATTAACGATTGGAAAAGTTTTCGTCACGCTTTTTCAAAGACATTCTTACTGGAGAAGTCTCTCACTGAGCGTTTTCAAGAGATGCAAAAACGAGAACAAGGTCCGAATGAGAGTGTCACTGAATATTTCTTTGATAAGCTGCGGCTTTGTAAGGCATTGGGCTTCGATTTAGAGGAAATCAAGAAGCAAGTGGCAAGTGGAATTAGATCTCGCGATCTTAGTGTTTCCATCATGAGCAGATCATATTCTGATACGAACGCAATGTTGAGAGGAATCCTTGAATTTGAATCAGTTGACGCGACGAGAAGACAACGTTACGATTCACGGAAAGAGACAACTAGATCATTTGATGCAAATAAGAGAACGTCACAAACACCAGCAACGAAGACAACATCAGTGGATGTCAACCAGAAACCAGTGCAGGATGCGTCATCGAGTCGAGAGGTAAAATACAACAGCGATTCACCTGAGGTAAGATCAGATGTAGAATGTTTTCGGTGCCATAAAACAGGACATTTAGCTAAAAATTGTCCAATTAAACCTGTGATTAAGTGCTATAATTGTAACGAAATCGGGCACATTTCAACTAATTGTTCGAAACCAAAGAAAATTATTAAATCGGAAACTAATGTAATTTCAACTAATTCTAACGAAGATACGTGTAAGAAGTATGTGAAAGATATCGAAATTAGTGGTTTTCGTGTTTCGGCATTTATTGACCCCGGGAGTTCTGATAGCTTAATTAAAGAGTCCGTTGTCGAAAAATTAAAATTTCTGGTTATTGATTTATCTAACGTGATTGAGGGATTCGGTGGGGGTGAGGTTTTGTCGGAGGGCGTTGTGAGGGAAAGCGTCACTATTGACAGCTGTCGTGTTGACAATTTACAGCTTCGGATAGTTAAAGATATCGCTCAACGCTATGACATAATCATCGGTCGAGATTTTACTGATCGCTCGGAATTGGCATTTTATCGTTACGGAAATTGTTTCGAATTTGTTTACAGTAAAGATTTTCCTTTTATTCAATTTCCTGAGGCTAATGTAGAATCAGCGCAAGCAGTCGCTCCGATAGTTTTGAATTCGATGTGTTTGCCCCCAGCTTCCACAAATTTCATCAGTGTTAAATGTAACGATATGGATGAAGTTATTCCTGTCACGAATTTAAGTAAAGAGCCAGTTAATATTAAAGCAGGTCAAGTGTTAGAAACGAAAATTAAGAGAGATAAAATAGAAGAATTAGAGCCGCGAGTAGAACCAGTTACTGAATGCGATTTAGCTGAGGGAATGGGATTGAGTGATGAACGACTTCTTGAACTACTGGAATTATTAAATAAATATCGGATGTGTATAGCTTTAAAAATGTCAGAATTAGGGTGCACGCATCTTATTGAGATGGATATCGAAGAAAAACCAGGGTCCGTCCCTCCTGTCTCAAAACCGTATATGACAACTACAGAGAAACGCGAAATAATAAAGAATAAAGTAACGGAATGGAAAGCTCACGATATAGTTAAAGAGACAAACGCAACTTACGCAAGTCCGTGTGTATTGGTGCAGAATGCTAATGGGTCCTATAGGCTTGTTTTCGATTATCGTCGACTAAACAAAAACACTGTTAGGATGAATTTTCCGATGCCTAACGTTGACGACGGATTAGAAGCTCTTTACGGTGCAACTATTTTTGCTGTACTTGACATGGCTTTAGGGTACCTCCAGATACCCTTAACGGAAAGGGCAAAACCGAAGACTGCTTTTATTACACAGGATGAGACAGGGCAATTTGAGCGAGCTGTATTTGGACTTATGAATGCCCCATTTTATTTCGCTAAACTTATGCAAATGATTTTCGGTCCCTTCGGTAATAAATTAGCTATTACCTATTTTGATGATATTTTAGTCTACGCGAAATCGTGGGAGGAATTAATTGAAAAAATCGAGAAAATTCTTCAATTGTTGCGAGATGCGGGTCTTACACTCAACATTAAAAAGTGTAAATTCGGTTTAGAGGAGGTTGAGTACTTGGGATTTACGTTTGGAAAGGATGGAATGAGTCCTGGAAATAAAAAAGTGCGCGCAATTTCAGATTTTCCTGCTCCACATGATGTGCATTCGGCTAGGAGCTTTCATGGACTCGTAAGTTTTTTTCGTAGGTTCATACCTGGATTCGCCAAACTCGCAACTCCGATAGTCGAATTGTTCAGAAAGGAAGAAAAATTTATTTGGGATGCTCGTCGAGAAGAAGCGTTTAATTTACTGAAAACTTTAATTAGTTCGAAACCAGTAGTTGGATATTTTAACACAAAGGCAGACCGCACAGAACTGCACACAGACGCAAGTTCTCTCGGATTAGGTGCAATGTTGCTGCAGAGTGATGAGCAAGGTGAGATGCGTCTGATTTACGCCATCAGCAGGAGGACATCTGAAGTGGAAAGAAACTACCATTCTTCAAAACTTGAACTCCTGGCGATCAAGTGGGCAATGGAGCGACTTCGTAGGTTTCTCATTGGGATCAAGTTTACTGTTATTACAGATTGCCAGTCATTGATTCATCTTGATTCGTTCAAAACAAACAACCCGCTATTTGTTCGTTGGTTGGATTCGATTTCAGAATATAATTTTGAAATCCAACATCATGCCGGGGATAAGATGAAGCATGTGGATGCGCTGTCACGTGCACCTGTTGAAGAGCCCGAAACTGAAGAGGATTCACGTCATCATTTGTCAGTGTTCAATATTACAATCCGAGAAGATGAGTTGTTAATGTACCAAAGGAGTGACGAGATATTAGCGAGAAAGATAAAAATTTTGGAAACTGAAGAACGTCGAAGATCGCGTAGGGAAAAGGGGGAAGTGTTAGGGTACATTTTGCGAGAGGGAATCTTGTATAAGATTAGTCCAGATGATCCGTCGAAAGAGTTATATGTTGTGCCAAGGGCAATGAGGAAGGCACTCGTTATAAAGAATCATGATCTCTCGAGTCACTTTGGGATAGATCGAACAATCGCGCGTATTTCAGAACACTATTACTTTCCTCAGATGCGAAGATATGTTCGCAAGCATGTAGCAGCTTGTGTTGAGTGTCTTTTCGCCAAGCATAAGCCGGGGAAGCAGGCCGGAGAGTTACACCCAATTCCAGCGGGTCGACGCCCATTCGAGGTTGTGCATATTGATCACCTTGGTCCCTTTGTAACGTCTTCCAAGGGGAACAAATACATTTTAGCTCTGAATTGTAACTTGACAAAATTTTGTCAGTTATATACTGTACGAGATACAAAAGCGACAACTACAGTTCGTAAGGTCGAAGATTTCATTCAGCGTTTTGGCGCTCCGAGCCGTTTTATCACAGATCGTGGGACGAGTTTTACAGCAAGCAAGTTCAAAGACTTGTGCGATCAACATGGAATTAAATTGACGTTAATTTCTAGCCGCCATGCACAAGCAAACGGGCATATTGAGCGCCTGAATCAAACCATTTTGCCAGCCCTTCAGTCCAGTTTAACCGATACGGAAGGTCGACATTGGGATGATGGTATCCGAAAATTAGAGCGAGATTTAAATACCTCAATTTCCAAAACGACAGGCAAGACACCTTTTGAATCTCTTTATGGGTACGTTCCGCGATTCGGGGAGGGTCTTGCTCGCGAATTATCAGAGCGTTCCGAAACTTACCGTTTGCCAGAAGAGATTAGAATCGAAATGAGAGATCGAATCGAGCGAGAGAAACGCAATGCGAAAGAAAGATATGATAGAAACCGTGTAAAGAATGTTAGATTTAATATAGGAGACATAGTAGTTAGCAAGGCCACCAAGATCGCAACTGGCGAGTCAATCAAGTTACAAGCTCGTAATAAAGGTCCCTTTGTTATCACACAAATTCTGCCTTCCGACACATATCGAATGCAAAACTTATCAGCAAAGGGAGAATCAAAACGCGCAACCACCGCTCATGTAGGGCAATTAAAAATTTGGAAAGGGTTTTATAGTCCGAGCGATGATGAGTCAAGCGACAGTGATAGTGAAATGTCATCCGACGGCGCGTCGCTGCCGGCCGATCTCGTTCAATCATTGAACAATGATAATTCTGTTAAAGTCTCGTCTGATTTGGAATCAAAAGAATTAACACACGAATCTCGAATCGAATCTGTTCGGCGTTCAAATAGAGTTACCCGAAGGCCACTACGTTTGATTGAAAATGAATAGTTAGTAAGATTAGTTTCATGAATCTACGTAAAAATTCAATGTTCACCTGGAGGACCAGGTATAAATTGAGGATGGCCGATTGTTAGAGATTGTTTAATTGTATTTTTAATTATTGGATTGGGTTGGTATTGCTAGGGACTCGAGTCTAGGGAACAGTGTGTGTTTGGGGTTGGTCAGCCTGATGAGGCGAGAGTGAGAGAGAGTCAGTTTGTAAGAAGGTTGGTTGTGCTGATTTCTGGCGAGCGTCGCCGTTGATAATTTCAATGAGAAAAATAACGTTTGTGCTTTATATTATTTTGTTGGACTTTGTGTCGATATGTTAAAAAGTAACGAAAGTGAATTGGAAGTATAATTTACATATAAACTGTTCTTCATAGAAACAAGTAATTTCTATGTCAATTTAACCTTACGATTGTATTTTTTATATTACAATAAATAATCATTTTAATCTTCTCTTTATCCAATAAAAGTGGTGTAAATTTATTTGTGACACGTTTGAGAATAATCCTGGCTAACATATATATTGTACACCTATTTACAAGTATGTTTTAAATGTCTTCGTAAACTGTCAATTCTTGAGAATCGTTTATTGCACCGCGAGCACATTATTGGAATTCCATGATATTTTTTAATACGTCGAAGATTTTTCTCATTTTCATCTCTCTTCTTTTCCTCTTGAATATTCCAAAATTTCGCGAAATGAATATCTACAAAACAAAAGTTAATAAATTAATAATTTATTTATGTGGTAATCATAAAAAAGCAAAGTATTAATTATTATTAATTAATTATTATTAGTTACCTATTATTATTATTATTAATTATCATTAATTATTATTTATTGTTAATTAATTATGCGGTTAATTAAATTTTTGTAGTGTTATTTAAAAAAAAAATCATCAATTAAACAAAACTATTTTTGTTAATAACAAGAAATTTTTTTTCTGTACATTTTTTATTAATTTTTTTTTTTATTAACGTCTTAGAAAAACAGAAATAATTAAACACACACAAAATTATCAACTTTGGTTCTTTTTATTTAATGCGAGTTAATATTTATTAATAACTAAGCATAAAATTAGTGATATGAAAAAATTTAAGTTACAACTAAACATTGACTTTTTTATGGTAACTTAACAAAATATTATTTTTTTTTTTATTTAAATGTAGAAAAATATATTTTTTTTATTATTCAATATTTGAATATAAATTCAATTTCGGCAATTAGTGTAACTTTTTTATTTATTTTTGTTGACAATGCATATTTTTTTCCAAACATAGAAATAATAAAACTAAAAGAATTTAGAAATATTTTTTAGTATTTTAGAAAAAAAAAACAAACAAGAGAAAAATATAGAAAATAAAGGAGAATAAAAATAATTGTATAATTAAAAATAAAAACTATTTAAAAGTAATAAAAAGAATGAGAATATAATATTTAAATTGAAGAATTATAATGAAACACAGAAATAAAAATAATATTCCTTTTATTGTCATAATAATATATATTATTATAAAACAAAAAACAACATTTTTTATATATATTAGATTTTTAAAACCATTATTTTCCTCTAAAATCCTTTGGGATAATTGCACAGGCACACAAAAAAAAATGGTGTGGCCGAGACACTACAGTAGTATATTTCCATGTATTTTTTCCCGCTGAATCCGAATTCAAAGCCAGAAATGTCAAATTGGCTCAAAATTTTGAGATAAACTCAAAAATGATTTAAAATCAAAAAGTTTTTTGAGTTTATCTCAAAATTTTGAGCCAATTTGACATTTCTGGCTTCGGATTCGGATTCAACGGCGAAAAATACATGGGAATATACTACTGTAGTGTCTCGGCCAAACCACTTTTTTTTTTTGTGTGCCTGTGTTGTTTACGTTTCTTTTTTTCATTATAAATAAATATTTTTCTATTGAAAAACAATATGTTTACTGGACATATGATCTCTCAGTAAATAATGTCTATAAAATAATTTCCCGCATATGTGACAAGAATATTTTGGTTGTTTAGAACATTCGAGTCGTTGATGTCTTTTTAGACTGATTTTCCATTTATAGCCATTTCCACAGGCTGAACAAAAAAAATGTCGTTGCTCTGGTGGTGTATATGTTCCCCGACGACGACGTGGATGTTGTAATCTTTCAATGATTCTATGCGCAACATCAACATATGCAAGTGGATCTGAAAGAGGGAAAACAAAATAAACATTTAGTATAGCAATAAACAAAACAAAAAACAAAAAATTATCATTTTATCTTAATAACATAAACATGCGAATATATTGGATGAGAAATAATTACAATATATGATGCAACTATATAAATTTTTTTTATTATTATTTTTTTTCATAAAATAAATTAAATGTAACAATATATTATATTAAAAAAAACGTAAATACATAATAAATCAGTAAGACATAAAATTTATTAAATATACATTAAAGGGATCGTAAAACAATTTGTAGGTTATGTTTTTATAATTTCGAGGGAAAATATTGCTAAACTGAAAGGTTATGACACCTTTTAAAAAAACTATAATTTTTTACAAAAATTTAGTGAAGACTAACAGTTTACTATTTTGAAAAGTGGAATGGTTGATTTCCATTAGGCCTAAATAGAATGAAATCTCTAATCGTAAATCTTAAACTTTTACATGAGAGAGAAAAGGACAAAAGATATTTCTATCCTTTTCTCTCTTATGTAAAAGCTTAAGGCCAGGTCCAAGTCGAGTCAGCTGTTCCTTTGAAGTTTCAATGGAACAGCTGACACGACTTGGACCTGGCCTTAAGATTTACGATTAGAAATTTCATTCTGCTTAGGCCTATTTTCACCACTCAACATTTTGTCATAATTCTCGTCAAATACCGCACCCTGCGGAAATTTTCACTAGACAATGGAAACCAATTCATTTCGATATGCGACCTAACCTTTAAGTATCAAACTTTAAAGTAATATAATAATTCATTTTTAAATTAATTAAATAATATTCCAGAGTGTCTAACGGTCAGGATGTGTCAGAGAATTTCATTCAAAATCAGAAAAAATTTCTATAAATTAATACAAAAATTAAAATTTTTTGTGAATTCAAAGAAATTTTTAATACTGCCATGACTTAAATGGTTTTTATCATCATATTTACTATCATTAGAAATTAATTTATTTGTTAAATAAGTTATTATCCATATTTTTGTCCCAAAAAGGCAGAAATAATTTCACAGAAATTACAAAAATGACCGAACAAAGAATCAACAGAAAAATTTTGACGTAATTTTTAAAATTGGACCAATCACGATTTTCCTGATAATTTCTTATTGGTCAATTTTCAAAAATTGCGCCAAAATCTTTCTGTCCATTGTTTATTCGGCCATTTGTAATTTTTAATAAATGAAAATTCGACCTCTTATGGAGCATTTACACCTTTGGTAAAAAAAATTTTTTATTTTGATTTTCGGAAATGCAAAGATCTGATTGGTTGTCCATTATCAATCAGATTGTGAACAACCAATCAGGTTTGTGTATTTCGGAAAATTCAAAAATAAAAAATTTTTTTACCAAAGGTGTAAATGCTCCGTTAAAAATTCTATTGATTAAAAATTTGTAGTAATAAAAATTCAGATAAAATATAATTCGGTAAATTGGAATTTCTGTTTTAAAAAAAACACTATAAACATAATTCGATTTGAGTGTCAATGGGTATACTAAGGTTTTCGGGATCGCTGAATCCGAATTTAAGGTCAGACTTAAAAAATTCATAATGGCGGACCCAATATGGCGTCCAAAAAAATTTACAAATTCACTAGATTTGCATAAAAATGGTTCCTTTAGGTTTTTTGGGGTTGAGAAATCCATATTTGAGGTCAAATTTAAAAAATTTTAAATGGCGGACCCAATATGGCGGAAAAATTGATTCGATTTGTTTAAAATTTAGTACTCGTGGGTTTTTGGGGTTGCTGAATCCAAATTTGAGGTCAGAATTAAAAAATTCAAAATAGCGGACTCAATATAGCGAAAAAATTTTAAATTGATTCGATTCGTTCAAAATTCGGTACTCGGAGGTTTTTGGAGTCTATGAATCCAAATTTTGAATTTGTTAAATCTGACCTCAAATTTAGATTCAGTGACCCCAGAAACCCTCGAGAACCGAATTTTGAACGAATCGAATCAATTTTTTTTTATTTTTCCGCCATATATGATCCGCCATTTTGAATTTTTTAAATGATTTTTCATCTGTTAAATGTTATTTTTCAGTAAATTTATGTAAAAAATTCTAATCAATTATAAAATATAGTAGATAAGGGATCTTAAAAATTTTTGTCTAAAGCAAATACATAATATTCCATACAAAGACAATTTTTGGATGAAACAAATTTTAATAAAATCTAAAACAAGAAAGAAGAATCGAAAAAAAATTTCTCTTTAAATATAATATACACGAAAAATTATTATTTTCTATTGTATCGTCTTCTTTGACGTGGATCTACATTGTGAACACATTTGAGATGAATTTTCAAATAATCAGATCTGAAGAATTTTTTACGACACATGTGACATTGATATTTAGCTTCTTTGTTATTTCCACATCTCAATTGATGACGTTTCAAATTGTGCAACCAAGTATATGATTGTCCACAAGCACTGCATTGATATGTTTGCTGTTCATAATTATTTCCAAATGTTTCATGTGTTTGCCAACTTTCATCATCAAGCCATCCTGTTTTGTAACAAACAATAACATTAATTTTATATAATATCAAAAAGAAAAAAGAAATTAATTTTTTGAAATAATTTTTTTAAGCTAATAACAAAATGACAAAAATATGTTTATTAGAGAAAAGTTAGTATTTAACATTCTTATCATGCGTCGTTAATTCTGTAAAAAAAAACTTTTTCCCTTTTTCATAAATTATATTATATCGATATTTTATTACAAATTTTTAATGTACAATATTACATAATCATTACATGAGACATTTTTTATATACTTATTTTGAAATAGTACACTATTTTATAAAATAAATTACAAGGGGCGTAGCCACACAGAAAAAAAGGTGGGTAAAAAGTTGTAAAGATAGAGGATAAAAGTCGTTAGGATACAGGGTAAAGGATAAATTTGTGATGGATAAAAATGTTACTTAAATATTAGTAGAAAAATGGATGTCATATTTGAGTAAACTGTCTAATTTTAATAAAAATATGAGTAATTTTACACTTAAATTATTAAATCCACAAATTTTTTACAAATAAGTAATTGCACGTGGAAATATTTTGCCTATAATTATTGTCTATTAATAGAAATATCTTTAACTAATACAACTGACAGCTGACGACAGTGCGTAAATAATCAGAACTGGGAAATTACAACTCAACGTCTGTATTGTTGCACGAAAGCAGAGTTGGGTAGTAACTGAATTTTTTGTGCATATTAGGCTGTGTCAGTTCATCGAGATACTTCGAGTTCAAGATATGACGTCAGAGGTCTGAAGGGACAACAAACAGACGACACAATCTTTTTTTTACGGGGAAGAAAATTTGTTTCCACTTTCATCAATTTTATTCATACTTTAAACACGGAAAACGCTTGTTGACATATAATAAAATTAAAATGTGTGTTGATAATTAATTTTGTTATATATTTGATTCATTTGCATTGATAGATTCTCAGAATTGGTGATAAAATATAAATATTGAGGTTAGAAAAGTTTGTTTACTAATCACATTTTACATTTTAACATTATTAAACAATATCCAGTATGAATGTTATTAAAAAAGATATAAAATATATATTTTAAGTGGGAATTAGCGCAGCAGTAAAAGATTTCAAGTTAGTAAACAAACACCCCTAACCTCAAAATTTATATTTTATCACGAATTCAGAGAATCTATCAATGCAAATGAATCAAATATATAACAAAATTAATTATCAACACACATTTTAATTTTATTATATGTCAACAAGCGTTTTCCGTGTTTAAAGTATGAATAAAATTGATGAAAGTGGAAACAAATTTTCTTCCCCGTAAGAATAACATTGTGTCATCTGTTTGTTGTCCCTTCAGACCTCTGACGTCATATCTTGAACTCGAAATATCTCGATGAACTGACACAGCCTAATATGCACAAAAAATTCAGTTACTACCCAACTCTGCTTTTGTGCAACAATACAGACGTTGAGTTGTAATTTCCCAGTTCTGATTATTTACGCACTGTCATCAGCTGTCAGTTGTATTAGTCAAAGATATTTTTATTAATAGACAATAATTATAGGCAAAATATTTCCACATGCAATTACTTATTTATATAAAATTTGTGGATTTAATAAGTTAAGTGTAAAATTACTAATATTTTTTTTAAAATTAGACAGTTTACTCAAATATGACATCCATTTTTCTAGTAATATTTTAGTAACATTTTTATCCATCACAAATTTATCCTTTACCCTGTATCCTAACGACTTTTATCCTCTATCTTTACAACTTTTTACCCACCTTTTTTTCTGTGGCAGTGGGGGTTTAAATACCCCCTGAAATTTTCTCATATAGTTATTCCTTTCAATATAAGGGTACGGCTACAGTTCAACTATCTAAAGGCCTAAGCAGAATAGGTTCTTGAACGGGAACGCAATCGTGAACGGAAACGTAAGAATGGGTGAGAGAAGAATAAAGATATTTGCTATCCTTCTCTTACACATTCTTACGTTTCCGTTTACGATTGCGTTCCCGTTCAAGAATCTATTCTGCTTAGGCCTTTAGTAGGATCGTCATGGTAACGTACATGAGTGAAAGAAATAAGAACATTCTTTATTTCTCTCACTCTTATACGTTACCATGACGACCCTACTTAGATAGTTGTGCTGTGGCCGTACTCTAAATTTAAGATTTTTAAGGCCTGAGCCTTCACAAAATCCCTCTTGAAATTTATTTCTCGCTACGCCTCTGAATAAATTAGGTATCTTATAATAAATTATAACCTAATAATAATAATATTAGTGTCATTTCTTTTATTTTTAGGAAAATTAATGTTTTCCCCTTCTGCCAGCGTTTTGAGTATGTTTTTCAAGAAAATGTCGCCGTAAATTATCTTTACGTGTAAATAAACTATTACAAACGCAACAAAGAAATTTTTTATCATTGCCACAAATCATTTGATGACGTTGAAGACTTTTTATCCATGTATATTGA
Source organism: Leptopilina boulardi (assembly GCF_019393585.1). Lineage (NCBI taxonomy): Eukaryota > Metazoa > Arthropoda > Insecta > Hymenoptera > Figitidae > Leptopilina > Leptopilina boulardi. The sequence goes on along the minus strand of NW_026137665.1, from coordinate 1,493,927 downwards.
TTTCCACAACGTGAACATTCAAAATGACTTTGTCCCATTACATGATTTTTGTCGACACATTCGTATTCACTTTCAACGTCAAATGGAAGTCCAGTCCATGTTGATGGATCACTTATTGTCCTATATTGATGTTTCCATTGGAAATTTGCCAATTCTATTACAAAAAAAAGAGAAAAGAAAATATTTCAAAAATTAGTTTTTCTGTTTTAAAATGCAAAAATATAAAATTTTTTTTTTTATTTCTATGCAAACAAATGTTCTAATACTAAAAAAAAAAAATTCTACATTTTATAATCAAATTAATGTATAAATATTAAAAGTGTGATCTACGATTTTTATATATTAAGAAAAATGTCACCATATATCGAATTTATTTTTTAATTATGTCAATTTATTAATATATGAAAATTTAGTACTATACAAGAGAGGAAAATTTTATTCTAAATATTTGTTTATAATGACGTGTTAATGTATCGGTATATGTGAAAAAAAATTTTTTTTTTCACATTTGACAGTAAAATTTTGGTTTTAAACAATCGCAACTGCAACGATGATGTTTTAAAATTTTCAACAATTTAAAATATTTTCCACCACGTTGAACATTGAAAGAAATCTTGTGTTTCATTTTTCTTTTCCATCCTTATTTTTTTGTTATTTTCAATTTTTCTTAATTGCCATTCATATCATTTTTCCAACCTGTTAAATGTAAAAAAAAATTTATATTAGTATGAGAATCAATAAAATAAAAAAAATTTTAAACAAAATTTTTATAATAAATATTATAAAATTGTTATACCAAATTTTAAAACAAAATTTTTATGATTTTAGAACATTTTTCATAACAAATTTTAGAACAACATTTTTATAACAAATTTTAGAACAATATTTTTATAACAAATTTTATAGCAAAATTTTTATAACCAAAAATTTGTTAACGATTTAAATTTGATTTTTTTACGATTTCAAGAGATATTAAATTATTTTTTTAAAAAATTGAATATCGTATAATAATAATTCTTTTACAGTATTATATTTTCTTTTTTTTTTGTATATCAATAAAAAAGAAAAAAAATAATTTTTGAGATTCGGTATTTATTTATTTATCAATAGCCAGTACAATAATCAATATTATATATATGCATTTGTTGCATTATTATGGATTTACATTTACAATTACAATTCATACTAACTATAAATGTATAATTTTATTCTACAATGGAACGCAAAAACAATCATATAATCAACCAATTTCCAAACATATTAATATTTAAATAAATATTAATTTACGAAAAAAAAAATAGTTTCCTAAGTTTCATTATAATAAAAACAAATATCAATAATTACTGAAAATAAAAATAAATTTATTTAATTTTAAATAAATTATTTATTTATGTCATTATAAATAAAAAATGATATTATTTAAAAATAATAAAATTGGTTGATTAAAATTTATCATTAAGATAAATTTGATTCTAAATCGAAAAAATTGACATATATAGGTAAAGGAAAATTGATAAATTCAAACACTACACACACTAGATCAAAAGTGATTATACACAAATATTTTTAAGTTTTGCTTTGAATCATTTTTGTATTAATAACGAAATTTTTTTTCCCTCTATATATTCAAAAAATTCAAATATTATTTTTTTAAATCTAAAATAATAAATGAATATTTCTGTATTATTAATTTTTTACAGACATATTTGTCGTGTTCAGTAACACAATAATTCGTGTATATAATAACAATATAAATAAAACGTCGATTTTATTACATTGTAATTTAGAGGATTTTTAGTTTCCTCATATAAAAACCCAAACACAAAAAAACTAGTTTCAAACAAAAAAAAAAAATCATAAAATAATAATTATTACTAAAAAAAAAGTAATTGTTACTATTCAAAATATTGTGAAATTAAATAAAAATCAAAGAACGTTTAAAAGCGATTTTATGTGTCAATGATTAGAATTAATGGTATATTAATTACCTGACATATTCCAACAATTAATTAAAATTCAAATAAAGTTTGCTATTATTTTTTTTTTAAACAATTAATAAATGTCATGATAGGTAAAAAGTAAAAAAAAAATTATTTTCTACTCTCTAAATTTTAAATCAGTGAAATTTTACTGACGTAATAGCAAGAATTTAGCAAATTTAATAACTTTAGTAAAATTTTCACTGAAAATCAGAAAGAGTTATTACTGATTTTAAAAAGTCAAATCTACTTTATCATTAGTCGGTAAAACAGATTTGCCATTTAAATCTGCATTACCAATAATCGGTAAAACAGATTTAACAGTAAAATATGCATTATTAATAATCGGTAAAGCAGATTAAACACGATAAATTCTGCATCATCACTAATTGGTAAATAAGATTTGATAATCAAATCTGCATTATCAATAATCGTTAAAGCAGTTAATGAAATTAAATACTATTAATTCTGCATTATCATTAATCGTTAAAATAGATTTCATAGTCAAATCTGTGTTATTAATATTTGGTAAAATTGATTTTACAACAATATCTGAATTATCAATTATCGGTAAAGTAGTGTATCAAATTAAATGTAATCAATTCTGCATTATCATTAACCGTTAAAACAGATTTGATTGTCCAATCTATATTATCCGTAATTGGTAAAACAGATTTGACATTTAAATCTGCATTATCAATAATCGTTAAAACAGAGTTGACAATAAAATCTGCATTATCATCAATCGGTAAAACAGAATTGATTGTCAAATCTGCATTATCATCAGTAAAATCTCACTGATTTAAATTTAGACAGTAGTTTAAATAAAAGAATTGACATGAGAATGCCATGTTGAAACAGAAATGAAAATAATACAATATTTTTTTTTGTTAAAAAGAAGTGGAACAGAACAAAATTACACTAAAAGTTATTTAAAATTACTATTTTGGAACATTTAATGGCTTATCTCCTCTTTCAGTACATTTTGGATAATGACGCCTCAGGCTTCTTCGCCATTTATATTCTTTAAAGCAAAATGCACATTTATAGCATGGATCTAAATTAATGTGATTCAAATTTTCGGTAGTAGAATTTCGTGCCTTAAGATTTAATTGATTTTTAGTTGAATTTTTTGTTTCACTGACATTCCAAAAATTTTGTGATTTCTTCATACAAATTGATTGATGTTGTCGTAATTCTCTCAACCATTTAAATTGTTCAAAACAAATGGAGCATTTAAAATTTTGTTCAGTAATTCGCTTTTGTGTTTTCAATGACAATGGCTCAATCATCACTTTACATTCCTTCCAACGATGTTTACTAACTTTCTTACGGCAAATTCTTTGATGACGTCGTAAATTTTTCAACCAACCATATTTCTTGCCACATAAAATACATTGAAAACGACCAACACTTGCATCACGATTTCTCATTATTTCTGATGTTGATTTACGAGTTGTATTTGTAATTGTATTTTCATTTGTTGTTCCTCTTGGTGGCACAGTGTGGGTAATTTTAATTTCATCATCATCATCATCATCGTCCTCATCATCATCATTATCTTCATTGTCATCAAAATCATCGTCATTGTCATCGCCAGTAATATCAATTTCATGTTCCACTGGATTGCTTCCCTCAATAATATTCACTTCGAGATTATTTTCTGATGGTATTTCCTGTGCCATTTTTATTTCACAACGTTGCTGATGACGTTTTAAACCCTTTTTCCAACGATAAGCTCTATTACAATAGACACATTGAAATTGTGCTTGATCATCAGTTTCATCATAATTTTGTACAAATCCACGTACAATTGGATCAAATGTACGTCCACAATGAAAACGATGACGTCTTAGACTTTTTAATGTTTTATATGCCTTATTACAACGACTACATTCAAAGCAATTGTCATCTTCTTCGCCAGCTGTTGTCACCTCTGTCAATGGTTCCATAACTGATGCCGGAAAATTCCAATCGGAAAACATTTCATAATTTTCGAAATCTGCCAACAAATATTAATTAAATGGTTAATAAATATTTATAAATTTTGAGGGAATTAGAGAATTTTTTTTTTTTTAAACAGACATTCATGCAGAAACGAGTCTGTTTCTTATGGGAAAAAAATTATTAAATCTCAACACTAATGTCTAATTACTTTGATTGTTGTTTTTTTTTTGGAAACAAATAACTACTTAAAATAAGTGAATTGATAATTATTGTCTTTTAAGAAATGAAAAGGATGAATAAAACCACACACAGTACAAATATGTGAAATAAAAGTAATAATTAAAAATGTAATGAACAACAAAGTTTTTGTTTTTTAAATTTTAATTTATTTTGATTTTTAGTCAGTACACGAGGATCCATGTATTGTTTTATAAAATAGAAAGAAAATCGATTTTTGTTTTTGGAGAAAATATTTAAAAAATATGAATTACTAATGTGGTTTAGTGAAATATATTTTATTTTATGTAATTTTATCTGATGCTACTATTTGCTTCGAAGGTGGAACTATTTTGTTTTTATGGTACCACTATACTTACGAAACAAAAACTCAGTTAACTCAGTTTGTCGTTATGGGCGACAATCACTCAACAGGATAGGCGAAAATCTACCTTAACGACAAACTGAGTGAACTAAGTTTCTGTTTCATACGGCAGTATAATTTGATGGTGACACACTATAGTAAATACTTGAATAATAGTACCACTACACGGAGAAAAATGAAAAAAACGAATAAAGTAACTTTTACATACTTTAAAAGTAAAATCTTAACTGTCCGGAGTTTCTGCGCATTTTTGGTAATTTTTACTCCAAAAATAGTAAAATTTACAATGAAAATAGTACAATTTACTCTTGGAATAGTAAAAGTTATTCCGAAAATGGTAAATTGTACTATTTCTGAAGTAAAAAATTGCCAGAAATGTGCAGAAACTCCGGACAGTTTAGGTTTTACTTTTAAAATAGTAAAAGTTACTTTATTCCTTTTTCCATTTTTCTCCGTGTATAAATTAATATACTTTAATGGAGGCACCACAATATTTAAATAATGGTAATACTATAAATTAATGTTAGTGCCACTATAAATTAATTCTGGAACTACTATAAATTAATAATGATATAGAATTTTCATTTTATGGAATTTCATTTGTCATAATTATTTTTCAGCCGAATTTTTATTTTTACGAATTAGTATTTTGCAGAATTTTCATCAAAACGATTTTTTCTATATTACACAATTTTTATATAACCGAAAAGTCACTTCACAGAATTTATATTTCTTCGAATTTTTATTTGCTCGAATTTTCATTTAACATAATAGGCATTTTAAAGAATATTTATTGGGTAGAATATTTGATAGAATTTTTATATAACCGATTTTTCATACTACAGAATTTTTACTTAACCGAAAAATCATTTAACAGAATTTCTAATTGATAGAATTTTCATTTGTCCGAAATTGCAAATGACCGAACAAACAATCGATTTTGGCGCGATTTTTAAAATCAACCAATCACAATTTTATGGATAATTTTTGATTGGTTAATTTTAAAAATCGAACCGAAATCTTTTTGTCTAATTTTTGTCGGCCGTTTGCAATTTCAGATAAATGAAAATTCTATCAATTAGATATTTTTTAAAATGATTTCTCGGTTAAGTAAAAATTGTGTAATATTAAAAATCGGTTATATGGAAATTATATCAAATAATAATTCAAATAAATGAAAATTCATCTGAAAGAATAAAATAAAAATTCCATGCAATGAAATTCGACCCAATTAAAATTTTTTAAAATGCCTATTATGTTAAATGAAAATTCGAGCAAATAAAAATTCGAAGAAATATAAATTCTGTGAACAAAAATAAATCAGTAGTACCATAGATTTAAATAGTGATATCCTTTTTATTAAAATGGAACCACTATATTTTTTAATTAGTCATGGTATTCCATTTTTTAATTATACCTAATGCCCCTAATTTTTCAATAATTTTTTACCATTATAATTATAAATTATTATAATTATTATCTAAATTCGTCAGGAATTTTTTTTTCGAATTTTTATGAATTGTAAAACTAAAAATTTAATAATCTAATAAAAATTTCATGAAATGGTGAAAAATACAACTATTTCCAAAGATGATTTTTTATTTTTAAATAATAATTACAATTGACAATATATGGAGATTCTATTTAAAGAAATAAAATAGAATCCTTGTTAAAGAATAAAAATTCGTTTGAGAATTACAATATATATGGATAAAGGAAATTAATTAATATAAGAGATACAAAAAAAAAATATCTCAGCAAAATTTATCTAATCTTTTAAAAATATAATTGTTTATAATAAATTATATATTTACTGCTATTAATAATAATAATATTATTATTATTCCTAATATATTACGATTATTGTTATTATTTACCTAACTCGTTTTTTTGTATATTTAATTTACAAACAATATAATACAGAATACATTTTTTTGTTCTTAAAATTATCTTCTTCTCTCGTAACCATAAAAATTGTGTTTCGTTTCCTGATGATATTTCAATGAATCAACGCGAAAATAACGATTTTTACATATTGAACATTGATATTTTGCCTCCTTATCGCCACACTTCATTTGATGTCGTTTCAAGCTATACATCCAAGTATAAACCTTACCACACAAATCACATGTAAATGTATTTGGCACATAATTAGGATTCTTTGAAATTCCCCCATCTTGATTTGATGGTGGTGTCCATGTATCATCATTTCCCTGATGTGGATTATTATTTAAACATTCTGTTTCTGACCACGTGACATCACCATGAAATCCTGCATAGAAGAATTAATTTTAAATATTTCATTATTATTATTATTATTAAGCTCAAATGTAAATTCACATTTAATTATATTTAGTATAAAAATAAACGTTTAATGTGGATAAAAATAATTTATAATGTACATATTTTAGGAAAAATAAAAAGGATTACTTAACATTAATGATTAAAAAACAAAAGCAGAAGATATATATTTGCCTTTTTCAAAATTATGACAATAACCCATTGAGGAAAAAAAATATTATTTAAGATAAACAATTATTTAAACTGACACCTTTCTACTGGAAATGAGCATATTTCAATAATATAGAACTGTACAGTAATAGAGGTACCACTGTATTGCAATGATTCTATACAATAATTAAACAGTGGTACCACTATTCTCAATCGCTGTACCATTATTGTGGTACGATTTTATTAAATGGTACCACATTAATTATTGTTATTATTATTATTATTATTGTTATTATTATTACTATTATTGACATTATTATTATTACTATTATTGCTATATATATTAAAAATGTTTTACTAATATTTTTCGATAATATAACTAAATTACAATGGTACAGCAATTAAATAGTGGTGCCACTGTAGTTTAATGCTGATACTTTATTAAAATTCTGTTTATAAAATTTTTTATTCTGGTACCTTTATTAAAATGGTACCATTCTATTTCAAAGATACTATTATAATTGAATAATTGCATCACTATATTTTTATGGTGGTACCACTATTTTCAATTGCACCGAAAAAAAATCCTCTTGTTTCAAGAGGATTCCTCTTATTTCAATGCATATTTTCCTCTAGTATATGCTGCAAAAGGATGTCCTCTAGGTTTAAGAGGATTGTCCTCTATGTAAAATTATTCCTCTTAATTTAAGAGGATACTTTTATTTTAAGAGAAAAATATCATCTTAAGAAGAACTCTGAAATAATAAAAATGCAATCATCTAGTTTTTGTATGTCATAGATATAATCTATAAAATTAAAAGGAATAAAATTTGTTATTCCATATGATTTACAACTATTTCAGTATATAAATAAATTGAAATTGATTTTAATTTTTTTTGAATAAATCAACTAAATCTATTTTTAATAATATTTTTATGCGCAAAACATATAATTCATTAAAATTGAAAATTTATTTTTTAAATAAATTTTAAATAAAATTAAAATAAATAAAATTTTAAATAGCATAACCTCAAAATTATTAAAATTTTTTTTTAAAATAACTTTTAAAAATTTCTTTTACCTTCAAAAATAGGCACATATTGTGTTAGTTACAACTCTATCAAGATATTTAAAAATTTATTATCCATTTTGGTTTATTCCTCTTTTTTCACACGCAGTAACTAAAACTTTTTCACGAATGATATGCGATTTATGACGCTACGTAAATGATATGACGCAATCATCTTTGCTAATGAGCGACTTTCTATGGGAAATCCTCTTAGAATTTAGAGGAATATTCTCAAACATAGAAGATTATTCTAAATTCTAAGAGTATTATTTTTATTCTAAAAAGATTATTATGAATATAAGAGGAATGCTCTAGAATAGTCTTTTTGTTTCGATCCTCTTGAAATTAGAGGAAAATATTTTTTTTTCGGTGTGTGATAATGGATTTTTGTAATGATACCAAAGTATAATTAAATAATATCACGGTGCGCCTGAAATGGATTTAAATGAAAATTGCTTGCTCTTTAAAATTTCTTGTGGATTTTGAGGTTACCAGAGTATTTTTAAACAAAAAAGATAATAATAATAATCGCTGGAGCCTTTTTCGAGAAAAATAAATTTTTATATTTTTTTATTGATTACACAGTCCCCTAAAAAAAGGTATCATGTGCGACTGACTCGAGTACCCTACTACCCCCATGTATTTTGGTAAGTTGAACACGAATCTGAACTTATATTTTTGCTCCATCACGTCAGGATTTTTTCTATCCTCAAAAAACATGTCAGATTTCATGTAACATAAAATTTTTTTAAAAATTGGTTGGATTCACTTAAAATTTGTTCCTCTGTGGTTTTTGAGGTTGCTGATTACGAATATGAAGTCAAATTTTCCAAATTCAAAATGGCGGACGAATTAAAATTTTTTTTTTTTTAATTTCCCGTAACTTGGTATCTAGGGATTTTCGGGGTCGCTGATTACAAATCTGAATTCAAATTCTGAAATTTCAAAATAGCGGATCCAACATAGCAATATTTTTTTGAATATTCAAAATCTGACTTCAGATTTGTAATCAGTGACTCCAAAAACCCCCTAGATACCAAGTTACGTAAAAATTCAAAAATAATTAAAAATTCGTCCGTCATTTTGAATTTGGAAAATTTCATTTTCATATTAGTAATCAGTGACCCCAAAAACAACCGAGAAACGAATTTTAAGTGAATCCAACCAATTTTTAATAAAAATTTTATGTTACATGAAAGAAACCCGCACCATTTACATGGGAATTTGGGGTCCGGTGAAATTTTCTGCAACTTTGAACTTTTGTAGTTTTTGACCTCCTGAACAAAAAATGTAAATGGCAAAATTCCAAAAAATGGACAGATTTTTTAAAAATTGAGGTTTAAGTTTAAAAAATAGTGTTAAAAGCGAAAAAAATTCAAAAATGAGTAAAACCAAAAGAACTAAACAAACTTTCTTAAAACTCGCTACTCGGGGGTTTTTGGGGTCGCTGATTACGAATTTGATGTGCGAATTTTTGAAAATCCAAAATGGCCGACGATTTTTTTAAATATATTGAATTCCCTTAAATCTCGTTACTCGGGGGTTTTCGGGGTCGCTGATTACGAATTCGATGATAGTTTTTCAAAATCCAAAATAGCGGATGCAGACTGGCGAAAAAAAGTTTAAAAATTATTTTTTTTAACGTGTTTTAAGAAAGTTTGTTTAGTTCTTTTGGTTTTACTCATTTTTCAATTTTTTTCGCTTTTAACACTATTTTTTAAACTTAAACCTCAATTTTTAAAAAATCTGTCCATTTTTTGGAATTTTGCCATTTACATTTTTTGTTCAGGAGGTCAAAAACTACAAAAGTTCAAAGTTGCAGAAAATTTCACCGGACCCCAAATTCCCATGTAAATGGTGCGGGGTTTTTTGAGGATAGAAAAAAATCCTGACATGATGGAGCAAATATAAGTTCAGATTCGTGTCCAGCTTACTAAAATACATGTGAGTAGCGTACTCGGGTAAAGCCGCACATGATACTTTTTTTGTAGAGCTGTGCTATCAATGAAAAAATATTAAAATTTATTTTCCTCGAAAAGGGCTCCGTCGATTACTTTCTTTTTTGTTTAAATATATACTCTGGGAACCTCAAAGATTCAAAATCCACAAGAAATTTTGGAGTGCAAGCAATTTTCATTTAAATCCATTTTAGGCGCATCGTGTAATGGTATAATTTATTTTAATAGTCGTAACATTGTAACATATAATATTTTTTGATAACATATAAATATATATTTTATTAATACCTATGTACAACTTTATTTTAATTGTTCAACAATACGGAATAAATAATAATTATAATAGAATAATAATTTACAATTGGTCGAAAATAGTCAGAGAAATGGATAAAAGGAAAAAAAAATGATAAATCATTTTCAGTAGACGGTAATTTTAAAAAAAAATAAAATGAACTGTATAATAAATTTTATATATTTTTGTGACAATATTTTGTAACAATATATATAATTCTAACATTTTGCGTGAATATACATTTACACAAACTATAAGAAAAGTGTCGATTTCGCGACATTAAAAATTTATACATACAAGCATAGAATTACAAATTTTTTTATTAATTTTTTTTTTACTTTTTTCAAATTGTTAAATAACACACATATATGGGCGATTCCACACTGAAATGAAAATTTATTTGATTCAAGTACTCAATTACTTGACTATTATCAAATAAATATTTACTTGAACCAAATAATTTTTATTTAAATTAAATAAATTCTATTTAAACCAATAATTTCTTTATTTGAAACAAATACCATTTAATTGACTCAAATAAAAATTATTTTATATAAATGAATATTTATTTGATATAATAGTCAATTAATCGAGTATTTGAATAAAATAAATTTTTTTTCAGTGCAGGTGAAATTTACTTATGACATTTTAAATTCGGATAAATATACTTTTTTTCAGTTTTTGCAGAAAAAAGTGATATACGTATTTTTTTTAATTTTTTTATATAAGAGCCTAAATTTTTAAGTTATGAATTTTTAAAAATCTGGGGTTTTTGAATATTTTAAAAGTATAGACCTTACTTCACTGTCATCAAAATGCAATACTTTTAATGTTAGATGTCATTAAAATTAGATCTATTTTTAAAAAAAAACCTTAAAAAACAGAGATTTTTTAAAAATTTAGACACTTAAAAAAAATAAAAAAAATACGTTTACCACTTTTTTCCGCAAAAATCGAAAAAAAGTATATTTATCCAATTTTAAAATATCATAGGTATAATACTACATATGAAATTTGTATATTTCTTATATATATGCCTGAAGTTCTGAACGTTCAAATGAACGAAATTTTTTTTTGTCTACAAATTTTTTTAAAAATTACTACAGCAATGAAAAAAAAATTTTATTAAACATTTAATAAATTATTAATTTATTTTTTGATATCGAATGCAATTTTTTAGAATAAAATTTGAATTTAAAAAAATTGGAAACTTTTTCGTTCAAAACTTTAGACACATTATTTCTTACTATATTTTTTATTCTATTTGATTATTAAAAAGGTCAACTCATATATATATATATATTTTTTTTTAATCCTGATTGTATTGTCTTTCACGACAATACACTATATGATAATTTAAAACACATTTTTGCCTAAAACGTCTATTGCAAATTGAACATCGATAGAATTTTTGTTTTTTCGGATAATTTTGATGCAACAATTGATTATATGACGTGGTGGTTTCATGTTGAATATGATGTTCTAGTTCATTAGTAAGACTCCAATATGGAACTTCTTCTTCTTCTTCATCATCTCCTCCTCCACTAAAATTTCCCGTATTTTGAGTCAATATACTTTGTAGAATTCCTGAAATTAAAAACAATTATTCAATTAGAAAGAGAATTTGTTTTTTTTTTTTTTTTTGAAATTACAATGACATTAATTATTAGTATTTATTAGGTGCAGAAAAAATTTATCAATTTATTGCATAACTGTAGATTTTTTTTTTTATTATTGGTTATGGGAAATTAATTGTTTGAAATTAATGGAATTTTCTGTTTAGCTTTCTACAAATCAGGAAAAGAAAACAATTGAATTGGATGAATCATTAACAATTTTTTTTTTTTTTTTTATTGATTATAAACTATTTTCTGAATGTAAAAATTATTAGAACTATTATAAATATTATTTCCCAGATAGCACGTATTTGGGTTATTTAGAAGTAGAATTTTTTAAATAAAATAATTTTTTTTTAAATTATTCTTTTTATTTGTAAAAACTGTTCTGAATATATCTACCTATTTTACAAAAAGTTATTGCCGCCGCCGCTGTTTCAAGACTCTGAATATAGTCGCAAGTCGCCCCCCCCATCTTCCGGCCAAAAATGACCTAAATTTTGAGGTTATATTCGTTTCAAGACTCTGAATATAGCCGCAATTCCCCCCCCCCCGCCTTCGTTGAGGGGAGGGGTGGATTTTCCGCCAAAAATGACCTGAATTTAGAGGTTATGTTCGCTTTAAGACTCTGAATATAGTCGCAAGCCCCCCTCCCTTACGTTGAGGGGGAGGTTGTTTTTTCCGCCAAAAATGACCTAAATTGTAAGGTTATGTGATTTTGTCAGGAAACGACCAAGAAACAAACATAACCTCAAAATTTAGGCCAAAATTTGGCAAAAACGGAACATGAAACAAACATAACCTCAAAATTTAGGTCTAACTTTCGAGGAAAATAACCAAGAAATAAACATAACTTTAAAATTTAAGCCAAAGTTTGGCAAAAACGACCAAAAATCAAAGATAACCTCAAAATTTAGGTCAAATTTGGCAAAAACGGAACATGAAACAAACATAACGTCAAAATTTAGGTCTAACTTTCGAGGAAAATGACCAAGAAATAAACATAACTTTAAAATTTAAGCCAAAATTTGGCAAAAACGACCAAGAAACAAACATAACCTCAAAATTTAGGCTAAAATTTGGCAAAAACAGAACATGAAACAAACATAACGTCAAAATTTAGGTCTAACTTTCGAGGAAAATGACCAAGAAATAAACATAACTTTTTAAAATTTAAGCCAAAATTTGGCAAAAACGACCGAAAAACAAACATAACCTCAAAATTTAGGTCAAATTTTGGAGAAAAATGACCAAAAAACAAAAACATAACCACAAATTTGGCAGGAAAATTTAAAAAAAATTAGATAAACTTTTATTAAAATCATAAATTTGAATTGAAAATGATTTATTTTGTATATTCACAATTTTACCTAGATTATATTATAATAAATTTTTTTAAGTCAAACATTTTATTAATTTTTGTTTTCCGAAAATACATTATTTTTTTTCTAAAAATAAAATTTATTTTTTTTGTTACAAAAAAAAAAATAAAATTTAAGCATATTTTTTTGAAAAATGTCGATATCCATGAACTTGATCCATATGTCTTTTCATATGATATTTTCGTTTGAAAACTTTAAAACACACTGAACAAGGAAAAGCTGGTTCTTCTTGATGATAATTTTTGTTGACATTTTCCGTGTAGTCGACAAAATTTGTTGATGAATAATTATTCAATATATAACCTGAAAAAAAAATATTTGATTAGAATAAAATTTATTTATAAAATTTTTTTTTTTTTTTTTTTTTAGTAGGTATGTATGATTAACAGCATGCAAAATACTTCACACCAATAATAATTAATTTATATTAATTTTTTTTGCAATGAGTAAAAAGTTGATTTTTTGATTTTTTTTTATTGGAAAATAATTTTTTATATAACTACATGTATTATTATGATTATTAAAAAAAAAAATGCCTCAAAGTGTTTTCTTTGTCACAAGTGGAAAATAATATTTTGGTATTGGAATTTTTGTAAATAATAAAATTAAGTACAAAGTGGCAAAATAACAAAAAAATTGTATAACAATAACAAAAAACGGATATTATAACAAAACAAATAACAATTTCTTTAGATTAAAAATCACACATTTTTTTCACAACTTATGTATTAATAATATAAAATTTATATTCTGTTATATTATTTTTTTTTTCCTTATGTATAATGGTTTGAAAATCAATGTATAAAGATCTACTAAAAATTATACATGAAATAAACAATAATAAATAATATATATTTTTTTAAATTATTCTTTCAAACTGTTTCACAATTAGTATTTTCTTTATTTTTTTATTTTTATTTATTTTTTTTTATTTAATTATTATTTTTTTTATTTTTTTATTTTTATTTTTTTTTTTTTCATTTTAATTATTATTTTTTTTTATTATTATTTTTTTATTATGAAAGAGGAACTGGATGTTTCAGCCTCATGTGAGATTGCCATCGATGCTTGTGTTTAAATCGACGAAAACAAATTTCACATTGATGAGATGGTTCTTTGCCGCATTCTATTCGCAAATGTTTATATAAACTTTCTTTCCAAGAATATTTTTTGCCACATTGATTACACATCCAAACAGTGAGAACTGGAGCTAGACATAAAATAGAAACAATTAAAGAAAATTAAAAACATGAAAAAAAATTTTTTTTTTTAAATACTTTTTGCAAAATAATTATGAAATTAATTAAAAAATTATTCATATCCACTTATTACTAATTTTTTTTTATTGCAAAAATTCCTTAATGTATACTGTCACCGGTTAAAACAAAATTGTCAGAAAATTTTTTTTTTTTATCAAAAAGGGTGCAAGAAATTAAGTCAAGAAAAAAAAACGTATTAGTAAATTTTCAAAACATTCTTGTTATAAAAAAAAAGCAATAAAATTACAATCAGTTAAGAAAAAAAATTGCAAAATTAAAATCAAAAAAGAAATTGCAAAAAGTCATTTTACTTTCTGCCATATTTATTTATATATCTTAAATCTAAAACAGTTTTTTTTTAACAATTAATTTATGTGCAGTGAGTATAAAATTTTTTTTTTTTATACAAATTGTAAGTAACTTGAAATAATTTTTTTTTAATAATTAATTAATTTATTTATCGAAAGAATGAACAATTCTATTATGAGTTGTAAAATGATGTTTGTGCTTAAAACGACGACCACATTTTTCACAGCTAAATGCTGGTTCGCGATTGCATTCAACTCGCAAATGTCTCGTTAATGACTCCTTCCATCGATAATTTCTTCCACATTGAAAACAGGTCCATGCTCCTTCAACTACAAAAATAAAATAAAAAACAAAAATCAGGTAAAATGGAATTTAAAAAAAAAAATTCTTTTTTTATCCAAAATATTTACACAT
This sequence comes from Leptopilina boulardi, assembly GCF_019393585.1. NCBI lineage: Eukaryota > Metazoa > Arthropoda > Insecta > Hymenoptera > Figitidae > Leptopilina > Leptopilina boulardi. The sequence continues at coordinate 1,478,650 of NW_026137665.1, read as the reverse complement.
GTAAAATATCTCTACATACTACAATAAATTTATGTGAAAATATTTTTATTTTATTTTTTTTTTTTTTTTAAAGAAAATTGCCAGCGAGAGTGAAGAAAAAAAAGGGAGAAAAAAAGAGAGAGAGAGAAGCAAAAGAAAAAATTACCTTGATAAATTAAAATTACTTCTCACCTTATTGATGAATAAAAAATAATTATTATTTTCTACAATGTTGAATTAAAATATTTTAAACCTTTTTTCTTTATTTAAAATTAAATTACAAAACACGTTTTTTATAATATACAAATTATCACAATTTTTAAATGGAAATTTTATTTGTAATATAAATTAAAAAAATTATATAATAAGCATTCCACGGGAAATTATCAAAAAATTTTTTTTTTTTTAATTTTTTTCGAACTTTATTTGAAAAATAAGAAAATACGTATTTTTTTATTTCTTTATTTGATAAAAATTGTGAAAGTTATTATTTTTTTAAATTCAACGTCGTAAGAAGCCGAAATCTTGAAATGCGGTTTTCTCTGTTCTACGTAACAGACAAAAAATAATATTTTATAAAATTTGTTCGTTTTTTCTTTTTTTAAAAAAGTGGCTTTTTTCAAAATATTAATTTTTTTTATTTGGAAAATTTTTTTTTTTTGAAAATTTCACATAGAATGACCCATATATATATATTTATTTAGATATGGTGTTTAAGTCTCGTATGAGATTGTAATCGATGTTTATGTTTAAATTTTCTTCCACAATGAAGACAAAAAAAAGATGGTTCTTTCATACATTCCAATCGTATATGTTTCCTTAGTGAGTCTTTCCAATGATATTGTTTACCGCACTGCATACAAGTCCAAATCCTCATAAGTGCTAAAAAAAATCAATTTTATATTAAAAATATTAAAAAAAAAAAAAAAAATTAAAAAAAAATTTTAATTTTTTTAAACAGAAGGCACATTTCATAAAAATAACATACATATATTTATTTATATATAATTATTTTGAAAAAATTTATTTTTGTAAATTTTTTATAACATTTATTAGGAATTTGAGACAAATATCTTTAACATATTATTATAATATCACACATAATGTACACTGTACAAAATTTGACATACAATGGTCGTAGAAATACATGAATAATGTAACCAAATTTTTTTTTTTTTATATATATATTAACAAAAATAATAATTTTTTTAAATATAAAAAATTGCACGTAAAAAAACTATTTTTTATGAAAAAAAAAAATTATTTTTTTATTTAAAACAATATTTTTAAATGTCTAATAAATGTTTTTATCATTTTGTATAAATAAATAACAAAATTCTTTTTATTTGTTACAAAATTAAATTATGTATGAAATACATATATATGTGATCTGGTCTACTAAAAGAGATATTTGGTAAAAGAAAATTAATTTTCACTTTTTTTGCGATTTTAATGGAAAATAGTACGCTTATTATGAATCCAATGTCAGTTTAGATACATTCAAAATGGCGGATCCAATATGGCGAAAGTTTTTCTTTTTTGTGCATATTTAGTTGAAATTTGTTACTCGGGGGATTTTTGGGGTCGCTGATTACGAATTTGATGTTAGTTTTTCAAAATTTAAAATAGCGGATCCAAAATGAAGAAAAAATACAAAAAAATAATTCTATACGACTGGAACTTGATTTTTAGAAGTTTTTGAGGATTTTTTTTTTGAATTATTGGGTTTTTATTGGTTAATAATAATATATTGTATTATATTTTTTTTTTTGAAAGGCAAAATAAAATAAAATTTTTTAAATTAACAAAATTATAATAATTTATACAAAAAATATAAAAAAAATTATAAAATATAAAAAAAGCTACTTACTTCTTTTTTAATGTCTACCATTTTGATGTTTGAAACGAATCTCATTAATTTAAAAAAAAAAAACTTTCGCCATATTGAATCCACCATTTTGAATTTTGAAATCCAGATCACATATCGTATAGTCACAAAAATAATTAAATCTATATAAATGACTAAAAAAATGTAAAAAAAAAAGAAATAGTTTCTCATATCTTTAAAATAAAAGATATTTTTTTTTTTAGACTGAAACAATAAACATTTTGGGAACTTTTTTCCCAATTTTTATTATTAATCTCTCAATTTCTCTTAAATTTCTTTCATTCATTCACAAACAATAATAATATAAATCAAGATCAATATTTAATTGCATTTAAAGTCTGTACATGTGTAAAACTAAAAAAAAAACATTTTCTAAATTGAAATAAAATTTGAAAAAATATTTTGTAAAATAAAAAACAGAAAAAAAATTTGAAAAAATATTTTGTAAAATAAAAAACAGAAAAAAAATTTGAAAAAAAATATTGTAAAATAAAAAACAGAAAAAAAATTTGAAAAAAAATATTGTGAATTAAAAAAAATTGAATAATGAAAATATTTTGTAAATTAAAAAAAAAAAAAAAGAAGAAAAAAATCTGAATATACTTATTAAAAAATAAAAATTAAAAAAAAAAATAATATTTACTCTAAATTAAATCCAATTTATGCATGCATTTTGCATGAGACTGCCATCTATGCTTATGTTTAAATCTTCGTAAGCATACGGGGCAGGTGAAGGTTGGTTCTTTTTGGCACTCAACACGACGATGATTTTGAAGTGATCCTCGCCACGAATATCTCTTACCACATTGAAAACAGACCCACTGCTTCTTCATAGGGTCTGAAAAAGAAATATTTTTTTTTGTCAATAAAAAAAACACAATTCATAAATCACAAAAAAAAATTTTTTTTTTTTTTTTGTCCTTTATTACAAATCTTAGAGGAAAATCTTAACAAAGCTCAAAATATTTGTTAATGTTAAATAAAGATTTGTTAATACCAGACGTAAAAAATATTCTAATTTACGAAAAAAAAGAAAAAAAATTTGTTTTATTCAATTTTGAATTAAAAATTACAAAATTATATTATATATAAAAAAAATGTATTAGTATTAGTAAAAAAAATTCTTTTTTTTTGAAAAAATATCTCTAAAACAGCTAAAAATTTCTAAAAATATTTTTATTAAAATAAATACAAAATAAAATACAAAAAATTAAAAATTTACTTTTATATTATAAATACAAAATTATATATATAGTTTTGAATGTATTAATGAATTTATCACTCTGTTCGACAATTTTATTATAGATGAAAAATTAAAATTATATATTATTTTGTAGATGAAAAAAATAATTTCTTTAGAATGATTTTTTTCACCTATAAAATAATATATAATTTTATTTGTAATATTCGTTTTGATGACATTATTATTTTTTTTTTTTTTAATAATAAAAGTTTTGTCACATGCCCTCAAAATGTAGAGTCTGGTTATTGAAATAATTAGAGATTATATATTTCAAAAGTTTATATACTTTTTTTTTTTATTTAACAAGGTGATTGCATCTCATATTTATGTATAGAAGTTTGATGTTTATTTAAATGATGTTTGTGCTTGAACCTTCTACCGCATAAATTGCAGGGAAATTTCGGTAAAATTCCACATTCCATTCTTCTATGTAGACTGAGTGATTCTTTCCATTTGTAGCTTTTTCCACAGTCACATTTCCACACTCGTTTGAAGTATTCATAACCACCTATGGAAATAATAGCAGAAAAAAAGAAATTATTTTAATAAAAATTACCAAAAAAAGGTCAAATTTATTGATTATAAAAAAAGTAATCTATGTTTTTTTTTTACTAAATACAATTTTTTTAATTTACATAATTTTTAACCCGATTTTTGAATGTAAGTTAATTAAAAAAAAAGAGTTGTAAAATTCCCAGTTTTAGTTGCTAATAAATTATAAAAATGAAAAAAAATAAGTGAAAAAATAATTTAAAGTTTCATTTGATAATAAATTTTTTAAAACAAATTGTTAATGAAGCATTAAATAAAAAATAAAATAAAAACGAAATACAATAAGAGTTTTAAACAACATTTAGTCAAATTTAAGCATTAAACATAAATACTATATTAACATTAATTATTTTTTAAATTTAACAGCCATAAAAATTTTAATAATAGAAAAATGTTTTTTTATTTATTTGGTCTAATGGTTTTGGTATATTTGTTGAAATAAATATTTATCAAAAAAAAAAAAAGAACAAATTGTTTTGACAAATATTTTTTAAACAAATATACCAATATACAAACAAAACATTTTATTATTATTATTTAATTATATTACAATTTCTAAAAAAAATTTTAATGGTAACTTTATGGTACAGCTCAACTTAATAAAACTACTCAAAATGATAATTTTGCATTTATTTTGCTCTGAAGAAAGAGACGAAGAAGCAAAAAATTATAGGTTATGTTTATGATAGTTTGTGGCAAAAATAGACAAAGATAATGAACTTCCAATACACACCATTGATGTTTAAGTCATCATTGTATCGAAAATAAAAACCAGTTTTGATTTTACATAATTTAAAAAATAAAAATTCAATTAACGTGAAACTATCATAAACATAACCTATAATTTTTGTTCACTTCTTAAATCCCTTGCTTCAGAACGCGTCATATATATGTGAAAAGCATAAAACCATTTCAAGAAAAGGTGACAAATTTTCTGAATTTATTTGAATTAAATAACCATTTATTTGTTTCAAAACAAAAAATTTGTTTGGTAAAAATAAATTTTTTATTTCATCTAAATTAAAATTTGACAATTGTTACAATAATAAAAATTAAACATTTTTAAATAAAAAAAAATAATAAAAAATATTTATTAGTTTATTTGGAAAAATGAACGTTATTTATATAAAAAAAAAAACATTTTAAAAAATTTTTCTGTAAATAAATACGCGAACGTATATATACGAATTACTTTTAAAAATTTATTTATAATTCTGATCTGAATATATTTGTAAACTTTGTTTATATTTTTCTGTATACCTTATCTGAGAATCAAAGATAAAAAAAAAATCTTGTCCCAACCTCTTCAAAAATTTCACTCTACCTGTAAAAAAAAAAAAACTCACAAGATAAAAAAAAATCTCGAATTAAAATCACAACATAATAACATATTATTAAAAAAAATATATATATTTAAATGCAATTTTCCAGAGAAAAGAAAAAAAATATATATATATATTATATTTGTTATAGAAACAACAAAATAATTCTGAATGTAAAAATAAAACATTTTGAAAATTCACGAGTACAAAAATGTTACAAAAATTTACAATGCGTAAAGTAAATTTCAATATGTAAAATAATGACTTTACGTATTGTTATAAAAAAGGCACACAGTGTTTTTTGTTTAAATTTCAACTTTAGAAGTTAGTGATGCAAAATAGTATACTTTATATATAATAAATAATAAAGTGGAAATGAAAATTGTCACTTTTGTAAACATAACCTCTTGACAGATGCAGCGTCAGGTGCACTGCGCTTGCGCTACTATAATCCTCTCATTAGGTATTTCACTTTCAAATATGGCTGCCCGATCAGCTGGAAGCCTGGAGGGACAACAAATAATTTTACTATAGTCCATCTCTGCCGTCCCAACAAGAGTAGCAGTAACTACATTTTGGATAAGTCACTTATTGGTGGCAGTGGCAGTGGCAAGTAGGTGACTCATCCTAAATGCAGATACGGTTATTCTTGTTGGGGCGGCAGATCTATACATTTGGTAACGTTGAAAACTTCAAAAACTTAACCTCAAAATCACTTGTTTGACAGTTCTTTATTGTTTTTTTCGTTTGTTGTCCCTCCAGGCTTCGACGTCATCAGCCTCTGACGTCACAAGGTAAAATGCCTAATTGATAGAAAAAGAAGCGCTCTTATTTAAAATGTTTTAAAATAAGAAAATGTTTAAAAAACAATAAAAAAAATAATTTAAGTCTTAAACTTGTTGCTTTAATGTTTAGTTATGTTTTTTTTTTTTAATGAAAATTAATTTTTATAAATTATTTTAAGTTATTTCTATTGAAATTTAATCTTAAAATAATTATTGTTAATGTTGGTTCCACAATAGGCAAAATCGTACCGTTCTGAACGATTTTCGCGAATCTATTGTGCGTTGGCCTTAAAAGTACTAAAAGTTATTCGCGCATGCGCGGTAGTATTTATAACATTGTCTGCTGTAAATTTATGTATTTTGACACGTAATTGAAACTTTTTATTTGTGATTTGTACTTACTATATTTGTGAATAAATAAAAAGGTTCTAAAATATTATAAACAATAAATAAAGGTATTTTAACAAGGACACAATATATTATAAAATAATTTTCACTTTTAAAAAGCTCCTTTAATTTCATAATTTGTACAAAATAATCTTATAATACTAATTCTTTTTTCACTTATCACAATGCGTTGTATAATTTTAAAGGCGCTCTCACACCTTTTTGCGGCTGCCTGCAGGTTACCATGGCAATGCATGAGAGTGAGTGCGACAGAAAATTTAAAAATTTGAATATTCAAATTTTCTGTCTTATTCACACTCGTGCGTTGCCATGGTAACCTGCAGGCAGCCAAAAAGGTGTGAGTGCGCCATTGTTCTTATATTTAAATTAATTCTACACTTTCCTAGCATTATATTGCTCACTAAATGTACATATACACAAATGCAAATTCGAATAATGAAAATAATAATTGGCGATTCAAACAGCTACACTAGCGCCACAGTTGAACTAATTTAGGCGTGACTCGCTCTGTAGCACTCCAAATGTTTTAAATTATTTTTTTTTATTTAACGCTAAAAAATAATTTTACAAACGCAATAAAAATATCAGAATAATTAAATAATTTGAAATAAACTGTCAAAACAGAGACTGCTTTAGAGCGAGTCACACCTAAATTAGTTCAACTGTGGCGCTAGTGTAGCTGTTTGAATCGCCAATAATAATAATACTAAAAATGGCACATTAGCATATAATATATTTAAAAAAAATGTTTAAGGCCAGGTCCAAGTGAGGCAGCGCCATCTACATTGAAACTAAAATTTTGGAAAATTTTCAACAGCCTTTTCTTGAAAACAAGAAGGTAAAATGCTTTTTCCTTTATGGATAATTTATTATTGGCAAGATATGCACCAGCTAAAACTTTTTTTAAATTAAAATAATGAAAAAAATTTCATGTCGATAAATTAAATATGAGCAGTTTTTTCACAAAAACTGTAACAGTACTTTCTCAGAAATTACAATCAAAAATGCAATTTCCATTTGGAAAATTAATAAACGCTAAAAAATACACGACCTAAGATTTACCAATCACGAAAATAACAAAAAAAAGTATTTTAACATAACATATTTTACTCATTATGACAGCCGTTTGGCAGGTTATATATGTCACCAGACGTTTCGCAGATTTGCCGAAAGGAGGAGATTGGCGCTGTTGCTAACCACCTGAAATACATAATCTACCAAAGGGCTGTCACAATCAGTAAAGCAGTATCAATATGTTAAATATTTAATAAAATTTTTTTTTCTTATTTTCGTGATTGGTGAATCTTAGCTGGTGAATTGTTTTTCGTTTATTAATTTTCCAAATGGAAATTGTATTCTTGATTGTTAATTCCGAGAAAGTACTGTTACAATTTTTGTGAAAAAACTGCTCATATTTAATTTATCGACATGAAATTTTTTTCATCATCTTAACTCAAAAAAAAGTTTTAGCTGGTGTATTTCTTGCTAATAATCAATTATCCATAAAGAAAAACGCATTTTACCTTCTTGTTTTCGAGAAAAGGCTGTTGAAAATTTTCCAAAATTATAGTTTTAATGTAGATGGCGCTGCCTCACTTGGACTTGGCCTTAAAAATATATGCAAAATACAAATATTAAAAATCCAGTCTATTTTTTTTTATTGCACTGTTTAAAATTTTCAAAAAAATTATTTTTAAACAATGTAACGTTTTAACAAGAAAAAAAAATATTTTTCACATTTACAATATTAATGGTTCAATTTTAACCACATTCATAAAAACAAACTACATACTTTTATTTACAAAAATAGTCCAGTATGTATAAAATTAATAAATAAAATAATTTTTGAAAAATTAATTTTTCCTCGAATTGCCTTGAAGGCTATTTTTCCTCCGTTTTTTTTTTTTTTTAATAATAATGACTATTTAATTAATTTATAATTAATTAATTTGAATGAAAAATTGTTATAGATTTATTATTGATTGTAGATTTCCATGGACATTGAGTACATGACGTTGAAAATTGGAGCGTTGTTTGAATGCCTTATGACAATGGGAACAGAACCAGGTTGGTAATTTTCCACATTCTTCTCGAAGATGTCGATTTAAAGTTGACCTATTCAAATATGATCTGTTACATTTTGTACAGGGAAATGGTTTCACAACTATATTTCTTATATAGTTTCTCCTACCTGAAATGAAAAAGGAATTGTTTGTTAATTAATTTGTTTATTAATATATAAATAATGCACATGAATATTTATCTAACATGAATAATTACTAAAAAAAATTTTTTATTTTTAATTTACCACAAAAAAAAAACAAATTTATACTTGTATTCTTTAACTCGATTAAAAAATAAAAATGTAGAAGTTGCGAAAAAAATAATTACAATTTACTTTCTATTTAAAAAATATTAAAATTTTAATTTTTTAATTACTTTACTATAAACTTTAATTCATTTTGAAAAAATCGAACTATTTGCAATTTTTTTTTTTTTTTTTTGGGGGGGGGAACTAAAGAAATAAGAAATAATCGATTCTTCTTTTAATAATACAATTTATTTTCAAAATTAATTTTTTACAATTTTTCTTTTTTTTGTATGACAAATACGAAAAAATAATTTCAAAAAAGACGAAAAGATAAACGGAAATATTAATTAATTATCGAAAAAATATTTTTTAAAAATGAAGAAACACACATACACACACATACAGAAACAAAAAATTGTTCTCGAAAAAAAAAATTATTTTTTAAAAATAGAACTTAGCTGCTTCCAAATCAAGTTATAATTGTCAGTCTCGTAAATACTAATTTTATCTAAAAATATGTACGAATTATAAAAATCGACTATAAAATGTAAATTATAAATTTTGAATATTATCTACTTTCACTATTAAATTAAAAAAAAAAAAAATATTAGAAAAAGTTCAACTTTTTTTTTCTACAGCCTTTGAGGATAAAAATTAAGAAATTATTTTATTTTATACCTATAATCACATTCTAGACAAAAAACTATGTACAAAAAAATTTTTTTGAACCATTTCTAACATTTTTTTTTTTTTTTCTATTAAAAAACTACTTATAAATCTCGTAACATCCTTTAAAACTAATTGCTCTATATTTTAACTTACAAAATATATTTTTGTACTATAAAATTTTGTATTAAGACAAATTTAATTATTTCGGCGGTTCTTTATCGACAATATCAAAAAAAAAAAATTTGTTTAAACATTTTGTTTTTTTTTTTAATTCTTATAAATTGTAATATTGAAAATTTTGAAATTTTTCGCCAAACGTAGAAAAATTATATTTTCTTCTTCAGAGTAAAAATATATGCAAACAAATATAATAAAAAAAAAATTACGATTTTAATTTGTAACGTTTATAAAATTAAAGTTTATAAATTAAATTACTTTATTTCATTTTTTCTCTAATTTTTATATAAATTTATTATACAAGTATTTTCACTTTGAGAATAATAAAAATAATTTCATAATAATAATTATTATACAACATAAAGAAAAAAAAAAAAATAACAATATTTGTCTCTATTTATCTCATTAAGTGTGTCAAAAATACATATATATCGAAGACTTTACGTTTTTACAATAATTTCAATTAATTTACATAAATTTTAATTACTTCTCTAAAATTCAATTGTGATTCATTGGTTTTCAAAACATTTACTGTGACTTAAAAAAAATATATATTTTTAAATAAGCACCTGAGTATTTCAAATTAAAATTAAAATTTTCAATTATTTGTGAATAATTTTAGACTCTATTTTGATTTGAAATTGTAAAATAAAAATTAAAAAAATTTAATTCAAATAAAATTAAAAAAAAAAAATAAAAAAGTGTTTAAAATTCGACAAAAAAATATTTTTTATAAAATTTTTATATTTTATTTTCTATAAATGGAAATAAAAAAATATTTCAAAAGCAAAATTACTTTCTAAGTTTGAATAAGTTAAACATAACTAATTTGATAGTAAAAATTCAGTCAGTGATTAAAATGCTTGATTCTAGTAATCAATTAGTTAAAAATAATTAATTATCAATTGAATTAATTTTTCGTTTATGTCAAAATAACCGTTCAGTAAACTGTTAACTAATTCAATTAGATAAATTTGACTATTTTTTTCAATTATTTTTTCATTAATAATTAGTCTATTAATGATTTTTCACTATTTGCTAAAAAAAATTGACCAAGATTTTACAAATAATTAGTTTTACTAATTTAGATTTAGAGTGCGTCTTTGTGATTGAGAATAATTTTCGTTAATGAGTATTAATTATTATGAGTATCAAAAAAAAAAAAAAAAACTAATTAGTTTTATAATTAACTAACTATTGGGCAATATCTTTCTAAATCTAAATTAGTAAAAATTTTCAACTTAATTTGAATGTTAGTGAAAGATTTTTTGCTAAGGATTATAGATAAATATCAATGAATTAGTGAAATTTTTTTTTTTTTTTTACTACATTTACTAAATTTTTTTACTAAAAGTAAAATTTTACCGATTCATAGTAAAAAGTGAGTAATTAATTCTAAAGATAAAATTTTTCACTAATTCAAATTTAGAGTGTAGGAAAATTTATAGGTACAAATTTCACAATTTTAAAAAATTCTTAACTATTATATCTAATAGCACCAATCTTACAATTAATTTGCTAGAAGAAGAAAATTAAAAATTTATAATAAAATCAAAAGAAAATCATAAAAATATTTTAAAAAATTATAAAAATTTGAATTAGGGGAATTAAAAAAGTGTTTTTAATAAAATAGTAAAATTTAGTAAAATAGTAAAAGTTTAGTACTATTAGTTAAATTTTTAGTAAAAAAAAAAACAAAACAAAAATATTATTATTTAATTTAATAATTTTCAATTTTTTTTTTCACTAAACGTTTATAGTGATAAATGAATAAAAATGAGTAGAAAGAATTAATTCAAAATTTAGAGAGAAATTTTGTGACAATTCCATATAAACTTGTCCACAAGTAAAGAAGATAATGAAATTGATGAATCACAAAATTAAGTAATTAAAAGTCAATATATATCTATTATTATGATCACATTTAGTCAGTCACTCTCATTTTTTGTTTTTTTTTTATACTGTAAGGAGAAAAATATTTGTCTTTGATAACAAAAAAATTTAATTGATATTTAATAAAATTTAAAAAAACTATTAATATTTTCGAATTTTAATTGAAACAACGAAAAATTTTTTTTAATTAATTTAACTAAAATTTTATTGAGTCAATCAATGGATAAATTAAAATTATTTTCGGTAGCAAAAAATGTTTTCATTATTAAAATATCAAGCAAATGTTTTATTATAAAAAAAAAATATTTTTCTTATATAGTGTATAGACTTCAAATTTGATACTGCAAAAATCGTTAGATGAAATGAAATGAAAAAAGAAAATGAAATAATTATTATAATAATATAATACAGCAATATGATATTAATGTATAATATTATTCTAATTATAATAATAATTATTATTATACTTTTATTTTTTTATATTGAGTACAAAAAACAGTTTTTCAAAACTAATTTTTTTTTCTTATTAAATTTTTAACAAAAATTTTTTATATAGTAATGTATACGAACTTAATTTTTCGTGAATTGAATTGAATTTTTTAATCAACAAAATATGGATACATTTAAAAAATTAAAAATAGCACATTTTCTTAAAATTATAGCTGGCACTTAGTTTCATAAATAATTTTCTAAAATTTATAACTTCTTATAAAATAAATAATTTCGCTTTATGGCATTTTTTTTTTCGTTTAAACTGTAAATACTTAATTATCATTTACAAAATTTTTTAGCAATCTTTTTTTTTCTCTCAGTGCGTAAAATCCAAAATTTGAAGTCTTCACTTTTTCTACGCAAATTTAGAAAAAAATATTTTCAGACTGAAAAATCAGTTAAAATATTGATGTCATAATTTTCTGTGTAAATGTGACAATTTTTTTTTTAGAATTTTCCTTTGACGGAATTTCATCACGTAGAATTTACTTTTAATTGAATTTTCTTTTCTTCGTATTATTATTTAACCGAATTTCTATACTAGAAAATTTTTACATTACAGAATTATTATTATTTAAAACAAATTTTTATTTTACTTTTTCTTTTTGTTTTATTTATTATATTTTATTATTTTTGTATTAATTTTATTTTATCGAATTTGACAGAATTTATTATATTTGCTCGATTTTTCACTAGACAGAATAGAAATTTAAAAGAATTTTTTTTTACAGAAAGAATATTAGAATTTTTTTAGCCGAATTTTTATTTCGAATTTATATTTTTGAAAGAATTCTTAAAACGCCAAAAATATTAATTTAAATAAATTAAAATTCAACTAGAAAAAAAAATTCTTAATTCTTTCTCGTTTATATATTTGAAAGAATTCTTAAAACGCCAAATATTAATTCAAATAAATTAAAATTCAACTAGAAAAAAAAATTCATTCAAATATTATTACTGCAAAATAAAAATTCTTTGAAGGGCAGGTCGAAGTCGATGCGATTTTTCCATTAAAGCTCTATATAAAAATTGCTTCGACTTTGACATGCCCTTAAGGCCAGGTCCAAGTCGAGTCAGCTGTTCCTTTGAAGTTTCAATGGAACAGCTGACACGACTTGGACCTGGCACTTAAATGATTATTTTGTTTAATGGAAATTCTAACAAATTATGTGCCTGAAGTTCTGAACTTTATTATATATTCAAATTAATTTAATTCTACTTTCTGTTAGATTTTATTTTATATATTTTCATAAACTTTATTATTAAATTTACATATTATTATTGTAAATTATAATTATTATAATTTAATTAAATAATCATTAAAAATTTATTTGGAAATTTACTTTTAATTAAAAATAATAAAAAAAAATTATAAATCTTAATGGAAAAGTGAGGGAATTGTTACTTTGTAATTTGTAAGACACACTGCATAAGAAAATAATTATTAATTTTCATACGTTTTTATTCAGATAAGAATCAATCTGAAGACGAGGAAAATAAAAAAAAACCAAAAAAAGTCCTCGTAGAAGGCAATTAGAAACATATGAACAGCTCAAAAACTTAATTAAGGTTAAGGATGAAAAATTTAAAAACCTCTAGGAGACAGCAGAGCAAATCACAAAATTTAAAAAAAAGAATTGACATTTTATATTTAAAAAAAAAATTGGGGGAGGACGGGACAAAATTAAAAAAAAAAAATTCCAACTACGAAAAAAAAATTGTAATAATATTTGAGTAAAATAAAAAAAAAATTTCCATCCAAAAGTTCACAGAAAAAAAGGTGGGTAAAAAGTTGTAAAGATAGAGGATAAAAGTCGTTAGGATACAGGGTATAAAGGATAAATTTGTGATGGATAAAAATGTTACTAAAATATTACTAGAAAAATGGATGTCATATTTGAGTAAACTGTCTAATTTTAATAAAAATATTAGTAATTTTACACTTAACTTATTAAATCCACAAATTTTTTATAAATAAGTAATTGCATGTGGAAATATTTTGCCTATAATATTATTGTCTATTAATAAAAATATCTTTGACTAATACAACTGACAGCTGATGACAGTGCGTAAATAATCAGAACTGGGAAATTACAACTCAACGTCTGTATTGTTGCACGAAAGCAGAGTTGGGTAGTAACTGAATTTTTTGTGCATATGAGGCTCTGTCACTTGTGACGTCAGAGTCGATTCTAGGTGTGACGTCAGAAGCCTGAAGGGACAACAAACAGACGACACAATGTTATTTTTATGGGGAAGAAAATTAGTTTCCACTTTTATCAATTTTATTCATACTTTGAACACGGAAAACGCTTGTTGACATATAATAAAATTAAAATGAGTGTTGATAATTAATCTTGTTACATATTTGATTCAATTGCATTGTTAGATTCTCTGAATTCGTGATAAAATATAAATTTTGAGGTTAGGGGTGTTTGTTTACTAACTTGAAATCTTTTACTGCTGCGGTAATTCCCACTTAAAATATATATTTTATATCTTTTTTAATAACATGCATACTGGATATTGTTTAATAATGTTAAAATGTAAAATGTGATAAGTAAACAAACTTTTCTAACCTCAATATTTATATTTTATCACGAATTCAGAGAATCTATCAATGCAATTGAATCAAATATATAACAAAATTAATTATCAACACACATTTTAATTTTATTAGATGTCAACAAGCGTTTTCCGTGTTTAAAGTATGAATAAAATTGATGAAAGTGGAAACAAATTTTCTTCCCGGTAGAATAACATGGTGTCGTCTGTTTGTTGTCCCTCCAGACCTCTGACGTCATATCTTGAACTCGAAATATCTCGATGAACTGACACAGCCTAATAAGCACAAAAAATTCAGTTACTACCCAACTCTGCTTTCGTGCAACAATACAGACGTTGAGTTGTAATTTCCCAGTTCTGATTATTTACGCACTGTCGTCAGCTGTCAGTTGTATTAGTCAAAGATATTTTTATTAATAGACAATAATTATAGGCAAAATATTTCCACGTGCAATTACTTATTTATATAAAATTTGTGGATTTAATAAGTTAAGTGTAAAATTACTAATATTTTTATTAAAATTAGACAGTTTACTCAAATATGACATCCATTTTTCTAGTAATATTTTAGTAACATTTTTATCCATCACAAATTTATCCTTTACCTTGCATCCTAACGACTTTTATCCTCTATCTTTACAACTTTTTACCCACCTTTTTTTCTGTGTTTATTATTACTCATTGCTAACCGACTACCAAGAAAGTATGCGTCTGACTACTCAAACGGTAATTACATTCAGAAGCTTAATTATTACTTTTTAATTAAAAGACATTCAAATTTTTTTAAAGTAACCTGTTCTTCAATATAAACAATTATGCGTAAAGTAAATTTTTTTTCCATAATAATGGAATTTTTGTTAAATAATAATTCGAAGAAACAAAAATTCTAAATAAAATGCAGTTCTATGAAATGAAAATTCTAAGAAATTAATTTTTGATCTTATTTGTCTCTATTATTTTATTTAAAAAAATAATAAATGATATATTAATTAATATCAATATTTTAATTGATAATTTTCAGTATATATATATATAACAAAACAGTATATATAGCGAAGGCAATATTTTTTTTATTCTTTAGAATATAATGAATTTTCTAATGGCAATCGAACAATAAAATATCCAGGTTGATTTCCATTTCGACAATAATCACTATGTACTGCACTAACATGTCTCGTGCCATTTCCTTTTTGGCTAAATCTTTTTTCACAAAGAACACAAAGATATGGGGGTACAGGAATTTGACATTCTTCAATTAAATGTCTTTGTAAACTGCCTTTATTTTGGTATGCCTTTAATCCACATTTAAGACAAGGAAATGGCTTCTCTTGAAGTTCACTGAATGGCTGAACAACGTTAATCCTTGATAAATTTTCTACAAAACGATAATAAATTCACATTAAAATTTTTCAAATTTTTTCAATTCAAAAAAAAAGTTTTATGGTTTTTAAAGATTAAATCAAGATTCTTTAATAAATTGTTAATTTGTTTTTTAATAAATTAATTAATAATTTTTTTTTAGTTTTAATTAATCATTTTTTAAAATCAAATTAATTTTTTTTATTATTTATTTAAATTAATAATTTTAAAAAATAAAAAAAATTGCAATTTTCTATGTGTGAATTTTTTATGTGAAAAAAATTCTACAAATTTAATAATTAACGAAAATACAAAAAAAGCCTAAAAAAATTTAAATTTATATTTCTCATTATCCTCCGTAATTATTTTTGATAATTTTTTTTATCCTTCCTCAAAGGATTTAATTAAATGAAAATAAAAATATATACATTTGGCAGTCATAATAATGAGCGGTGCAAAAATTGTCAAAAACTCGAAATTAGTTTCATTACACGTAGAACCACAAAAAAATTGTCATGTTTCCAATGCAAAATATGAAAGATTTTTTTTTTGTTATTGAAAAAATAAACTTGTAATTCCACTTTGAATATTGAAAAACAAAAATATATCCAAACATAACCTCTATTAATAATGAAGTAAAGAAATAATTAAAAAAAATGTATGATTTATTATAAATTTTATTACAAATAACTTATTTTATTCCAAGTCTATATATAAGATTTTATAAAAAATTTATCTATTGTGAACTCAGCCTAAAGTTTTAAAATAAAAAAATTTTGTGAAAAATATATTTTGTTAAAAGTATATAACTCAAAAATAATTTCATTAAAAAAACAATTTGGTTAAGATAAAATTATAATTTTTGTATTTTTTAAACTTCTGAATTGTAAAATTACACAAATAATAAATAAAAGACTGAAAATAATTGCATCCATTGACATAACCTTCAAAAAAATTTTTCAACAACAATATAATTATAATTAATCATAAAATTTAAAAGAATTCAACTATTTAATTAAAAAAAAAATTTTCATTGTGATAATTATTTAATATTTTTTTTTATTTAAAGTTAATAAAGAACAATTGTAATTTTTAACCAATTTTCAATTAGCTCATTTTCCTCTCTGAAAGATTCGTTACAATTCGGTTTGTTAGTTTTTTTTTAGTTTTAAAAAAATATAAAAATGAAAATTTTTATTTTTTCAATAAACTAAATTGTTGAAAATTTAGTAATATTACCCAGATAGCACGTAAGCTTGCAGCAAACTTGCGACAGGCTTGCCGCGCAATATTGACAACCTAGCATGGCAAGTTTGCCGCAAGCTTGTAGCAAGCTTCAAATGTCCCACCTAACCCAACCTTGCATGGTAAGCTTGTCGCAAGATTGGTGCAAGGTTGCCCAATAACCTTGCCAATCAGCACAGAAGGTTGCAGCAAGCTTGCCATGCAAGTTTTCTCGGCAACCTTATGGCAAGCTTGGTGCAAGCTTACGGAATATAACAAAAAATTTCGGGGGGGAGGAATTTTATTTTTGTACATACATTGAGCACCAGTTCCTGGGAGGTCAAAAAAATTTACTGCGCAGCCGTAAGTGCTTATGATTGCAAGTGCGCATAGTCCTCATTTTCAATGCAAACTTCTCTGCTGATTGGGCAAGGTTATTTAGCAACCTTGCACCAACCTTTCGACAAGCTTACCGTGCAAGCTTACTGAGCAATCTTGCGATAATCTTACTGTGCAATCTCGCAATAACCTTACACTGCAATCTTTCGGTAAGCTTACCATGCAATCTTGCGATAATCTTACTGTGCAATCTTGCAGTAATCTTACACTGCAATCTTTCGGCAAGCTTACCATGTATGCTTTGGTTAGGTGGGACATTTGAAGCTTGCTGCAGGCTTGCGGTAAACTTTCCATGCAAGGTTGGCAATATTGCGCGGCAAGCTTGCCGCAAGGTTGCTGCAAGCTTACGTGCTATCTGGGTACTATTACCATTTTTTTAAATATTTAGTTAAGTTTTAGTAGAAAATGACTAAAAATTAGTAGAAATTTACACTAATTTAAATTAATAAACGAATTCTTATTAATTAAAATTTATAGAATAGTAAAATTAATTTTAATCATCTTTTTTTTTAGTTGACGATAAAACCAATTTTTAATTTGAGATTATGTTAAGTTATCGCTTTAAAAGGAATAAAAATATTATTACTTTGTTACCTTTTGTTGATTTTCGACAAATTCTTTTTTTTTACAAATCTTCATATTTTTCTTGAAAATATTTCAATTTTTTTTTTTTTTTTTTTTTGTAGTTCTGTGTTATTGTTCCATTGGTGTTATGACAAAATTTTTTGCTCACATTAATTTAAATGTTCTCATTAATAATTAAATTACGATCATATATACTTTTTATCATATTTTTCAAGATGAAAAAAATATATATTTTTTTATAAAATGGGGAAACATCAGAAAATTTTTCAATTTTTTTTTTCAAATGTAAATCTTACCTCACAAATTTATCGTAAAATTAATCTTCAATTGATATTTAGTATTTTTATGTTTTCTTTGTATTAATGTTGTTTTGTATAGTGGTATTATGGTTAAAAAAAAGAGAATTTTATATTATATCAAAAAAGTGAAATTAAATTTTATTATATAATTTTTTTGTCATTTAAAAAATTTTCTTTAATCTTCATGAAATCTTCCAAATGATGATCCTTGACGATGATGAAAATAAAGAATTAAAACACATTAAAAAAAATATCTTCTTTATTAGCAGCCGATAGTATGATGAATTAGTTAATATATAGAAAAAAGTACAATTAGTTAACATTTTTTTTTTTTTTTTGCATTTATAATTAAATGTTATTTTTTTTTTGAAATAAATTCTGAAACGAAATAATTTCAATATGTTCGTTAAAAATTTAAACCATGAATGTTGATTGCATGTCGTCTGTAATTTGATTTTTGTTTAAATTCCTTTTTACAAATTATGCAAACATATTGTGGTGATTGACGACATTCATAACGTAAATGACGACCAAGTGTATCCTTTCTTGCATAAAATCTTCCACATTGATGACATGGGAATTTTTTTTTACTATTTCGTAATCTTGACGTGATGACGACTCTCTTATATCCTGAAATCATAATAAATTACATTAGAAACAAAATAAATAGTGATTTTATAAAAATAAAAACGAAATTTACAATAGATTTGTTAATTGAACATTAATATGTACAATATTAATTTAAAAAAAAAAAAAAATTATTGAGGGGAAGCGAGGATATGCAAAATTTTTGCCAGAAAAGTTAAATCCTATTATTATAATATAGTTTGTTATTTTTATTTTTTTATTAAATTTTATTTTCATTTTCCTAATTATGTGAAAAGCAGCGTGAAATGAAAAATGACATAAATAATAATAAATATTATTAATAATAAAAATAATAAATAAATAATATTAATAATAATAAAAATAATTACTTACTACATCATTTATTATTCACTAATTTTTCAAATTTATCATTTAATAAATTAATGAATCTTACCTTTTTTTTAGAGAGAAACATTCTTGAAACTATAAGTTAGAAATAAAAATCTGAAATAAAAATTGTTTTTTTTCTACGAAAATTATTATTAAAATTCTGAAATTTAATTTTCTTTTTTATATATTTGGAAATAAATATTAATTTCTGATTCAATGGATAATAAAAGGAATAATTATTTGAACACCTTTATTAAAATAGATGTATATAAAAAACAGTATTGTGAAATTAACTGTGTAAAAATATGTGTTATTAATTAACCATTGCGTTAATGATTAAAAAAAAATTATTATTATAAAATTAATTTTCAAAGTGCATTAAAACAGATTCTATTTCTAAAATACAATTTAAATTCAATAACTAATTATTTGTGCTGTTTCATCAAAAAAAAATTATTACAAAGAAAATTTCTTCATATGATGATTATTATATTTTTTTTTATCTTCAAATGATGTCAGTCTTCATTGCGCGAGGACTCTCAGTATCTTCAATTGAAGTTATTTTCAGCCTTCATTTTTTTTTATTCTTCTCTTGCATTGTGCGCAGAAATAAAAAGAACAATTTTTTTTTCTTTTTTTCAAAAACATATCATGTGTCTTTTGTGGGATGTGTAAATTCAAATTTAATTTTCTTGTGTAATGTTTCAACATGACGTTTATAGCTACTTCTTTGCTTGAAACGTTTTCCACAAAAACAAATATTCATTGGTGGCAATCCACATTCTTCACGTAAATGACGCGAAAGTGATACTTTCCATGCATAACTTTTTCCACACATTTGACAGATGAAAACTGATGACGATGATGATGATGATGACGATGGTGGTGATAATAATGATGATTCACTTTTTCTCAGGTAATCAACGTTCATGATATCTGAAATCAAAAATTTATTTATTAGAATAAAATCGAGCTCTCAAGTATTAATTTTTTTTTTTGTTTTTTTAATATAAGCATCTTTGTAGACAAAAAAAAAATTCCCCCGATATATTCATATAGAGTGAAAATAAATTTTTGATTTTTCAAAGAATATTTTAATAGAGAAAATAATAAAAAAAAAAAATTTCCCGTGTGGAAAAAGTGTATTTATAATTTTCTAAGTTCAAAATTCAAATATTTAAAAAAAAAATAGTTTATATGATATAGAATTATGGCGCACTCACACCTTTTTTGGCTGCCTGTCTGCCTGCAGGTTACCATGACAACGTACGAGTGTGAGTGAGACAGAAAATTTGAATACATTTTCTGTCGCACTCACTCTCATGCGTTGCCATGGTAACCTGCAGGCGGCCAAAAAGGTGTGAGAGCGTCTTTAGGCTGTGTTATATTAGTTCATTGAGACATTTTGTGTTCGTGTATGGGTACGGTCACACTATCTCATGCATGCACTATGCATGCATGCAGAAACATTTAGCTGGTCACACTTCAACGAAATCTAGTGAATGTTTAGTAACTTTCTAGTTACAATCGAAATTTTTGGAAAATTACTAGAAAGTTACTAAACATTCACTAGATTTCGTTGAAGTGTGACCGGCCAAATGTTTCTGCATGCATCGCAGAGTTGCCAATGACCCTACCTAAACGCTACTGCGCTTGCGCTACGACAACTCTCTTATAGGTCAAAAAAAGCGCGCTTACATAAAATGCTTAATAATAAGAAAACGTTAATAGAGCAATATAAAACTATTTTCACTATTGAATTTATTTTTTTTGCTAATTATATTGCTTCTTAATAAAAAAATATTAATTTACTTAATGTACTTCTGTATGTAAAAATAATAATAATAATAATAATATTAATAATTTTATTATATTTATATCATTATTGTTATTATTTTTTTATAAAATATATAATCTATTATTATTATTATTATCAACTTAATATTTATTAATTAATTATGTAATATATTATTTTTGTTATTACCATTAAATTGTTATTAATTAATTATCTATGATATATACATATTTATATATTTTTTGAAAACTTTAGCGAAATTTTTTTGTACTTTTTTAAAAGAATAATTTGAATTGGGAAAAAAGTACAAAAAAAATTCGATTCATTTTTTTTGAAATATGTAGATGTAATACATTCATAGATATTTAATAATAATTTATTGAAAATAATGATAATAATAATAAATATTATATTGATGATAATAATAATAGATTATGAATATTTTATTTAAAAAATAATTACAATGATAATGATATAAATATAATAAAATTATTATTATTATATACTTAAGTATATTAAGGAAATTAGTATTTTTTTATTAGGAAGCAATATAATTAACAAAAAAAAAATTCAATAGTGAAAATATTTTTATTTTGCTTTATTAAAGTTTTCTTATTATTAAGCATTTTATATAAACGCGCTTTTTTCGACCTATAAGAGAGTTGTCGTAGCGCAAGCGCAGTAGCGTTAAGGTAGGGTCATTGGCAACTCTGCTATGCATGCACAGTGCATGCATGAGATAGTGTGACCATACCCTATGACTGGAGGGAAAACAGACGACACAATATTTTTCTTATTGCAAAAAAATTGATTTCCACTTTTATCAATTTTACTCATATTTTAAACATGGAAAACGGTTGTTGACATATAATAAAAAAAAAATGTGTGCTGCTAATTAACTTTGTTTTATATTTGATTCAATTGCATTGGTAGATTCTTTGAAATTCGTGATTAAATATAAATTTTGAGGTTAGGGGTGTTTGTTTACTAAGTTCATTTTACATTTTAACATTATTAAACAACATCCAGATTAAAAAATATATAAAAAATAAATTATAGGAATTTTGTAAACAAACATCTCTAACCTACAAAGTTATATTTAATTACAAATTCAGAGATTTCAATGCAATTGGATCAAATATACATAGCACATTTAATTAGCAAAACATTATTTATTTTTACTTCATGTCAACAAGCGTTTTCCATGTTTAAAATATGAGTACAATTGATAAAAGTGGAAACATTTTTTTTTCCCGATAAAAAATAACAATTGTGTCTTCTGTTTATTTTTCCTTTAATAACCTGAGCAGAATAGTAATCGGAATCGTAACCGCAACCGGAATAATGAGCTGGAGAAGGACAAACAATATGTCTATCCTTCTCTAACTCATTCTTCTGGTTACGTTTTTATTCTGCTCTGGCCTTCAGGTACCTGAAGTCACACCTAGAATCAACCCTAACGTCACAAGTGACACAGCCTTAAGGTGCTTATATACCTCAAATTTCGATCAGATGAACATTATTTCTGGACCGTGAAAATGCGTGAAAAGTCATTTTCACGGCGGGTATTTTTGAATTGTTTTAAACAAAAAATGTTTTTTTAAGAAATATAATATTAAATAATTGTTTTAATATGTAAGAACACTTTAAAATAGTGATAGAGAGATGATTTGATTAAAAAATTTAGCAAATTTTGCTTTAAAACGTTTTCTGCTACAAGAAAGTGTAAAATGACGATGTTTGTGAAATGGTTTGTACAGTGTACATGTGTACATGTTTCTTTCAGTTATTCGAAACAATTAGTAGAATTTAAATTTATTTGATAAACATTTCAACTTACCGATTTATTTTCAGCACTCATTATTTATTACAAGTTAAAAAGAAACGACATAACATAAACAAAACTCTGAGAGACACTCACAAGGAAGAAGCACTGTACAAACCATTTCACAAACATCGTCATTTTACACTTTCTTGTAGCAGAAAACGTTTTAGAGCAAAATTTGCTAAATTTTTTAATCAAATCATCTCTCTATCACTATTTTAAAGTGTTCTTACATATTAAAACAATTATTTAATATTATATTTCTTAAAAAAACATTTTTTGTTTAAAACAATTCAAAAATACCCGCCGTGAAAATGACTTTTCACGCATTTTCACGGTCCAGAAATAATGTTCATCTGATCGAAATTTGAGGTATATAAGCACCTTTATGGAGCATTTACACATCTTTGGTAAAATAAATTTTTTACTTTGATTTTCCGAAATGCAAAAATCTGATTGGTTGTCCATTATCAATAAGATTGTGAACAACCAATCAGATTTGTGTGTATTTTGGAAAATGCAAAATAAAAATATAATAAATAAAATGCAAAATTTTAGAAAACAAAACACTTACACCTGGAATGATCCATGAGGGCCCCACATGGATCGTCGAGTAAAAATTTCTTACGCCAAAATTGGAATATTTTTTTTTTGTCAAATCAGTTTAGACGCAAAAATTAAATATAAAGAAAGCTTAATTTCAACTTTAAAATTATTAAATCATTTATTAGTAATTTATGCATAATTTATAAATTTATTATTACTTTTATAGGTTAATTTTTTAAAAATATTTCATAATTTTTATAGGTTAATTTTTTTTTATGTAGAGCCCGTTTTCATCGATGTGGATAAATTTTATTTTTCGAGAGGTAGATATATTCTGCGTCTGCGCAGAAGTAGTATTAAATTTAACGTTGGCACCTATACTGCATTGCGCATGTATATTTGGCCATGTCTGCGCAGAATGTTTGTATGCAGCTTCTGCGCAGACGCATCTGTCTTTAACCTCTCGGAAGATAAAAAATTTATCCACACAGTAAAAATGGGCTCATATTTTATCATTTTTATAGGTTAATTTTTTAAATATATTTTATAATTTTTATAAGTTAATTAGTTTATAAATATATGTTTATCATTATTATGATAAATTTCTAAAAAAAGAAAAGAAAGTAGCCTAGTGGTTAGTGCGTTAGACTACAAATGCGTAGGTCGTAGGTTCGATTCCTCCCATGGGTTAATTTTATTTATTTTATAGTTTTGCGATTATTCTGTATTTTCTATATTATAATAAAAAATTTAAATGTTTCGAACTATTAATAATATTTTGTATTTTTTTATTCATATTTATTTTTTAATTTTACAATTCAATAGCCAATAAATAATTTCCATTTTGGATTTCTATTTAATTTAGAAAAAAAAATATTACTGAATACACTTTATTTCTAATTTTTATTTGTTATTAACTAATAATAATTTATTAATTTATAATTAATTAATAAATTATTTATTTATTTATAATTAACTAATTATTATTAATTAATTTACGTGATGTCTCGACAATGATCAAGTCAATTTTTCCACACGGGTATGATTTTATTTTTAAATTGTAATAAACCATTATAAAAAGAACCCAGGATTATTTGCTATAAGCTTTTAGGCGACAAACGGTTAAAATAAATTGTATTATTAGTTTGTAATTTTAAAAAAATTATAATAAAACGAATATGCACGAAATAATTAATAAATCTTTGTGTATTACTTCCTTCACCACTCACCCGTTTATAATAAGCCATAATGTAAAAATGCAATTATTATTTACAAAGTGTACAATTTAATTTTTTTTTTTGCATTTAATTCTGATTGTTTTTTAAAATATAATCTAAATCTAAAAATATATTATTTGAAATAATAAATTTATAATAATAATTTTTAAATTAATTAATATATTATCTCCTTATTTACAAGTTTGGAAAAAATTAGAAATTTTAATTTTTCAAATCTTCATTGTTTCCGCGCCTCTTTTTTTGCATCCTGTAAGGTATAAATTCACATAATTTTATTGCATTTTGTTCATGTCGACAAAAAATTTATTTCTCCTGTTCCACTATTTCTACAATTACAGCTTGGTAATATAATTGAAATTATAAAATATTTTACCTGAAAGGATATATTTAATTTTTTCAATTAAAACAAATTTTTTTTTTATAATTTCAATATTATTAACAAGCTGAAATTGTAGGAATAGTTGAACGCGGTGAAAAAAAAATTCTTTGTCGAAAGTTGGCAATGGATGCGCGCGCATCATCTTCTATTGTTGAAGCAACCTAAAGTTGACCCTTTTCTTTTATTTTGACAATTTTCATAACCTATAATTTTGAAACTAATTTTTAACGTCATGTTTTTTATTAATATAAATATAAATTGTGTCTCTTAATTGAGAAAAAGAAATTTATTAAACCTGAAGAAGTAAACCAAAAGGATAGAAACAATAAGTAGAAAAAAATATGAATCAAATTTTTAACCAAAATATTCGTATGTTATTATTTTTCATTACAAACATGAAATGAGGAATGGATAATTATTAGAAGATGAAAAAAGGTTATGACAATGTATTATTATATATTTAATATTTGGTTACAATTTGCACAAATTAAATTTGATAAATTGTTTCAATAACTTACGACTTGAAAAAAGATTAAACTTTGTTCAATATTTTTTATCTTTTTTTTTTCTCCTGTGTATATCTTATATGTAAGTACATTGCTGAAATTTAAAAAAAAATATCATTTTTTTTCTTTTCGAAAAACTATAAAAAAAAAAATTATTCCGAATATTCAAATAATTTGAAAAAAAATGATGATGGTAATAATAAAAAAATTTTTTTAAGCCCGTATACATATAAATAAATAGTATAATACAATTTTTGAAAATAAAAAAAAAAAATTTCATATTTCTTCGTTTTCAACAATTTCATAATACTTTTGTTTTTCTAATTGATAATTATGTGATCTTTCATGACGAAGTAAATTCGATCGTACTTTTGTCATATAATTACAAAATTTGCAAAAATATTTTGGTCGTTGACCGCATTCGTCCCTTTGATGACAACTCAATGAATTCTTCCATTTGTATCTTCGACCACAGCGATTACACTCGTATATTTTCATGTTGTAATCTAAAATAAATTCAAATTTTATAAAATTGAATAAACCTCCACCAGAAAAATTTCAATGAAAAAAAAAAAAAAAAATTTCATTATGTGCAATGAAGTGAAAAAAAATATAAGAAAGCATAAAAGCACAAATTAAAATAATATGAACAATGACTTCAAAAAAAAAAAAAAAAAAAAAACATTGAACTACAATTATTTAACATTTGCATAGCAGTAAATATCGATTTTAATTAATATATAATTAATTTAATAATAATAATTATTATAATTTAATTATAATTTATTTAATTAATAATAATAATAAATTATAATTTATTCATTATTATTATTTATTATTAATAATAATACTAAATTTTTCTCAAAAATATGTCAGTAAAATTTATTCTGCACGTACGAAGAAAAAATTGAATTAACTCGTATTGTCACTTAGGACGATTATTGCACAACCGGCTGCGCAAAAATCGTCCTTAGCGACAATATGAATTATTTGAATTTTTCATTCTATTCTATAATAAAAATAGACATTCTAATGTCTTATTAATTGAATAATAATTTTTTTTTTTTAGTGACAAATTTATCAATAAAAGAATTTTATTAATGAATACATATATTTATAAATAATATACAGATAAAAAATATCATTGGATTAAAAATAATACTCGTTATATAATATTATATAATTATTTTTTTTAGCATTACATTTTTGAAATATATGAGATAAAAATGTGAATTTTTTTTTTTATTTTACATATTTTTTTTTCTGAGTATTTTTTATTCGGCATTTTTCTGATTTTTTAACATGATTTAACCATAGATGAAGTTTTCGACACATAAAATTACATCCTTGACAGGCAAAATATGAGCCGCATTCAGAACGCATATGACACTCGAGTGACACTTCATGCTTAAATTTCAGATGGCAAAATGAACACTTCAATCGACCTGAAAATAAAAAGAAATAAACAAAAATTATATTAGTTCATGTTTCATGGGAAATTTTATTAAATATGAAAAAAATTAGACATTTTTAATATTAGAAAATTATTATTTAATTAATATTATTTAATAATTATTATTAATAAATATAATAATGAAGATAATATAAATATAATATTGAAAAACATAATATAATAAATATAATATATTGTAAAAATAGTATAATTATTTATTTTATACAGTCGAATCTAGATAAACTAGTTATTTTAAAAAAAATTATTTTAAAAAACTGTACATCGAGGTTCGACTGTACAATAAATTCCTTAAAAAAAAAAAATTACCTTTTTTTAAAATCGTTGAATTAAATTTGCACAATAAAATTGAAGATATAATTCAATTCTTTATTTATCTTTTTTTTTTCTTTTTAACATAACGTTATCAGTGGTACACTCGTAATTCATAATTATAAGTAGTTAATTCACAAAAAACCGTAAACCATTAATCTATTTCATATATTTTGTTATATAACGCATTTTGTTACAACGGATTTTTTAATCTACTCATTCTATAACAAATTACACTGAAAAAAAAAAAATTTTTTAATTATTACATTCAAATAATCGATTACATTTGACTTTTATCAAAATAATCAATTTCATTTTACTTTTATCAAATAAATATTTACTTGAACCAAACAATATTATTATTTGAGACAATTATATATTTGTTTGAAACAATTATTATTTTTATTATATAAAAAAAAAAAAAAAAAATTTATAAATTATAATAAAAATTATTTTTTAGATTTTGTAATCTCTTGAAAAGGATGGTGGCTACCATCGAAACGTCGAGATAATTAATTAATAAATATGTTTGAAAAAAGGAATTTTTTCTAATCTTTAATTTATCAAAATTTGGATTTCTGGCCTAAACTAAAAAATGATAATATATAACTATATCCAAAAAAAAAACAAAATTTCACAGAAAATTAAAAGGCATTAAAATAAGCTGCAACGCTTATTATTTTAATCCAATTTTTCTTATTTTAATCCATTTTGGTATTAAAATAAGTAAAATTGGATTAAAATAATAAGCGTTGCAGCTTATTTTAATGCCTTTTAATTTTCTGTGTTCTTCAAATTTTTATTTTTTAATCAAAAATTATTTTTGTTTCAAATACAAAAATTATTGCTTCAAATAGTGTTTATTTGATTTAAATAAAAATAACATTGAAATAAAAATCAATACAAATATAAAAAAATAAAATAAAAATTAATTCAAATTTATAAAAGTTAAAAATTTGTTAATTTTTTATTATTATCTGTGATTTCTATTATTATTATTATTATTTTTATTACTATTATTATTATTATTATTATTATTATTATTATTATTATTATTATTATTAATTAATAATAAAATAATAATTCATAATAATAAATAAAATTATTATTAATAAAAATTATTATTTGATTCAAGTAACCGATTATTTGAATCAAATTTTTTTTTTTTTTAAATATTTTTTTTAGTGTATTTTGGAATTAATATTATGCTTTCTTTTCTATATATTCTGTAACTCTCTATAATGCCTACATCATTTTATATATTTCAATTTATTTCAATTATTAATCAAATAATCGTCTGTTTTTATTTTCATTTTTTTTTTTCCACTACAAGACAACACTATTTTTTTCTGAACTTCATTTTTTTTCTTTTTTTTTTTATTTCAAAAAACTTGCAGAACGCTTACATACTAATTATTATCTTGATCTCCGTAACTGTTATTCGTTTGGACTATATATGTTTTTATTTTATTTTGTTCCTTTTTTTTAAAATTGCTGCAAAAAAGATTTTTGCAAAATTTTGATTATTATATTTACATATTTTTCATGTATTTATGCCTGTTTATAAGTATATATATGTAGTATATATATATATAATATAATTTTTTTTTCTTAACTTTACAGATATTGCAAATACATAGTGTCTCAAATATAAAAATTTTCAAATGCAAAAACCAATAAAATAAAGTTTTTTTGCAAAAATTTATTTAAAATAATTGTACTTTTTTTTTATTGACATACTATAGAAATTGAGACACTTTGTATATAATTTTTGTGGCTTTAAATTATTATTATTAGAGCCATCTAATGTCTAATGACACGACGACTAGAACGCGTTTCTTTTTTTTTTTATCATTATTATTTTGGCACAAAAAATCGATTTCATTTCTTTTTTGTTTTTGACGAAAAAAGCGATAATATACATTACACATACGCAAGAAAATAATCGCGATTTTTTTTTTTAAATATAAAATTCTAAAAGTAAGGAAAAAACAAGACGCATGAATTTTTGATAAAAATTGTAAAAATTTTTATTTTAAAGAATTTTATTTGATGTACTTTTTTAGACGAATTTTCATTTTTCAAAAATTAGCATTTGACAAAATTTTCTGCTATTTAAAATAATTTTTAATTCAACAGAATTTCTTTTTAAATGAATTTTTATTTAACAGAATTTTTAGGTAATTTTTAATTAACGGAATTTTTATTTTACAAATTTTTTCTTTACCCAAATTTTTATTTGAAAAAAAATTTAATTTAACCGAAATTAAATTTAATTGAATTTTATTAAAATTTTTAGTCATCAGAAGTGATTTGAATTTTTAAATTATCAGAATTTTCAATTAATCGATTCTTTATTTATTCAAATTTTTATTTGACTGAATTGTTAAATCGCACAATTTTTTATTTGACCAAAAATGTAAATTTCAGAACAAACATAACCTATAAAAAAAATTTCGGCGCAAATTTTATAATTGACCAATCACAATATTCTTGATAATTTCTTCTGAGACAATTTTAAAAATCACATTGAATTCTTTTTGTATAGGTTATGTTTGTTCGGACAT
Source organism: Leptopilina boulardi (assembly GCF_019393585.1). Taxonomy (NCBI): domain Eukaryota; kingdom Metazoa; phylum Arthropoda; class Insecta; order Hymenoptera; family Figitidae; genus Leptopilina; species Leptopilina boulardi. The sequence continues at coordinate 1,448,883 of NW_026137665.1, read as the reverse complement.
TTATGTTTTCGGTCGAATGAAAAATTGACCGTTTCAAGAATTCTATCAAATAAAAAATTCGGACTAACAAAAAATTGGTAAATTAAAAATTCCAAAAATTCTAATCACTTAAAATTCTGTTAAATTAATATTAGGTTAAATTAAAATTTTTTAAATAAAAAATTGGAATAAAAAAAATTCTGTAGAATAAAAATTCTGTCAATTAAAAATTACCTAAAAATTTTGTTAATAAGTAAAAATTCTTTTAAAGAATTTTTTAAAGAATTTTTCTCAAATGCTAATTCAAAAAATAAAAATTTTTCTAAAAAATAATTCAAAAATAATTCAAATTAATTCAAAATTTTTTTTGAATAAAATTCATTGAAATAAAAATCCAAACCAATTAACTTTTTATGGTAAATTTATGCCTCATGAAAAAAAAGGGAGATTAATTTTTCGTTCTGAAAAATACATTTTTTTTTTTTTTAATAAAAATATGTAACCAAAAAAATTGTTTTCTTGCGTTTGTGTTAGAAGTACATATCCATAAATGTTTTACAATATATATATATCATTCGATTATTCACAGTAATTTATATTTGTTATACAGTAATAATAATAATAATGTCTCACTTCGTACATATCAGTCTTTGTGCTTCGAACTTTTTTTTTTTTTTTTTGGTTTCAGTGCAAAATTATTTATTATTTCGTAATTGGAGTTTTTTTTTGGATAGCCCTTTGGTATTTTTCCCCAACTTGAATTCATTGGTTGTTTGGATATTAATATTTTATTTTATTTTTTTTTTTTTGATAACTTGGAAGACGTTGTTGTCTCCTACAACAATTTGTATCGACCCTGTATAATTATTATTACTTTTGAAAAAATATTCTCTTAATTTATAATAATAATATGTAAAAAATTACATGAAAAACATGTTTTATAACAATTTTTTTTTTTAAAGGAACTTTTTTTCAAGTATTTAGAAAGATTTTTTTTTTTATAGCAGCGTCGATTCAATATTACGGTAAGAGAATATTTTCACGAGTAGCACAAATTTTTTTTTTTTTTGGCACAAAGATAAGGAAGAAAAGACAAGTGAGTGGTTTTAATAAAGTGAGAAAGAAAAAAATATGTAAAGGTAATTCTACAATACTTTGGCCACATTTTTCTGGCATTTATCGTCGTTCTTATTAATAGGATATAGAGGGTAGAATTTTTTTTTTTTTTTTTTGGCAAGACAAATACATTTTGACAGTAAGATATTTGAAAAGTACTACATAAGAGTAGATAAAAAGTTTTTTTTACACAGTGAAACAACATTTTTCAACGTCTAGATCAGGATAAAAGATTTAGTTATTGAATCTACTGACAATGATTGGCAGCTTCTTTTATTCTTATATTTTTTATTTTTTTTCATATTTATAAAATCTTTGACAAATTTAGCTCAATTTTTTTTTCGCTGTGAATTTTTATTTTTAAAAGCATACAGGTATATTTTTTTTCATGCTCAATAATTGTCTGAGAATCAATAACTGTCTGTCCTACTTTTAAAGTTAGCTAAAAGATGTTTTTTTTTTATTAGATACTTAGATATACATAGAGTATAATTATAATATGATGCCCGTTAAAATGCTCTTGTGAGTCAGAAGGAGAAAGTTGAACAAGAAATTTTAATCCTTTAATAGCTAAAGTTTCCTTGGCCGGTGAATATAATAAAAGCGGAGAAAGTTTGCCTATGAAAATAGTTTAGGCTATAGAAAAAAGAAATTTTTTTTTCTTATTTAAATATTATTAAAGAAAATTTTACAAAGTACATTAAGAGAAAAAATACAATTTGTCCCAGGTTTAAATATTTGTGATAAAAATTTTTATTTGTAACAAATATTTATTTAGCTGAGATAAATATATTTTTAATTATTATTATTTATTTATTTACTATTATAATATAAATTTTATTCGGTTTGAAGAGAAAAATTTCGTCATGAAAGAATTTTATTTTCAAATGTAAAATATTTGACAAAATCGAGATTTATATAAAAATTTTTTTTTTAATTTTGGAAATTTTTAGTATTTTTTTTTGTCATTTTTTTATTCACCTGACCAAGTTTATAATGTCAACTTTAAAAAGTCATACAACTTTTATTTCACATTATAGATTCGCAGTGAATATATTTATATATATATATTTAACTTATACAAATTACACTGTTTTTTTTATAAATGTTTATTGCATAATGTACATAATAATATATAATATATATATATATGTAATTTATATATAACTTTTTTTTTTGTTTTTAAATATATTCTCTATTTTTGGGCATATCCACCCTATTAGGCATTCTACGACTAGACAATTCCAAATTAAATTTTAATCACGAGACTGTCACGTACCTAATTCGAAAAAAAAGTCTTTGACCTTCTTCAAAATGCACTTTTAATTCAAAATCTGTACTTTCCTTTAGATAAAAATTATAATTATGATTTTTTTATGAAAATCATTTTTCAATAAAAAATTTTGTAACTTAAAGTTTTTTTTTTATTAAAAACTTTTCTTTTCAAAATTTTTTTTTAATCACGTTTTTCATAACGAAAATAATTAGAAAATACCAATAAATAAAATTTTCAATTTTTCAATAATTTTCCGAAATATTGTTGCATTTTTTTTCAATATTTTTTATTTTAATTTTTAAAAAAAAATTTCTATTTTTTTTTCTAAGGAAAGATTTCAAATGCAAAGTTTCTTTTTTTTATTTTATGATCATTCTTGTACTGACTGTAAAATTTATCTTAAACTATTCAGCACTATAATATAGAAAGCTAAAATAGGGGATTTTTTTTATTATTATTATTATTATTATTATTAGTTTTGAATTTCGTTGCATCGAGACATTTGATTTCATTTTTATTTTGAATGTGGCTCTATCAGTTCTATTTGTTTTCAAAATTCCTACAAATTTATTTCGTCGTTTCTATATAATTTTTTTTTTGTTCTATTTTTAATGATTTATCAAATTCAGAGAAACTAAATTTTCACCTATATAATAATATGCCCTTGTTTCTTTCATTTCGTATAAAAATAATTAAATCATTTTTCATGTTTATTATACAAAACTGGACAAAAAAAGACCTTGAAAGACAATTTTTTATTTTTCTTTATTATATATAAAGTGTAAAAATTTTATTTTTTAAATTCAACGATCAATTTTTGAATTTTTAAAAAAGATTTGAAATATACTTGAAAAAATATAAATATTAAATTTTTTTTTATTCATTGCACCAATTTTTAAAAATTCTTATTAGCTTTTCAGTTAATGGTTAAAAAAATATTTATTTAAAAAAAAATTTTTTTTAATTTAATTTTTTTTTTACAAAATATTGCAAGTAAAATATTTTAACTATATGTAATTATAAAATAGTTAAAATGATTTTTCAAGTTGAAAATTTGAAAAAATACATATATTTATAACAAATCTTGTTGATTAAAAAAAAATAATAATTCTATATAATAGGTCTTCTCGAGTCTTTTGAATAATCAACAACAATCATTTTCTCTTTCCTTATCGATTTTCATATTTATAATTATTATCAATTATAATTATAAGTGACTTAAGAAATACTAGCTTCGTGCACAATTGCAAAATAATGGCACCCTATTTTCAAAAATATGCTATTCAATAGGCAAAAAAACAAAAAATTCAAAATTAATTTTAAAAAAACTCAAAATTATAAAAATTTTAATTATAAAAATTTTTAATTTTAAAAAATTAAAAATTTTTTTCAACAAAACAAAAATTTAATTTTCTCTCGTACTGAATTTTTTTTTTTTTAAATTTCTATCGCTAATTATCATCAATATTTCTATACTGTTAATAATATTATTAAGGGCATAAATCTAAGGCATAAAATCAAATCGACACAACACCTCGGTGTTCCCGTGGTAAAATATTGTCATAAATTCAAAATCGAAATATTTGATTTTCAAAAATTTCATCTCATCAACATTTATACATTGCGCGTAAATGAAATAATTATTTTTTATGTCATGTTTTGGCTCGCATTTGATTATACAAATACATACTTAAATCCTACAGAAAAAAAATACATTATTTTCAAAAACAGTCAAAGCAATTTAACGCTTAAAGTATAAAAGTAATAAATTGTCATGGATAATTTATTAAATGAAATTAAAAAAAAAATAATTCCTCTCGAAATATTGTTAATATTTCCAATAAACAAATTTAAAAAAAAAAGATAATGCAAAATTTTATTTTGCATTTGTAATGTAAAACGCAAAAATAAAAAAAAAATTGCACGATAATAGAATTTAAAGAACTATGAAATTAATATATATATATATATGTGAATATAATATTAGTTATTATTAATAATAATAAAATTAATATAAGATAACTAGTTTTAAAAAAACACTATCTTTGGAAAAACGGTTGTTATGGCGCAATTGGGAAGAACATGTTATAGAACACACAAATATGGCACACTTATTGTTAAACTTATTAACCATTTCAGACTTATAAAAAAAAAAACCTCAAAATGGTGTTTCTCAGTATTGCTCAATTTAAAATTAGTAAAAAAAAACATTTTAAACTTTATAAGAGCGTAAATAACGAATAATTTTAAATTTGTTCGAATATTTTTTTGGCACAATTTTTTTTTACCGCGATTAATCAGAAAATAATGCCGCAATTGGCAATGTTTTACTATACTTGTGATGAATAAGTAATCTATTGAATAGTATAATCTTTACCACAAGAGACTATGTCAATGACCGTTGCGAAACACAACTGCGCTTGCGCTATCGTAACTCTCTCATTGGTAGAAAAAGGCGCTTTTATTTAAAATGCTTTAAATACAAGAAAAAGTTTTTTAAAAAGAAAGTAAAAAAAAATTTTTAATAAGAAATTTATTGCCACAATTTTCAATTGCGGTATTTATTGCTGTTTTATGTTTAGTACTTAATTTTTTTTTATTGTTTTCTAAATATTTTCTTATATTAAAGTATTTTTAAATAAGAGCGCCTTTTTCTACCAATGAGAATTGTTGTAGCGCAAGCGCAGTTGCATTTAGCGACAGACGTTGACAATTTTTAAGGTTATGGTATACCCATTGCATGTATGATGTCCTTTCGGTTTGATGGCATTTTGAAAAGTCGTGACACTTCTATATAGTGTATTTCACATTAACTTACTTTTGCATTGCTTTGGTTTTGACTTGCTGAGTTATGTGAAAACGGTACGCGCGCAACTCCAAAAATTGTCCAAGAGACGCAATTTTACGTTCCGCTATTTTGGAGTTGCGCGCGCACCGTTTTTACATAAACTCAGGAAGTCAAAATCAAAGCAATTAAAAAGCAAGTTATTGTGGAATCACCTTAATAATTTTAATAGTTCGTGGCGTGTTTAATTTCCATTGTCCCCACTCGCCATTTGTCATAATTCTCATCAACTACCGCACCCTGCGCTAGTAAAATTTTAGTGACTTTCTTGTTAAAATTAAAAGTTACTAAATTTTTCACTAGAGCAGAGTGCGGTAGTTGACGAGAATTATGACAAATGGCGAGTGGGGACAATCGAAACCAAACCAGCGTATGGTGAGACAGAAAAGGATAAAAATTTATTTGTGTTCTTTTCTATTTCACCAAAGGACGCAAATATATATCTGTCCTTTTCTAAGTAATGCTTCACTTACGTGAATCTATTGTGCATTGGCCTTTACACTATACGCCACGAACTAACAAAATTATTATAGAATTGGTTGGTTTCTATATTGTCCCCACTTGACATTTGTCATAATTCTCATCAACTACCGCACCCTGCTCTAGTAAAAATTTAGTAACTTTTAATTTTAACAATAAAGTCACTAAATTTTTTACTAGAGCAGAGTGCGGTAGTTGACGAGAATTATGACTAATGGCGATTGAGAACAATGGAAACGAACCTTATTATATTTATGTCACAACGGTTGGTTTCCATTGTCTCTACTCACCATTTGTCAATTCATAATTCTCGTCAACTACCGCACCCTGCTCTAGTAAAAATTTAGTAACTTTTAATTTTAACAATAAAGTCACTAAATTTTTTACTAGAGCAGAGTGCGGTAGTTGACGAGAATTATGACTAATGGCGATTGAGAACAATGGAAACGAACCTTATTATATTTATGTCACAACGGTTGGTTTCCATTGTCTCTACTCACCATTTGTCAATTCATAATTCTCGTCAACTACCGCACCCTGCTCTAGTAAAAATTTAGTAACTTTTAATTTTAACAATAAAGTCACTAAATTTTTTACTAGAGCAGAGTGCGGTAGTTGACGAGAATTATGACTAATGGCGATTGAAAACAATGGAAACGAACCTTATTATATTTATGTCACAACGGTTGGTTTCCATTGTCTCTACTCACCATTTGTCAATTCATAATTCTCGTCAACTACCGCACCCTGCTCTAGTAAAAATTTAGTAACTTTTAATTTTAACAATAAAGTCACTAAATTTTTTACTAGAGCAGAGTGCGGTAGTTGACGAGAATTATGACTAATGGCGATTGAGAACAATGGAAACGAACCTTATTATATTTATGTCACAACGGTTGGTTTCCATTGTCTCTACTCACCATTTGTCAATTCATAATTCTCGTCAACTACCGCACCCTGCTCTAGTAAAAATTTAGTAACTTTTAATTTTAACAATAAAGTCACTAAATTTTCATTAGAATAGAGTGCGGCAGTTGATGAGAATTATGACAAGTGGCGAGTGGGGACAATGGAAACCACCCAATTGTCACGACTTTTCAAAATGCCGTCAAACCGGAAGGAACACTCGTGATCAGATATACCTACACTTTTTTTTCCTTTTCTAAAGCACGTGTTGTCATGGCAACATTTTTTTATCCTTTTCTAACGCACGTGTTACCATGACAACGCGTGCGTTAGAAAAGGACAAAAAAAGTGTAATTATACAGTTGGGTGTACATTAAAAGCATAAAAACCTTCATAAACACAGATTTTTCAAATAAATTTTTTTTCTTTTGTCACCTTTTTTTTCAAAATTTGAAAAAAAAAATTAATTTTAAGCTCGTTGATTAATTGTGGCACTGGATTGTGATTGAACATCCATATGACGATGATTAATGTGAGCTTTCAAATTTCTCTCATATTTGGAACTAAAAGCACAATGTGGACATGAAAATGATGGCGCTTTTCCACATTCATAGAGTGTATGACGTTTCAATATATAGGCATTCTTGTAACTTTTACCACAACGTGCACAATTGTGACGTCGATCGAGAGCTGAAATATTAATTGGTCGATTATTGTTACGGCTCACGTGATGCGATGGACAATGAAGTCGTGCACGTCTTTGCGGTGCCAATGGCGCTGGTACATCATTTGAATTTCTTGATATTCTTCTTGTACCATCAGCATTCCATCCAAGACTGGCAAAAAATCCTAATAGACAAAAAAATCCCAAAAATCGTCCTTCATTAATAAACATCAATTTGTTTGTTTTCTTTTTTTTCATAATAGAGTCAAGCAAAAAAATTTTTTGCAGCGAGCTTTTTTTTTCTCTCTTATTGCGAGTTTTGAGCAAAAAAAAAATTTGCTTCGCATTTATACGGCGCGGGCCATGCCAAAAAAAACATTCAAATTTTCAAAAGCTAGCAACAACGAGCAAAAAAAAAAAAAAGAAATGGATTTTTGGACTAGATTTTTGGTGAAAAAAAAAAAAATTTAATTTTTTTGTCAGTTTGAAAATTTATCGATTTGCAATGCTAAAAACGAATGTCTGAGAAACTTTTGACGATAGTATTCGATACATAACCTAAAAGGCAACTGCGCTTGCGTAATCGTATCACTTAAGAATGAGAGAGAAAAGGACATACATATTCTATCCTTTTCTATCTCATGTTAAAGTTTACGTTTTACGATTTCAATGTAACCTTATATTTGTATTACTAGGTTAGGTTAAATAAAAATAGGATTGCCAAATTAAAACAAATTATACTCGAAGTGTCGTTTTATTTTTGCAAAAAATAAAATGTTTAAAAAGACTTTTGTTTTTTGCTTGTTCAATCGAATTATCATTTTCTAACTGACAAGAAAATCAATTGCAAATATTTTCCTTCGGATGTTGATTTATGAGGAATATGAAAGTGGTCTTGTGTGGTGTTTATGGTTGTTTTTAGTTATTTCATTCTGATTATATAATTAAAGGATTCAAGAGAAAACCATTCAAGGATAATGGGGGAAAAATAGGATATTTTCAATGTTGATTTTCCTATCTCTTCTTTCGTGTGTGAAAACTAAAAAAAAAAAAAATTTTCTAGTCCTGAAAAAAAGAAAAAAAATTTTTTGATTAATGTACATTTAAAAAAAAAATGTTGAAAAATCATATAATATTCTGAAATAAAAAATTAATACACAAAAAAATCGAAAAAAAAACGTTTTTCAATTGAAAATACTACAGAGTTTTTTTATTTTATTATCTAATAATTTATATAGTGTTAATTAAAAAGAATGGGGAAAGATAATTTTTTTTTTTTTTTTTTTTTAATAACTAATATACATTTTTATTTTTTCTTCTACCTTTGCTTCCTTCTTGAATTTCTCTTCCTTTGCTCTTGTGATTTGTATGATCCGGAACACCTGAAAATACAAGTTACTAGTCAGTATAGGAAAAAAGCGAATTTTTTTTTTAATTTTCAAAACAAATCAGTATTTTTTTATATGAAATAAATAATAAAAAATGATAAAAAAAAATAAATAAAATATAAAAACTAAAAATAATAAATAAAATAGTAAAAAAAATAAATAAAAAAACTAGTATACAATAATTAAAAATTATTTTTGCAAATCGATTTAAAAAAAAAATCTTACCAAATAAATAAATAAAATAATATAAAAAACTAAAAATAATAAATAAAATAGTATAAAAAAATAAAAATAAATAAAAATACATTACCTTTGAAATAAAATATTTTTAATAATAGGGAAATTTAAATCATTGGGCAAGGAAATTTTGTCTTTCTAGACTTTATTTTGCTCGAAAATATTGAATACAAAGTTTCTATACAAATCGAAAAACGAAAGACAACGAATTTGTGGAATGTTTTTTTCTTTTAAAATCGAAAAAAAGACGTATTACAAAATAATATATATAAAAATATGGACACGCTTTGTTTAAAAAAAATATATATATGGAATGATGATAATAATTTGTACAATAAAAAAAGAAGACAATTGTAAATAAAAAACCAAAAAAAATCAGTAATTTTTCTATAAAAATGTCGAAGATGTAAAATATTTAATCCCATTTTTAATGAGTATAATAATCTTCATATATCAAAAGAAGCAAAATAATCTAGAAAGATTTATATATCAATTATTTGTATAGAGTATAATTGTTTTTTTTTTTCTATATACTATTATAATAATTAAAAATGAAGACAAAAAAAAAAATAATCGTTCGTTGGCAAATACATGGCGAAAAGAATTATTACGATTACAAATATTTTTTTTTTCTATACTTGAGGCGCTGAGCGTAATTATTGAATATAATGTTCTATTACAATCGAATGATTTATATAAGAGTATCGTGCTTTTCTTTTTAAACTAAAAAAAAAAAAAAAAAAAAAAACTTGATTCAAATCAAGTTTATGACTTAAATATTCAGTGAGGTAAAATTGAAATAAAAACTTATAATAAAAAACTTAAATAAAAAAAAAAAAGAAGTAAAATTGACATTGTTCTAAAAAAAAAAACACAGTGACAAGTTTACTAAAAACAGGAACATAAAAAAATAGGCTCACTTAGAGTGAGCTTACACAGTAGATCTATGAAGTCTTATATTTAATTATTGTATAATTATTTAAAATATAAAAATTGGCAGTTTAGTAGAGATTTTTTGATTTCATTACAAAAAAAAAAGATTCTATTTCAAAAGTACAGAGTACAAAAAAATTAACTTTTTTTTTAAATACAAATTTTTTTTAAACTCCTCATTTTAACGAACGTGAAATAGAGAAAATATATAAATTTCGACCTTCTCTTTTTTTTGGACAATACAACTTTCGACGAAACAAAAGAAAAAATAACAAGCGTTTAAAAATTTTCGACAAATAAAACAAAAATTGCACATTTTTTTTTTTTTTTTTTGTTCTTGGTACTCGTTAGAAGAGAGGAGTTTCACTTTTTTTTCTGAATTTATCCCGTACTTTTGAAAATTGACGTAGATTTTAATACCAGTTAAAAAAAAAATTTATTCACAGCTGGGAACCCAGCGCCTCTTTTTCTAAATCTAAAATCTAAGTCGTATTTGAAGGCACTTAATACAAGGCTCTCACGTTTCGAATAATCTAACTCGCTGGAATAACAATTTTTTTTTTTTTTTTTCATTACAAAAAACCTTTTTTTTGTATTCAGGAAATATTTTCCTGAATTTTTTTTCTTTCTTTTTTTTTTTATATGGATCGGTGGGACGAAATCCAAAAATTTAGAAAACGCACTACCCCCCATACAGAAAAATTTTTGTTTTTGAAAAAAAAAATTACTAAATACACTCGACGTAAATTTGCGGCATATTAGAAAATTTTCTTATACCATTTTTTTTTTTTTTTTTTTTTTTCAATTTCGAAATTTTCGTATAGAATCACTTTCAATTCGATATATTTTTTTCCTTCTCAATTCAACTTAAATAATTGAAACGAACAAAATTTTTCAATTTTGATAAAAAGCTAATTTATAAAATTAAATATTAAAAATACAGTTTGGCAGTGATGAAAACCATTCTTTTTTTTTTTAACGTTTTCTTATATAGAAAATTTTTTTATAAGCTAAAACTTAATTTTAAGGCCTGATTAAAAAAAAAATCCGAAATTTTTACGTTTTCTAATGAAGACAAAATTTTTATAAGCTAAAACTTAATTAATTTTAAAATTTTTTAAAAATTTCCGAAATTTAATTTACAGAAATCCTTTTTTTCTCATTCAATTCCTAAATATATATAGAAAATAATATCTTTTAGGCAGAAATTTTGCTATCTTATTTTCTATTCACTTACTAATTAATGCCAAAAAATAGTAAGTAAATCTAACAAAAAAAAAAATTGTCAAATACTTTAAAAAAAAAAAAAAAAAAATACCTTTCGCTCGTTTCTTATTAGTCGTCAATATTCTATTTTATAGAATAAAGACCTTTTCTCACAATCCTCGTACAAATCTCACTATTTAATTAACTTTTTTTCTTCTACAATATATAATAATAATTTTTTTTTTTTATTATATATCACAGAATAAATAAAGCACTGTATCTTTTTTAAATCCATAGATGGCATTCACTTTTTCTCACTCGAAATGTCTCTCTTTTCCTTTATATATATCACTTTTAAAAAAAACAAATTTCGATTTCCTAAATAAATTTGAAATTTAAAAAAAAATAAATTTCGATTTCCTAAATTTGAAATTCTTTTTTTTTTTATAAAAAAATAATTTTAACGCCTAAATATCACGGTGCATTTTTTGTTTATAAAAAAAGGCACACAAAAAATAAGATTCTACACGTTTATAATAAACATTACGTCGAGTATATAATATAATTATAAAGATTTTAATTCACATTAGTGAAAAATACCTAGTAATATAAAAATTGTATAAGCCTAATTCAATAAAAAGCATTATATAATAATAATAATAATAATTATAATAATATAAATCCATAAAGTATAACCAAACCGATTTTTTTTAAATTTTTAAGCGAAATTTTCATTTAATTTTGAAAAAATTTCGCTTTTTAATTAATATGTATATAATTAACGTAACACGTTACTGAAATCACGTTTATAATTTTTTTTTTGAAATTTTTTCTTTTCATATTTTTTTTTTTTTTATTCAATTTAGTTTAAAATTTTTTTTTTATAGTTCTGTTAGAGTCTTCCCATTCCACCAATCCGACACCTAAATAAAAAATCTTTTTTTGTTATTGATTAAACAAAAAAAAAAAAAAAATCATTTGTAATTACAAATTGTGTAAAAACAAAAATCGTAATTATTGTAATTATAATAAGCCAAATTATGTGCGCAATAAGACTCACTTATTTTCAAATAATTAAAAAAATGAGAACTAATTTTTTTTTCAATGACGAATATTTGTAAAGATTAAAATCGAGAAAATAATATTATTTTCGGATAATTTTTTTTTCCCTATATATATATGATTTATATTATATATATATTTGAATATTATAATGGCAGAGATACATAATTTTTGCAATTCCTCAACATTATTATTTTTTTTTTTTTTGAAAAAATTTTTTTAACTTTTTTTTTGTTTGGAATCGCGATATTTAATTGTCAAAAATTATATACGCTTTCTTTTCTTTTTTTGTATATATAATTAGCACTGGAATCACTTATCGATTAGATATATAATATTAGACATTAGTATCTCGTAACAAGTTTCGAAGGCACCGATTTTTCTTTTATCGCAAAAAAGTAAATTTCATTCTTCTAACATGGTCCTCGATATTATTTTCTTTTCTCTTTGTTTATATTTTTTTTTTTCACACAATTTATTGTGTTTCATTTCCTTTTTTTTCGTTGAGTCTAACGCGCTCGAAAATTTTCAATATTCATAAAAAAAAAAAAATTTTTTTTCAAGAGAATATATCACATCTCTTTTTATACGAAACTTTAGTTGTTTTTTTTTAATTGTAGCCAAATTCGACAAAAAAAAATTATTTTTTTCCAAACTAATTACGAATTTAGTAACAAATATTATATTTTAGTAATTTTTAATGGAAAAAAAATTTTTTATTATTTTTTTTTTAAATTTGGCAACAATGTAAAAAAAAAAAACTATCCCAACAAAGTCGACGTTTTGCCTTTTTTTTCTTTCACATTTCAAATATAGTTTATAAGACTAATCTTTCTAATTATGTAATTAATTAAAATCTAATAATCTCCGTTCACATATGATGGCGATCGTTGGCGAGTAACGAAGTATGTATTTATAATTAAATTCCCCGTTAATTTTCTTTAAAAAGCTTTTCAAAATACCTCTAAAATTCGATCACCATCAATGTATTTAAGGCCTCGCGAGGCACTATAGTAATATATATCATATTTATGTATAGTAATTATTTCTATATGTATATCGAGTCTCGATGCATTATCGATTAATAATAATAATATTAATAATAATAATAATAATAATATATAATTAATATCATCGCTACCGAAGTTTGTCATCATTACTAATTTTTTTTTATGCTATTTGATTCATTTCTTTGTTATTACTATTTTATAAACTACGGAGGACTTCGGACATTTTTGAGCGTCCAAATTTGTTGAGTTACCCTTTTTTTTTTTTGCAGAAAATAAAATATAGACCTTACATCACATTATTTATTCAAATTTAATTTAAATTTAAAAATGAATTAAAAAGAAATATTTTTTTATTTAATTTCAATCAAAAGCCATTTAGATATTGTTTTCAATTTTTGTTGTTGTAATTTTCCTAGTACTCTACGAATAAAAATTGCCCGTATAATTAAAAAAATTAATTTTGAAAAAATTTAGTCTGAATTTTTAATAATAGATTATTTTGTTAAAATTGAAATTAATTTTTTTTCCAGTGAACAAATTGTTCTTGATATGTTATTAGATTTATCTAAAAAGTATTTAAACTGATTAACATTTTTTTGGTAAATTTTTTTTTTTTTTGAAAATATCAAATTTATAAATTTTTGAAATCCATAAAAAAAGAAATTATAATAAAACTCCTAAGTATTATAAAATAAATAAAAAAATAAAAAAAAATAAAATAAAAAAAATAAAAGTAAAAAATAAAATAAAAAAAATATTATTGTAAAATAATATAAAATAAAAATGTGATTAAAATTCTTTACAATTTTCTGCAATTTCTGCACTTTGTAAGAAACTGAGTTGCCTTCATTTTAATAATAGAGAAAATTATTATTTTTTTTTTTAAATTCCATGATCTTTAGAAACCAATTTCTTAATTCGTTACCTATTTAAATTTTTTTTTCGATATTTGTAAAAAAAAATATATTTTCAAAAATATTCATTAACTTGCTTATTTTTGTAATAATTAAAAAAAAGATCATTTTATTTAAAAAAAAAGAATAAAATCTCAAGAATTAGATAACACATGACAAAAATCATCGATTCACAATATATATTGACCCGATCAATAAAAGAAATTTACAACCTAAAAACATTAAAACAAAAAACTAATTAGAAAAAAATCTATTAATTTCAACACTAATTTGATATAATAATAATATAAATTTTAAGAAAAACCTGGTCTGACCAGAAAAATAGTTTTTCATTAAAATTCCCAATTTGTTTGCGAATAAAAAAAAATATTTTTAAAATAAAAATTATAAGATTTTTTAAACCTTAATTTTATAACATTTTGATCTCATCAAAAAATAATAATAATAATATTGTGAAAAGACGAATTATAAATTCGTTTCCTAAAAAAAACCTGTCGCATCGCTCTTTTGTTTTCTATTGTAATTGTAATTGTAACATAAGTAGATTATGAATATTATATAGTTTGTATTTTTTTTTGTTTATAAATATTGTCTATAATATGGAAAATTTGAACGGCCGTGTCACGCGATTTATGTGGCATAGGAATATGGGACAAAAATGCCAGAGAGCCAATGAGTATCAGTATATATATATTATGTACTCTCTCGGTTTTAATTAATTATTATTAAATATTTATTATTAACGGTATTTGTATTATTTTTTTAGCAAAATATATAATATTTATATTCACGCTCTATGATTTATTTGATTCTCTGTCTCTATATATTTAAATATATTATGTAAAAAAAAAGGAATATAAAAATAGCAATATATAGGAACAAAAAAATTAATACTGCACTCGGCTCTTGGCACTTTTTAACGAGTTACTCAATCCAACTATATGCAATTTTTTTTTTTTTTTTTTTTTTTCTATACTTGAAAACATACGCACAAGATTCATACGCACTATCTATTTAAAATTTAATTCAAAAAGCTGCTATTATATTGTAAATAAATTGTATAATACTATAAAAAAAATTGTACAATTATTATAAGTTAAAAAAAAGTCTTTTTTTCAATATATAATATATATATATATTTATAAATATAAATGCATTATAATCAACTATGTTGACAGTCTGAGAATCACAAAAAGTTACTTTAGCGGCTGAATTGAGATTTTGCGACAAGGCTTTTTTTCAAAAAAAAAAAGCTGCATTTTAAATCAGTTCATTCAATCATTGAAGGAAAATTATTATACTCAATAGCAGTTATTTGGGAAAAAAATTAATTACGGAAAAAATGACTAAAGGGTCAATCCATTATATTTCGACTGAAGTGGTCGCTGACTAATTTTTAAAAATTATAATACTTTGCAGGAATGATTTTGAAGTTATCAAGATCACGAAATGAAAAGAATTTTATTAAAATTTTAATTATTTATTGCAAAATATGACTTTAAAGTATATGAGGTGCTGAAAACTGTCAATTTTTTAGCCATTAGAAAATATGCAAAAATACGTAGGATTTACCATAAAAATAAAAAAATTTTTTTGTAATTTACTAAGAATGAATAAATTTATCATTATCAATTGATGTAATTATTTAAATATGTGAAATAATATATAAAATATGATTTTCAAGTTCGCCTGTCAAATAACCTAAATTTGCAAATTTCATCTATTAAATGTGAGAAAGAGAAGTCATTTAATGGAAAAAAACCTTACTAAATATAAAGTACCTGTGACTAACTTTTAGTTTTTCTTAGCACTTTTTTCCTTTTTTCTTCATAAATGTGAAATAAAAAGCAATAAAAATTGGCACTTTGCTTATTTTCACTATTTTCAAATGTAAATAACTTTCTTGGAGAAAACTGAAAAATTACAAAACTTGGGCAATATCTAATTGATCACTAAATACACACACTGGAAAAAAATTCGCTTTGGTCCCGAAGATACTTTTTGAGATAATTAAGTTTAAACTTTTCACAATTTTTATCAGGTTAATACATGTAGTTTTTTAAGGACGAAGTTAGGTTTTATTGGTTAAATATTTTGAACTAACTTCAATTTTATAAAAATCACATGCATTAACCTCATAAAAGTTGTGAAAAGTTTAAACTTAATTATCTCAAAAAGTATCTTCGGGACCAAAGCGAATTTTTTTCCAGTGTGTGTATTGAGTGATCAATTAGATATTGCCCAAGTTTTGTAATTTTTCAGTTTTCTCCAAGAAAGTTATTTACATTTGAAAATAGTGAAAATAAGCAAAGTGCCAATTTTTATTGCTTTTTATTTCACATTTATGAAGAAAAAAGGAAAAAAGTGCTAAGAAAAACTAAAAGTTAGTCACAGGTACTTTATATTTGGTAAGGTTTTTTTCAATTTAATGACTTCTCTTTCTCACATTTAATAGATGAAATTTGCAAATTTAGGTTATTTGACAGGCGAACTTGAAAATCATATTTTATATATTATTTCACATATTTAAATAATTACATCAATTGATAATGATAAATTTATTCATTCTTAGTAAATTACAAAAAAATTTTTTTATTTTTATGGTAAATTCTACGTATTTTTGCATATTTTCTAATGGCTAAAAAATTGACAGTTTTCAGCACCTCATATACTTTAAAGTCATATTTTGCAATAAATAATTAAAATTTTAATAAAATTCTTTTCATTTCGTGATCTTGATAACTTCAAAATCATTCCTGCAAAGTATTATAATTTTTAAAAATTAGTCAGCGACCACTTCAGTCGAAATATAATGGATTGACCCTAAAAAAAAAAATTATTATTGAAAAAAATATTACAATATAGAGAAAATTGTGTTGATCACTTTCAAATATACTGGGACGCATGATTATGTTCTAAAAATCATTAGTTGGAATTTTCATTTTATGGAATTTCATTTTTCATAATTATTATTGAGCCGAATTTTTATTTGCTCGAATTAATATATTTTGCATAATTTTCATCAAAATGATTTTCTATATTACTGAATTTTTATATAACTGAAAATTCACTTCACAGAATTTTTATTTATTGGAATTTTTATTTGCTTAAATTTTTATTTAACATAATTAGGTATTTTAAAGAATTTTTATTGGGTAGAATTTCATTGCATAGAATTTTCATTTTATTCTTTCAGATGAATTTTCATTTGTTCGAATTATTATTTGATATAATTTCCATATAACCGATTTTTCATATTACAGAATTTTTACTTAACCGAAAAATCATTTAATAGAATTTCTAATTGATAAAATTTTCAATTGTCCGAATTTGCAAATGGCCGAAAAAACAATTGATTTTTGCGCGATTTTTAAAATCAACCAATAAAAAATTATCCATAAAATTGTGATTGGTTGATTTTAAAAATCACGCCAAAATCAATTGTTTTTTCGGCCATTTGCAAATTCGGACAAATGAAAATTCTATCAATTAGAAATTCTGTTAAATGATTTTTTGGTTAAGTAAAAATTCTGAAATATGAAAAATCGTTTATATGGAAATTATATCAAATAATAATTCGAACAAATGAAAATTCATGTGAAAGAATAAAATGAAAATTCTATGCAATGAAATTCTACCGAATAAAAATTCTTTAAAATGCCTATTATGTTAAGGAGGGTGACGGGTCAACATAACCTCAAAAAACTATCAAAACTAAAAAATTGTTTTTAACGCAAACAAAAATATAATAAATATATTAATTTGAAACAATTTAAGAAGATCTAGATTTACTCCATTCGAAAAAAATTATTTTTTTCCAAAATATTTTGTCAATAATTATTTTTTTAAGAAAGAAAAAAAACTAAACGTTAAAAAAATAATTATTGACAAAATATTTTGAAAAAAAATAATTTTTTTTTAAAAGGAGTAAATCTAGATCTTCTAAATTTGTTTGAAATTAATATTTATTATATTTTTGTTTGCGTTAAAAACAATTTTTTTAATTTTGACAGGTTTTTGAGGTTATGTTGACCCGCCAACCTCCTTAAATAAAAATTCGAACAAATAAAACTTTTGACAAATAAAAATTTTGTGAAATGAATTTTCGAAGCTATTTTCGGAAAGATTATTGTAAATAATAAAATAATTTTTTTCCCCGTCATTATTCACTAATAAGTATAATAATTTCACATTCGGATTGTAAAAAAAAAAAAAATAATAATAATCGCAAAATTTGCTCAGCCACGCATATGTGTAAAAAAAATATTTATAGTACTCTATATGAGAATATTGTGTGAATTGTAAGCTTTGTAATTAAAATATATATAATTGTTATATCAAAAAAATATGTTTAGTGGCAAAGAACCACATTCTATTATTATTATTATTATAAATATATATGACTACATTAAACTATAGTGGCATTTAAAAAAAAATCCTATTAAGAAAATATGTCTACTCTCACGCTTGGAATAAAAGTTTAGTATTGAATATAATTAACGACTGTTTTGCAATATAGTTGGATCGAAATTAGAAAATGTAAGCTATTTTTAATTCTCATAATTATGGAAAAAAATTTGTCTTAAAAAAAAAAAAAAAATCCATAAAAATGTCCCCGGTGTGAACCACACGTGCACGGCAAACGTCCATTTAAAAAAATATATGGAACCAGTGTGACCAGAATGGTTGCTATGGAAGAGCTCCGATTTACAGGTGGTCACAAATCTTGCTCGGGGCTATCCTGCTTATATTCCACTTTTCTTCACATTATTTTTTTCCAATTTCAAAATACGCAAAACAAAAAAAAATGCATATATTTTTTAAATATATACATTTTTAATAATAATAGCTAAATTAAAAATAAAAAATCAGTTCAAAACTGATTTTTTAAAAAAAAAAAATTATAATCATTAAGGCACAATGACTTTTAATACCATTGACGAAAAAAAAAAGAAAAATGAGATTCTAAAACGGTTTTGATAATAGCGCTTGTATCACATAGCGTAGTATTTTTTTTCTATTTAATTCAATATATATATATATTCTAAATCAATTTTTTCGAATAAAAAAATCAGAAATTTTTTTTTTACAACTAGATTATCACTGGTATAGTTACACTCTAAAGCCAAAAAAAAATAATAAATTACAAAAAAAAAAAAACACGCCATTCATCCCTCGTAAAAAAAACCACGACAATCGTATGACTCACAAATTCTCTGTTACGTTTATCACAGACTTTCCGTAATCACCAATCCAAAATCACTTTCTATTCTCCAATTTGGAAAATTCCTTCTCCTCTCAAAATAATAAAATAAAAATAGTCATCGTGCCATTCTATGAGAAATTCTCATTTTTTTTTTTAGTCTAAAAAAAAGGGAAAAAAATAAAAAAAGTTAATAGTGGAGTGCCCCGAGCGAGAAATCGACACTGTCTCTCGTAACATCGGTATCTCGATGCGTAAAACGTACATTAATTAAAAATTAAAAAAATATTATTTAATAATAATAATAATAAGGGCATTTAAAAAATACTTCATTCAAAAACTCAAGCAAAACATTATGTAACATTTTTTTTTCGCTTTTGTGTCAACTATTGTTTTTGAAAAATTCGATTTTTAAAAAAATTTTTTTTTTTTAATTTTGAAAGAAATTTGTATTTTAGGGGTGAAAATTCAAGAAGTTTTATGCTTAAAAAAAAAGATAAATTTTTACGAAAGAACAAATTGGACAGACAATATAAAAAGTAACTCTAACCTCACAGTTTTGTATTTTTAATTATAAAAAACTAGTAATTTTTTTCTAATTTACGAGCAATAAACAATTTTTTTAGTTTCTATTAAAAATACAATTTTTAAATGATTCAAAATGTTAAAATACTTTCAGTATTTTTTGGAATTTAAAAATTCGAAAAAATTAAATCAGAACAATTTTTTACAATTTTAATAAAAAACGGAGCATTTTTTCAAAAATTACCAAAAAAAACATTTTTTCAATAAAAATCGATTTTTTTAAACAATATTCAAAAAAATTGTTCTTTTAAAAAATTCTCGACATAAAAAAGCGAAAAAGAAAATTTGTATGAGAAATGAAAAAAAATTCAAACAGTTCATATATATAAAAAAAAAACAAATTTTTGAAATTTTTTTTCTTCCTCATTCTACACATTTATATCAAATCAGCCACATCCATTCATAAAAATTTGCAAAAAAAAACCTGAGATTATAATATTTATATATATATAAAAAAAAAGTTTGACTTCTTTTTTTCGAGAAAAAAAAATCCTCTCGCGGTTTTGAACATTTTTCAGCTTTCTTGTATATATATAAATTGGGGGGGGGGGCAAAAAAAACTATTTTACAAATGTTTACACTATACCACTATTTCGTTAAGATTCCTATTTTTTTTTGTTTTGTTTTGTTGCGAAAAAAAATTGGATTTGGCTGTTTTTTCTTTTTTTTTTCTTTTCTAAACAAGCTCCTGCTTGTAAATTTTTTCTTTGTGCATTCGCTCCATATGACGAGCAATGTGCATTTTTTGTTTCGCCCGATAAACACAATGGGGACATTGAAATTGTGGATCTTTACCGCATTCCCATTTTTGGTGATTACGAAGACTGCTTTTTAATTTGTAAACACGACCACAAGCTGGACAATTGAAACCCTCAGGTGTTGATGATCCTGAACTTAGACCTTTACCTAATGCAGCACCAGAACGCCACATTATTGATGGCACTGCACTCCATCTTTGCCAAGCAGCTGCCCATTTTAATCCTGTGATGCTCAGGTCCTCGGCTGGAACACATTTTCCAGCTTTTTTATTGATACACAAAAAAAAGAACAATTCAACATCCTTGACATTGTTAAATAATAATAATAATAATAATAATAATAATAATAATAATAAATTAAATTAAATTTAAAAAAGTGTTCTAAAAATAAATATTCTTTGTTTAGAAGAAAAATTAGACTTAATGCTATACTAAATTTTTGGGCATTTGTTTAATTTAAACATACACGAAGTTTGAAATAAAAAAAAAAACGTCGAATAGATCAATTTTTTATCGTGTGAATAATAGAGCCCTTTAAAATTGAGAAAATATTTTTTAGACGAAAATTCAGAATCTTGTTTTTTTTTTTATTCGCAATTTGAAAAATTTTTTAAATATTGGATTTCAAGATTATGAATTTTCGAAAAAAAAAAAATTTCTATTCTAGTGTAAACGTTGATTGATGAAAGAAAATTAAATATTGAAATAATAAGTAAAAAAAAATGTTTTTTATTTTCGAAATTAAAATTATTATCCTCCATAAAGTTGGCGTCAAAAGCTCAGCGCCGAAAATTGTAAAAATTAATTTTCCATTCAAAAAATATAATTCTGATTTATAAAAATAAGAACAATAATAAATAGTAGTTATAATTAGAGAAATTATGAACATTATAATTATTGAATTTAATTTTATAAAATTAAAATAATTATTTAAAAGTTATAAAAATTTTGATAATAATTTAACATATTGTTTAAGGTGGGCTTTATAGAAAGTCAAAAAATCTGTAAATTTCAGTAATTTTTTTTCCCCAAACACATTGAAATAAATTGATACGAGTTTTTGTGGATGTTTTCTTATATATATTTAAACCTTCGAAATATAATTTTTTTTTATTGGAAAAAATAAAATTTAATAATAAAATAAACGTTATATACTCGTTGCTAAAATTTTCCCATTTTGCGGCCAATCTGTGGTCCACAATTCTTATCAAAAACAAAATTTTTTCTTCATTCGTCCATTAGTGCCTTCTATACGACATTTTTTTTTTTTATTATTAAAGTCTAATTTAACATTTTAGTTTAAGAAAAAGTAAGTTATTTT
The DNA here is from genome assembly GCF_019393585.1 of Leptopilina boulardi. Lineage (NCBI taxonomy): Eukaryota > Metazoa > Arthropoda > Insecta > Hymenoptera > Figitidae > Leptopilina > Leptopilina boulardi. The sequence goes on along the minus strand of NW_026137665.1, from coordinate 1,427,000 downwards.
TTTTTGCAAAAATTAATTTTTTTTTTTTTAAAGTCATGTAAAATTTTTAATTTTCACTTTCTATCGAAATCTTTTAATTCATATAGAAGGTGAAAAAGAAGAAAAAATTTTGTATTATTGTTTTTGATAAGAATTATGGATCCTAGATTGGGCGCAATGGGAATATTTCAGCATATATGACATTTATTTTATTATTAAATTTTTTTTTTTTTTTTTTTTTTTAATGAAAAAATTATATTTCAAAGGCTTAAATATGTAAGAAAACATCAACAAAATTTCGCATCAATTTATACGAAGCTTAAGTACGCAACGTTTATATAAACGATTTTTAAAGAAATAATTTTTTAAAATGAAAAATTCTATAATTTTTTGCCTAAAAAATATTTTTTGTATAATTTGTTGATTAATGAAAACTACAAGAAATATTTTTTTGGCAAAAAATTATAGAATTTTTCATTGTAAAAAATTATTTCTTTAAAAATCGTTTATATAAACGTTGCGTACTTCAGCTTCGTTAATTTATTTCAATGTGTTTGAGAAACAAAATTCCTAAAATTTACAAATTTTTGACCTTCTAAATTAGGCACCCCCTTAAAAGCTACAAAAATAAAAAAATTAAAAATAATTATATAACACTAAAAAAAAAAAATTAAAAAACTATTATTAAAAAAAAAAAAATTATTTGTTTCAAATAATCGATTACTTGACTATTGTCAAATATTTACTTGAACCAAATAATTTGTATTTGAATTTAAAAAAAAAAACTGTATTTAAAGTAATTTCTGTATTTAAAACAAATACGATTTAATTGACTCAATAATTAATTAATAGAAATAAATATTTATTTGATAATATAGTCAAGTAATCAATAAGAATCGAAGAAATTTTTTTTCAGTGTATTATTAAAATAAGAAATTAAAAAACTATTATTAAAAAAAATTATTACAAAATATTTAAAATAAAGTAAAAATTGAAAGTAAAATAAAGTTATTAAAAAAAACTATTATTAACAATTAAATTAATTTTTTTTTTACTAAATAGAATATTTTTCATCAATCAACGTTTGTGCGCTTAACTATGTAATAAGAAATTAAATTAAAATCTAATGCATGGAAAGGTGAAATTGTGTATGTTCTTACTTTGAAAAACCCCAAGCAGCTAGAATGAGCTTCAGATTTGGAAGAGCAATTTCCGCGTATTGTGAAAGGAACAGAGTGTGAGCGATTAATTTTTTTTTTTTATTTCCATAGAATATTCATTCAAAAGCCTCGTTTCATGATCAGTTTTATTGTCAAACATTTTTAATATTCCGTATTTTTTTTTTTCGTGGCTGTTCCTTTCGTATAGCGCAAGCAATGAAAATTTGTAGGCTCTCTATTTATATATATATATGTACAGAGCGTAGATATAAAAGTTAGTGCACATGCCTACTCCCCAATATCGAAGATAAATAAAAGTGACAAAAAAAAGAAGAAGAAGAAAAAGAAAAAATCAAAAAAAAGAAAGGAAAAAGAAAAAATAAAGAGGAAAAAAGAAAGAAGAGAAGAAAACAAAGACATAAAATAGTAAAAAAAAAATACAGACAATGAGAAAGAAGAAATAAAAAAGAAGAATCGAAGAAATAGAAAATAGAGAAAAAAGAAAATGAAGAAAAAATAAATTAACGAAGAAATAAAAAAAAGAAAAATGAGGGAAAAAGAATGAAATGAAAAAAAGAAGCAAAAGGGAAAAAAAGAAAAAGAGGGCAAAAGAAAATGAAGAAAAAAATGAAGAAGAAACGAAGAAATAAAAAAAAGAAAAATCAGGGAAAAAGAAAAAAATGAAAAAAAAGAAAAGAAGCAAAAGGAAAAAAAAGTGAAGAAACAAAAAAAGAGAAAAAAGGGACAAAGAAAGAAAAACGAAGAAAAAATGGGAAAAAGAGAGAAAATTAAAGAAAATAAAATAAAGAATAGAAAAGAAAAGAAATGCAATAGAAACAAATTTTTTTTTCTTCTTCAAATGAAATGAAAAAGCGAAATTTTTTAAAAAGCACAAATAGTTAGAAAAAATTCTTCGATACGGGGGACAGTATTTTTGCAAGTAATACTGCTGTGAAATAAGAAAATGCATAGAGAAAAAAAAGATATTATATAAGGCAGATATTGTAATGCAATTTTCGTTATCAAAAATACTCTCCTGAAAAACTTACATATATGTAAAATATAATCATAATTTATGAAAAATACAATATTTTACGCTAATACAATATATAATATACTTATCATTATTAAATAATACTAAAATTAATCATAAAATCAGATTACATAGATTTTTTATTTCTTAAATATTATAAAATATAAAATTATTCACTTATTTTAAATTTAGATATAAAAAAAAATAAACTAACTTTCAGAATCCTACAAAAATATACTAATCCTATAAATAATACATATTTCAATAATCAATAAATAATACTAGAATTCCTGTAAGAGACAATAATAATAATCTTTTAAAAATATTAAATATTTCATAAATCAGAGAAAAATATTTATCTTTGACAAAAAAAAAATCATTTCTTTGATATTTTTCTAACCAAAACATTTTTTACGGTAACAAAATTTTACCTTTAGGTTAAAAAAAAAATTGTTGCCGTCTCATTAAAAATGTAGGTTATAAAAAATTTTTATTTTTCCTGTAAAAAAAATTGCGGCGAAAACAATTTATTCTAAAATTCTTCAAAATTTATTTCATAGTTAAACGAACCAAAATTTTTATGAAGATAAGCAAAAATTTCATTGGACTAACTAAAAAAGTTTAGTTAGACAAATAACTGTAATCAATTTTTTTTTTGTTAAAACAATAATACATTGTTCTATAATACAAAAAAAAATGTATGCAGTTCGAAAACTTATAATTATTTTTCAACTCTTAGACATATATATATATAGTTTAGTTAGACTAAAATTTAGCTGCAATTTTCATAAATTTTCTTTTATCACTTTTTACAGGCACAAATTCTTATATTATAATAGAGTATTATTTAACAATATATGTTTTTAATAGAATACAAGCAACATTAAATACTGAAAATAAAAATTGTAAAAATACAAATTAAATACTATAAATTGATACCAGAAACAGGTACTTATAAATACGATTACGTAATTAAACATCAAAAATAATATTTGTACGAGTCCATGAGAAATTGACTATATTTTTCGACGTAATCACAACAAACAAATTCAAACGAATTCAAACAAATAAGTTAACTTACGTTTGTGGTGACGAAATTGAAAACGTTAAAGATGAAAATATTCCTTGCACTACACTGTTTTATAATCAAGAAGAATAAAATTGTTCAATTTTCGACTTTTTTTTAAATAAACTAAGAAATTCTAGACCGTTTTAACAACGCTATTGCGATCGGTTGATCAGCTGATAGAAACTGCGCGCGCGTCGTTTGCGATGTTAAGGTGATTCTCCAATAGAAAATTTAACGTCGCTCGACAGTGGCAAAGATGCCAATGGCAGTCACCAAACGCTAACTGCGCTTACGCAAATATAAAGGTGCTTTTATGCCTCCAGTATTTTGGTCAAGCAATCGGTTGGATTGGATTTTCACGGTTGTATCACTGAATTTGATTGGCTCTGACAAATAAATTAGATTTTCACCGTGAAAATTGAACTTTTTTGGAGCCAATCAAATTTAGTGATTCTCCGTGAAAATTCAATCCAAGCCGATTGCTTGACCAAAATACTAGAGGTATAAAAGTACCTTAAATCTTAAACTTTTACATGAGATAGAAAAGGACAAAAGATATTTCTATCCTTTTTTTCTCATGTAAAAATTTAAGATTTTTATAAGATATGTTTCTAAATGTTTGCGTTGCGTGACTTACGCGTTGGTTCGCAATCCCAGTGACGTCATCGAAGCATTGATACCAATCGCTAACAAAAAGTTTGGTTTATGATTTTAAGAGACTGAATTTTTTAATTATAAATATTAAATAATTAAAATTATTAAAAAAAAACCTTCGAGAAACATTTGCATTAAAAATTGTAAAGTTGGAAAACAGGGATAAGAGGAACGTAAACCAAACTTTTTGTTCGCGATTGGTATCAATGCTTTGATGACGTCACTGCGCTTGCGAACCAACGCGTCAGTCACGCAAAAGCAAATATTTAGGAACCTATTGGAGAAAGGCCTTAATGACACTAACCAAACGGAAATGGAATCTTCAGTACAGCCAATCAAATTAAGTGACACGACCGTGAAAATTCAACGTGTAGTAAAAATTTAAAAAAAAACATTTTACTTAGAAGAATATAAAATTTTTATTTTCTTTAACAAAACAAATTTTTTTTTTTATAATTTCAATAATATTTACTCGCGAAAAACATTTAGCTATTGTGGAATCGCCTAATCGACTTCTAGGCACGACGAAATTCCTCCTGTTTTTATTGAGTGCAGAATCACCTTAACATCAAAAACGACGCGCGCAGTTTCTGTCAGCTGATTAACCGGTTGTAAATTCGTTATATCAAAACGGTGTAGTTTCTTAAAAATAAAAAAAAAAATCGAAGATATAACCATTTTATTCTTCTTGATTATAAAACACTGTAACGTAAGGAACTCTGAAAAGTAATAAATTTATATGGTAAAGATAAAAAATTTGTTAGTGGTAAAAAAAATAGTACAAAAGTAAACTATGATAGTTTTCTCGTGGACTCGCGAACAAATATACAAAAATAAGTAACATTAATTAAGTAATACAAAAAAAGTAAAACGTATAATTAATAACTAAATTCACATATATAGATAAATGAAAATTTTCTAAATATTCCATTTTCTTGCATTAATCCTAATTTAAGACACAATTTTTCACTTTGATGTTTATAAATTCGAAATTTTAAATGTAAAAATCATTTTTTACCATATGCAAGGGAAAAAAAACTACCTATAATAAAAATGAGTATTTTTTTTCAATAGAATATTAAATAAATTTGAAAACAAAAAAATTCTCAAATGCAATCAATTCACTTAAACTTAATATTGGGAATATATTTTGACAATTTTTCAATATCATCAATTTTATTTTCATGCTGACGACGAATATGTCTTAGCCAATGTGCTTTACGTTTACATCGTTGTGGACAATATGGACATTGAAATTGTGGTTCTTTATTACATTCCCAATGAACATGCCTTTGTAATGAATCTTTTCTCATATACGACCTTCCACATTGAAGACAAGTGAATTTTCCATTTGTTTTTCTTCCCGTTAAAAGTTCTGCTTTTGGTATTTTTAATTGTGCATAATTTCTATTGTCCATCTTTAATACTTGCAATGGAAGATCAGCTGTTTCTTCAGTAATCGAATATTTATCATCATCATCATCATCTGAAAGAGAAATGCAGATTTAGTTATGCTCTATAATTATGGTGCAAATCACTTATTTTTCCCATCACCATTATTAAAAAAAAAAAAAAAAGAAAAAAAAAAATTCACAAAAAGAAATTCTAATAATGTCGTCATTCATTGTTTTATACAAAATTCGAAACAAAAGAGACTCGACCATTTTTTTGTATATAAAATATTTATTGTAGAAAAAAGACAATTGCACAGGTTCACAGAAAAATCGATGAAAGTTTACTTTGACCAAACCTGGTGTATTATATGTTTTTGGCGTCGCTGATCACGAATCTGAAGTCCGTTTTGCTCCAACACGTCAGGATTTTTTCCTAACCTCAAAAAACATGTTCGATTTTACCACGAAGTACACGGAAAAAAATAGTTCGCGAAACTTTCGTAAACTAGTTTTTCACTTTTGGACGGTTCCAAAGTTTGGAAATCATTCATTAACTTTTTCCAAGATTTCACGAACGTCCATCACTCTCTTCATGACAATCAATGTCTGCGCACGCGCACAAAAAAAAGTTCGTGAAATCTTGGAAAAAGTTAATGAAAGATTTCCAAACTTTGGGCCCGTTCAAAAGTGAACTACTAGTTTACGAAAGTTTCACAAACTATTTTTTTCCGTGTAGTATAAGGAAACCCCACTGCTATATTAAGCCCACGAAAAATTGAAGCTGATTTCCCCGTTTCTCTTACAATTAACGGAGGTGTCGAACCTATCGGAAAATTTGGGAACTGGTTACCCACACTGACACAAAATGTGTACATACAGTTACTAACACATAGAATTTTCGCAAAATGGCTGTCGTGACATAACCTGCATAAACTGATTGTTTTTATATCGCATTGTTTTTTTTCTGGTTTTTGTAAATAATTTAAAGAAAAGTAAGGAAATATAATTATAGTGGTTCCATTAAAATTTGCAAAACAAATTGTGTTAAAGGCAATACAAAATATAAATCTATTTATAAAACTATTTTCAAAGAAATCCAAATAATAATAATGAGTTTCATTTTAAATATAAATCTTATTAAAGTATATTTTTATCAAAACCATAATTAAAATAAAATTTAAACAGTTTAATAATTTATATTCACTTGCAGTTACTAATTTTACCTCGATACTGTATTTTTACACAACAAAAATAATTATATCATGTTTACACGGAGAAAAATGAAAATTGAGATATCGGACTGAGTATAAAACAATTGGAATAATTTCTATTACCGTAGGAATGAGTTGAAAAGTTTAGGTTTCTATCCCAAAAAGTTTTATAATGATTATCAATTAAAATGAATTCTAAACATCTTAGTAAACGCTAATATTTTCCTTTAAGCGAGTGCTATTCAGTTTCCGTGATTTGTTTTAACTCGTGAAGGAATAACTTTGAAATAGATTTTATGATCGTGTTGTAGAGAGAAATGTAATCTTAATTGAAGTCTTTATTAGCGGTTGCATTAATTGTGTACATATTAGTATTTTTGAAAGCAATGTATTATAAGTCGCAAGGTATTGAGAACAATTATTATATTTACATTTATTTCAATTCAGTTTTTCAATTATTAGAAACTGTGTATCAGCGTTTACTTGAAGCGGATTGTTCGCTCCAAGTTTCATTGGATTCATTCCCAAACAATTTTAGTCAGCCATATACTCATATAAGCACACAGCCACACAGGTACAGCAGAGATAGACGCGCCTGCGCTGTGCGCTCGTGTCAGTGTGTTGCTCACCATTGCATTACGTCCGGAACGGGCATTATAAACGTAATACATCCGCGTGTATATACCGCTATTTATTAATAATTTTGTGCGTGTTTTATTAGTTTATGATGAATGAATCAAACGCTGATGTATTAATTCAAGGGGACAACTCCATATATCTTCAACCAGAACAGTCTAAAAATTCACTTGAAAAAATCTACGAAATAAAAAAAATATCTCTAAGTGTAACAATAGTACTCGCATTATTTGTCCGAAAATGAGAGACCTATACAATTAAAAAAAATTATTTATCTATCACTTATTCTATTCGATATATTTATGAATATGTTTCCATGAGGAAGCAATTATTTTATTGGAATATTCAATTAGAAATTCAATAAAAAATCTAAAATCTAATAATTAAAAATATTAGAATAGTTTGAATTTTAAAAATCTTTACAAATGAGATTTTTATTTATCTTTATATGCATATATTTAAGTGTGGAATCTTTTTAAAACTTTTTTAAAAACAAAGCCTTTGGTGAAAAAGATGAAAAAAAACTTAGATTTAATTTTTAAAGAGATTCGATGTTTAAATATTTTAAAGATACAACAAAAATCCCTCTAAAAAGCTGCTTAAAATTAAAACTATTCTAATATTTTTAATTATTTTATTTTTAGATTTTATATTTAGTTTCCAAATTGAATATTCTAATAAAAGTAAATATATATACTTTTTATAGAAACATAAATAAATAATAATGAAAAATAGTTAGTTTATTAATAATCGCAAGAAATATGAATGCTTTGATTAATAAATATAATAATATAGGTTACAAAAAGATTGCAGTTATTGCATTAAATTTTAAATGAAACGATCCACACCGCTTTGCACACATTATAAGCGTGCTTGGACTCAGTTCCAAACTCGCATAAGAGCATTCTCCACAAGCGCCTACCAATATGTGCATCTGCTTTGGACTGCCTATAAGCAAGCGTATGAACCTAAAAATGTAAAGCCTATTAACGTGTTATTTCCCTTTTATCATTCATTTCCAAATTTTTCATCCTGGAGCGGCAAAGGTAGACTAGTTTGGGAATTATATCTAAATTACTAGTACTGGAGCCCAAAATTTTAAATCGGATTTCTCTGCGTGTGGAAATTATATCAAATAATAATTCAAAGAAATGAAAATTCATCTGAAAGAATAAAATGAAAATTTTATGCAATGAAATTCTACCCAATAAAAATTCTTTAAAATGCCTATTATGTTAAATGAAAATTCTGACAAATTAAAATTTAAACAAATAAAAATTCTGTGAAGTGAATTTTCGGTTATATAAAAATTCTGTAATTTAGAAAATCGTTTAGATGAAAATTGTGCAAAATACTAATGCGAACAAATAAAAATTCGGCTGAAAAATAATTATGACAAATGAAATTCCATAGAATGAAAATGCCAACTAATGATTTTGAGAACATAATCATGCGTCCCCTAAAAACATATAATACACCAGTTTTGGTCAAAGTAACCCCTCATCAATTTTTTTTTGTGGACCTATGTTACTTTTCCCTTTATTTTTTTTTCAACTTACTTTCTTGACGTTTTTGCGAAGATATTTCAGTGCCCGATGAAAAATTTTCTATCTTGAAATATGTTATTACATATGAGCGTCCCAATTCTATAACTCGTTCGACGCTCGGACGCACGCTCTGATGGTAGTCAGATAGCAGTGAGAGAGCCATTGCTACCCGACTACCAAATAGGGCGTGCGTCCGAGCGTCGAATGAGTTATGGAATTGGGACGCTCATATAGTAAATTAGATACTAATTTTTTGGAAAAAACAATTTTAGTTTTCGAAACTAAAGATAAAAGAACAAAACTGCTACACAACATGCACGTTTTCAAAATTGGATATATATAGGAAAATTTTTATTTAATAAAATAAATATACAAGGAAAATTTTTTCCAAATGATTAAAAAATATTTTTTAATTTATTTTTTTAATAATTAAATAAAATTATAGTAATAATAATAATTAAAATGGAAATAGCAGAAAATATTTATTTATTTTACTATAATAAAAAATATCACACATTTGTTGTTTAAAAAAAAAGAATGGAAAAACTTATAAAATAATAATAATAATAATAATTTATAAACTAGTATTTAAAACATAGTCTAGATGATTATTTTCATTTGCCTCGGGATGTTGTGAAATTAAATGCCTCAGAACATTTGCCTTTTGATGAGATCGATATTGGCAAAATGCACAACCAAATTTTTTATCTTTACCACAAATAGCACGATGATTTGAACGTGAATTACATGATTTGAAATATTTAAAGCATTTATTACATTGATAGGGCGTGACTCCAGTTGTGTAGGTCCATTGAAAACAATCTGAAAAAAGGAAAAAATTGATTAAAAAAAAAAAAAAATTACAAAAAACAATAAATAAGATTTGGAAAAAATTTGAAAATTACAATAATATATGTATATATTTAATAAACCGAAAAACTTTTCAAAGATTGAAAAAAAAATTTTTTTAATCATACAAAAATAAGCAAGCAAAATACAACAAATTTCCGTACATTTCTATATGAGTTACAATTAAAATAATAATATAACATTTTTGTATATATAATAAGTACAGTATTGCATATGTGCCTAAAGTTGAAATTGACATTCGCTTACGCGTTGCAATGACAAAATTTATTACTCAGGAGTTTTAAGCAAATGTAATCAATTTTTTTTTTTGAAAATTCTTTCGAAATTTTTAAAAATTTGATCTCAGATTCGTAATCAGCGACTTTGAAAATCCCCAAGTAATGAATTTAAAGCGAATTTGATCAATTTTTAAAAAATTCTTCCGCCATATTGGACCCGCCATTTTGAATTTTGAAAAACTAACATAAAATTCGTAATCAGCCACTCCAAAAACTCCCGAGTGACGAATTTCAAGCGAATTGAATAAATTTTTAAAAATTTTTCCATTCTTCCGCCATTTTGAATTTTAACATAATATTATAAATACTTTTATTTTTTATAAACATGTTCAATAAAATTTGGTAAAGAAATTGAGAAATGTCATCTTTTTTATAAAATTAATAGCACACCGGTGACTTTAACATTGTAAATAATAAACATCATAACCCAGACAGCACATAACATTGCGGCAATATTGCTGGGCAAGTTTCGCAATATTGCCGTGTAACATTACAGCAATGTTGCCACAAACATTATAATGTCCCACCTTGCTCAATATTGCACAGTAAGCTTGCTACAAGCTTATGTCAAGGTTGCACCACAAGCTTGCAGCAATGTTGCACGGTAACATTGCCGCAAGATTGCTCGGCAAGTTTGCATCGTAAGCTTGCTGTAAGATTCATGTAAGGTCGAATAGTAAGCTAGCTGAAAACTTAATGCTACAGAAAATTCTCGCCGTAGGCACTTTTCTTAAATTTATTGTCAGTTTTTTGGCTATATAATATTTGAACGTCACTTCAAAAAAGAAAATATCCATAATTGGAAAATAATAAATAATAAAATAATATCTTAATTGTTCAATTAAAAAAAATTAAAGATAGGATAAAAAATGGAATTAAAACATTTAAATCTGGCTATTTTTTAATGGAAGAAAAAATTATTTTTATGGCCTACGACGAGAATTTTCTGTAGCATTAAGTTTGCAGCTAGCTTACTATTCGACCTTACATGAATCTTACAGCAAGCTTACGATGCAAACTTGCCGAGCAATCTTGCGGCAATGTTACCGTGCAACATTGCTGTAAGCTTGTGGTGCAACCTTATCATAAGCTTGTGGCAAGCTTACTGTGCAATATTGAGCAAGGTGGGACATTTTAATGTTGTGGCAACATTGCTGTAATGTTACAAGGCAATATTGCGAAACTTGCCCAGCAATATTGCCGCAATGTTATGTGCTGTCTGGGAAGTGACGTTCAAACGAGAGAAGGGACCTCACGTGAAAAAAATTTGTAGGTTATGTTTAGTGATAGTTTTACATTGATAAAAAAATTTCTTTCTAATTAGGTTAAATGAAAATTTTTTTTTTATTGCATTTTTTGAATCTGGAAGTATTTTCGCTACCAAAAATCACAAACATAACCTAAAATTTTTTTTGACGAAAGGTCCCTTCTTTCGTGGAGCGTCACATATTGTGTTTTAATATTTACTTATTTCTACACACTAGCACCCTACAGTTAATTTTTTCAACTACATAAGTACCAACCATAATTTTTTACTCGAGAAAAATAACCATAGTTAAATGACTCAGTTTTAGTTATTAAATATTCTTTTTTTTCTCTTTAAAATTAATTAGAAATTTTTTTAATAAGTTGAATCTATATTAATTTGAATTTTTTTTTAAAAACGTTGAAATCACCGAACATAACCTCAAATTAAAAATGCTTTTACAAATTTTTGAAAAAAATAGAAATATTAATTTTAATAAATTTTGAAAAGATTTTCTTTGAAACAAAAAAAAAACCTTCTTAGTTTCAAAGAAAAATTTCTTTGATTCAAAGAAATTTGTGCATTAAATCATAGAAATTCTAACATTGTTATATGGGAACAAAGAAACATTTATTTGAATAAAATAAAAAATTTCTTTGAAACGAAGATAATTTTTTTTGAATCAAAGATAATTTGTTTGAAACAAATATAAATTTTCTTTGTATCAAAGAAAAATTTGTTGAAGAAATTGATTTCTTTGAATCAAGGAAATCTGTTTACTGGATGTATTTCATTTATTGAAAACGGATAAAATTTATAAAGTTCATCAAAAATAATTTTTAATTCGAAAAACAAAAATGATGGAATAATTAATATAATGACAATAATTTTATTTATAGATGTAATTACTTTTTTAAACTGTATTGGTTCTTAGAATAATTATAATACAAATATTATATTTAAATTTATTCACATTTTTGTTTTATTTTTTCTATAAAAGCGTTTTTACTTTGAGGTTATTTCCAAAGAAGCCAAAGACCGTCACACTAAATTTTTTGGTTATGTCTGGTATTTATAAAATATTATGACAGTATAACGATATTATTCTATATAAATCTAAATTAACTTAATTTATAAATAAACTAAAATTCATATATTTTGGTACATTAAAAATATTTTAAAAACATTTTAACTTTTTTTATTTTCACTTGTTTTCGTTGTTCTAGCGCTGATGTTGTTCTCTGTAATAAAAAAAAAATAATTCATTGTTAGTATAAATCACACACAAATTAAAAATATTCTAAAAAAAATATATTTTTTTTCCATATGTAATGTTTTTTTTTTCTTTTTCATATAGTATTGTATTATAAAAAACATTTACCTAAATTGTTTACAAAATTGCTTCATATGTCGATGAATGTCAAATTTTCTTCGTGATGTATACGTGCAATATAAACATCCAAATTTTCGCATTTTCCCACAATCCACTCCCTGATGATATTTTAAAGCTTTACTTGATTTATAAGTTTTAAGGCAAATATTACAAAAATATTTTCCCCCTACTGTTTGATTTTGACTAGGTTGATGATAATATTCTGTAAAGATACAATGAAAATATAAAATTAAAACTTCATATATCCATCATTTCTTTCTTCAGTGGCAACAAAAAATTGACTCAATACAAAGAAATGATGTTTAGATGAAATGAAATATAAAAATATAATAAATTAGAAGAATATTTAAGAAAAAAAAAATTAAAAACATTAATTTTATTTATGAAAATTTTACAAAAAATTAACATAAAGCTTTATTTTTTATTATTTTTCTCTGTAAAAATTACCTCTAGTCTGAAAATTGAAAAATAATAAATAAGTGTTAGTAGAATATAATGATTCTGAAATATTTATTATGATTATTATTATTATTAATATTTTTATTTTTATTATTATTATTATTATTATTATTATTATTATTATTATTATTATTATTATTATTATTATTATGATAATCGTAATATTTTAGTTCACAATTTTAATTAAAAACACTTAAAATCTACAAATTTAGGAGTTTAAAAATGCGGATTTTTTTTCAAAAATGATTGCACTTAATTTATTTATTTTATTATACAAATGGCATGTATATATATATATATATGATTTTTTTCAAATATTTACAATAATTAGTCTTTAAATTTTACGTCTCTATATTTCACTTTTCTTAAATTATAATTAACGTAAAATTTCGTTGTTAAATTGACTGCAATTTTTTTTTTATGTATTTTATTTTACAAAGTCGCACAAAAAAACAATATTCGTAAAATCGAATCGTTTTTTTTCTAAATTTTGCATTTATATTTAAGACTTAAAAAAAATTCGCTCAACTTCTTTATATTTATTAATAAAAAATTAAAAAATATAATATACTTTTCATGAAAAATCACGAAAATTTCTCTATATAAAGTGCTTAAATATAAAAAATTAGATGTATTGTCTCACAAAATATTCGCAAATTTGAAATATTAAAAAAAAAAAATAATTTTTTGACGAAACTTCCACTTTTATTTTGATTGATTTTAATTTTTACTTCCATTTTCATTTTCACTTCTACTTTCATGGATTCTAATTTTTAGTCTCATTTTCATTTTAACTTTCACAAATTCTAATTTTCACTTTCATTTCCACTAATTAGCTATTAGTGAATGTGAAATTAAAAGTAATTTCACTTTCACTTGCATTGTTTCTAATTTTCACTTCTCTTTTTACTGATTAGAAAGGAATGAATGTGAAATGTACATTGAAAATTAGAAATAGTGGAAGTGAAAGTGAAAAGTAAAAATTGGTGGAAGTCATTTTCATTTATTTTAATTTTTACTTACTTTATTTAACTATAGCTAGTACAGCAGATCACCTAAAAACTTTTCCGTGTAAATGACCTAAATTCAATTGGCCTTAAAGCCTTATGGACTAACTCTTACTTGGCCTAATCTGCATATGACCTAATTCTTATTTGGCCTAATCTTCATTCAATATAATCCTCATTTGTACTAATCGTCATTTGTCCTAATTCTCAATCCCAAGCTTAATATAACCTAATTCTGATTTAACATAATATTTATCTGCCCTAAATCTCACTTGACCTTTTTCTGTAACCTAATACTTTTTTAGCCTCATTTTTATCGGACCTAATTATTACTTGGCCTAAACACAATTTACCATAATTATCATTTGAAATCACTTTCATCTGGGCTACTTATCATTTGGACTAAACGCCGCTTAAACTAATTTTCATTTGATCTAATCTTTATAAAACCTAATTCTCATTTGGCCTAATCATATACTGTAACTTAATTATTATTTGTTCTGATATTTATCTGACCTAATTATCATTGGGCCTAATTTTACTATATCCTAATTGTTACATGTTCTAATATATTAATGTAACCTAATTCTCATTTGGCCTAATCCTCACTTGACCTAATTCTCACCTGCTCTTAATTTTATTTGTCACCCCCTCATGAATGCGAATCAGGAGAGAGAAAGTAACAAAACATATTTTTGTTATTTTCTCTCTTATATAATTCACGTTTATGAATGAATAACAAAATGAAGTTTAAGGCCAAGTGAGAATTATATCAAATGAGGTTTAGGCCAAAAAAAAATTAGATTACATTAAGATTAAGGAAATTAAGAATTAAGTTATAGATTAATGTTAGAATAAGTAACATTTAGAATATAGTAAAATTAGGCCAAATGATAATTAGGTCAGATAAATATTAGAACAAATAATAATTGGGTTACAGTATGATTAGGCCAAATGAGAATTAGGTTTTACAAAGAATACACGGAAAAACTTTGTGCAAGAATCATTCCTAAATTTGTTCAGGAACTGAGGATATCGCATCCTCAGTTTCTGAACAAATTCAGGAATGATTCATGAACAAAGTTTTTCCGTGTAGATCAAATGAAAATTAATTTAATCGGCGTTTAGTCCAAATGATAATTAGGCCAGATGAAAATTTCAAATGATAATTATGGTAAATGGTGTTTAGGCCAAGTAATAATTAGGTCAGATAAAAATGAGGGTAAAAAGTATTAGGTTATACAGTGAGATTTAGGGCAGATAAATATTATGTTAAATTAGAATTAGGTTTTATTAAGATTAGGCCAAATGAGAATTAGGACAAATGACGATTAGTACAAATAAGGATAATATTGAATGAAGATTAGGCCAAATAAGAATTAGGTCACGGAGAAAAATGGAAAAACGAATAAAGTAACTTTTACTACTTTAAAAGTAAAACTGGAACTGTCCGCAGTTTCTGTGCATTTCTGTCAATTTTTACTGCAGAAATAGTAAAATTTACTCCTCTGAAATAGTAAAAATTATTCCGTACATAGTAAATTTTACTATTTCTAGAGTAATAAAAATTGACAGAAATGCACAGAAACTGCGGACAGTTCCGGTTTTACTTTTAAAGTAGTAAAAGTTACTAAAATCGTTTTTCCATATTTCTCCGTGCACAGAAAATTAAAAGGCATTAAAATAATAAGTGCTGCAGCTTATTTTAATGCCTTTTAATTTTCTGTGTGGTCATATACAGATTAGGCCAAGTAATAGTTAGGTCATACGACTTTTAGGCTAATTGAATTTAGGTCAATTAAGTGTTGGCAATTTGAAATTTGGAGAAATTTCATGCGCCTCGTGAAAATGAGAGTGAAATTTCGAATTAGCGGAACTCACTTTCACTTTCACTGATTAGAAATGAATAAAAACTAAAATGAAGATTAAAAATTAGAATTAGTAAAAATGAGAGTAAAAATGAAAATACAATTTACACATAATCGACCCCTGCGGATCAATTTATAATATAAAAAAAATTACATATTTCTTTTTTACAAATTTGTACTCAAAATAGTTTTTTTCTGAAAAATTACTTTCATTTTATATATATATATATATTACATAGTATGACACTTGCGTTCGTGTTCAACAAGTTTATCGCGTCGATAAAATTTTTTTGGACAAAGAACACAATGGTGCTTGGGCTCTTCGATATGAAGTTTCATATGAGCGGCGAGATTGTGTTTATATTTGAACCAACCGTGACAAAGTTTACATTGAAATTTTGGCTCACGTCCACATTCCACGCGTAAATGACGTTTTAAACACGATGCCCTCATGTAAAATCGATTACATTTTGGACATTTATATGTTGATTGTCCACGCGCCGTTCTTACTGGTTGATAAACACCTTGACTCAAACGTGATGCCGAATAAGACGATGGCATGTTACTTGGATTAATGAATGTATCCTGTGCTTGAAGATGCCAAAAATCTGAAAATTAAAAAAAAAATAAACAATTAGAATTTTTATTCGCAATAATTACAAGTGCCACGATAAACAATATTAGAACCCCAGTTGTTTTTTTTATTCTTTGCACTTACTTTATGACTTGATGTTTGAAAAAAAGAAAAGAAAACAAAAAAACACAAAAAAAATTTAGTTACATATAATTTACAGAGGAGAAGAAATAATTTAATAAGTTTCTATATAAAAAGAATAAAAAATTCAAATCTACCGCCCTCTGAAGAAAGGGATCTAAGAAACAAAAAATTATAGGTTATGTTTATGATAGTATGGATAAAACTATCATAAACATAACCTATACTTTTGCCACTTAGATTTGTTTCTTTAGAGTGCGTTACAATTTAAAAAAAAAATTTATAAAGATTATATTCTTTTAATTAATTTTTCTAATTGATTAATTTTAATTAATTTACATAAAGAAAGAAAAAATATACAAAAGTGTTAATCAACAAAAAAAAATAAAAATACTGGGTAGGATAAGAGGAATACACGACAATTTAAAAAATAACCCTCAACAATATTTTATTCATAATAGTAATAATATAAAGGCATTGATATTATTTAATACAAAGATTAATATAATATAAGCAAATAATGGTCCGCCTGATTAAATCTTTTTTTTTTTTTTTTTTTTTTTTTAATTAAATATTAGTACAATATTAATCGATAGTCTTTCATTAACAATTTGAAAATACCTTAATAAAAAATAAATGTTAAAATTTATCTCTTTTTAATAATTATTGTAAATATTAATAAAATACAAAAAAAAAATGGATGAAATATCAAACATTTTCATAAAACGTATATTTTACGTTACTGAGTGTGTATAGCTATTGGCAAAAAAAATTATACAAAAATTTAAGTAGAACGTAGTTTATATTTGTAAATTAAAATAAATTGCTGTATAAAAAAAATTTAAGAAAGAATCAGACAGTCAAAAACAAAAATTAATCTAACAATACATTTTTAGATTTTTAAAGAAAAAACTGAATTTTTATTTAGTATATATAATTTTTAATTTTTAATTTAATTTTTAAGCAATATTGAATCATTAAAAGATATTCTTAAAAAAAATTACAATTTTCTGATAGTAGGAAATGTTTTTAAATTTTTAGGTTATGTTACCTAAATCCCATAGGATCAGAAAATTATAATTCTTTTTGTAACTTTTTTTGTATAAAAAAGATTGTTTATAAAAATTGTTTCTTTTTTTTTTTTATTTAAAATTTCGAAAATATTAAAATGGACTAATTTTTTTTTTTGCAATATTTGTCTGATTTTTCTTTAAAGTATATATAGTATGGGGGTAACAAAATAAAGGCGGCATTATAAAAATGAGTAAATTGATTTGCAGTCACTTTCGTAGTGTTTGCTAAATACTGATATCAAAAATACTGTATCTCGGAAAATCATTGCCTAAGTATCTCAACACTTTTTTTTTTTTTTTAAGACTTATAAATAATGCAACTTCTATAAACCCTTTTACGAAAGTTTTTAATTCTTTTTTAACTAAAAAAATATTTTATTTTTAGTTTTACACTGAAAAAAAATTTATTTAAATTAAAATAATTGGGTAAATTAACTATTATATAATAATTATTAATTTCTATAAAATAATTATTATAATTGAGTCAATTAAATAATTTGTTTCAAACACAGAAAATTATTATTGATTGGAATACAATTTATTTGATTCAAATAAAAATATATTTGGTTTTGGAATAAAATTATTTATTATTATTATTGTTATTATTATTATTATTATTATTATTATTATTATTATTAACATAATATTTAAAATAATTGTTAGAAACAATTTGGGCAACATAACCTAAAATATATTT
The DNA here is from genome assembly GCF_019393585.1 of Leptopilina boulardi. NCBI lineage: Eukaryota > Metazoa > Arthropoda > Insecta > Hymenoptera > Figitidae > Leptopilina > Leptopilina boulardi. The sequence continues at coordinate 1,408,711 of NW_026137665.1, read as the reverse complement.
AAATCGTTTCCTATTGTCAGAAAATTGTAATTTTTTTTTAATATAACTTTTAATAATAAAAAATTATTAATAAAAATTTATTATTATTTATTTAACAAATTGATGGGACAAATTTAAAAAAAAATTTACTTGATAACAGTTAACGATTAATTAAATCAAATAAATATTTGTTCAGTGCATCTAAAGGATATAAAGTCAATCTATATAAAGTAAAGCAATTTTCAGATTTTTAAAATACAATTCAAAAATAAAATATTTTATGTCATAATTTATAAGAAAAAAAAATAATACAATTTTCTTTCTCGTCAAAGGGTTTTAGAGCATTAATATTCTATATTACAGAAGACATTGTGTAAAATATAAAGATTTCACGAAGGCACATTTCGTGGAATTAAATAATAATAATTATTATTATTAATATTCGCTAAATTGTCTTAAACATTGTTTAAAAAAAAACAAAAAATTCTGGAATGTCGAAGTTTTTAGATACAATTCTTAAAATCTCAATTAAAATTAATGTCATTTTTTTGTGAGTAATAAAAATTATAATTTACTATTTTTCAAAATTAATCTCTCGCTGATTATTCATAAAATAATTAAATTTTCTTTTTTTACTCTCATACAAAATCCAGGCACTGTTAAATATTTCATATAATATAATAAATCGATTAATCCCCAAACCTAAAAAATTATATTGTTATAATGTCAAATAGTGTAAAATAAGATTAAAAAAAAAATTTATCAAAATAAATTTAGTTTTTTTTTACCTATAATGTGTAGTGTAAAAATTAGACTACATTTTTTAAATTTCCATTCACCATTTTTTTTTTAACACAACTCACCAATTATTAAAAAAAATTTTTTTCGATTTTTTTTTTAATATTCTACAAATATAATATTTTTATTAACAAAAGAAACAAAATATGAATTTTCCTATAAAATAATTAAAATAATTAATTGTAATTAGTAATTAAAATAAATAATTACAATTAGTAATTATAATAATTAATTACAATTAGTAATTAAAATAATTAATTACAATTAGTAATTAAAATAATTAATTACAATTAGTAATTACAATTAGTAAATATAATTAATTATATAATTAAATATTGAATTTAGTCTACTTAAATTAAAAGGACGATTTGTCAGTTCGGTAATAAAGGAACAATAAATATTAAGAATAAACTTAAAAAAAAACGAATAATATTGTCACATTATTTGTATCGTATTTCAAAAAAAAAAAAAACAAAGCAGATTTCAAAAAATTAATAATTATCATAAACTGCTTTGGCAAGAAACTAAAATATTCCGAAAAATAGAAATTATTTTTCTTATTTTTGTTAATCTTAAAACTATGATAATTTTTTTTTTAAATATATTTTAAAAATGCAATTACAGCTGAATTTATTTCAGCATAACAAAAAAAAATATATATTATGAAAATAATTTAAACAGTGCTGGGCCTTATAAAGTAAATTACAAACTATTATTTTCCGAATACCTTCAATTTGTAATCTAATTACATTTTTCTTATTTATCATAATACTGCCGCTTGTAAATAATAAATTGTATTTTTAACCGCTTTTAATCGGTCATTAATTGTTAAAAAAAAAAAATTATAATTAATTTTCATAAACATAATCATTTTAATTGAAATCTGTTTCACATTATTGAATAATGAGTTCATAATATAATATTTATATTAAAAATATTTCCTTAAAGAATAATTATTGTCTTCTGAATATATGTGATTAAATGTAATTAAATTACAAATTATAAATAATACATTTTGAGCCCAGCTCTTTAAGGAAATTATCACTACAAAAAAAATTACTTTTTGTATCAATCAATAAATAATGTAAAATAAAAACTGAACGATATTTATAGTGTGTTAATGTATATAAACGAAACAAATTCAATTTTTTTTTTGCATATGAATTTTAAATAAAAATAATTATTTTAAAATTTTTCATTTTAAAGAATTTTTATTAGAAATTATTACAAAATCATTTTTTTAGAGGAATTATCGTTTTTTCAAATTAAACAATTTTTTATTTAGAAAAAAATCTAATTTATTGTTCTAATTAACCAAATTTTTATTTAGCAAAAATTCTCATTCTACAGAATTTAATTTAATTTGAGTGACTCGAATTTTTGAATGCCGAAATTTTCAATTCACAGAATCTTCATTTGTCAAAAATTTTATTTTCACGAATTGTTATTTGTTAGAATTCTTAAAATGCCAAATTTTTATTTGACCGAAAATGTAAATACCCGAACAAACATAACCTACAAAAAAAAATTCGGCGCAATTTTTAAAAGTGGCTAATCAGAAATTATCAAAAAAAATTGTGATTGGTCAATTTTTAAATTTACACCGAAATCTTTTTGTAGGTTATGTTTGTTTGGATATTTCCAATTTTGGTCAAATAAAAATTTGGCATTTTAAGAATTCTATAAAAATAACAATTTGTGCAAATAAAAATTCGGACAACTGAATATCCGATGATGAATTGGAAATTCTGGTATTTAAAAATTTGAATCACTTAAAATTATTGTTTAAATGAGAATTCTGCTAAATTAATAATCGGTAAAATTAGAATTTTTTTAAATAAAAAGTTGAATAAAGAGAAATTCTTTTTAACAAATATTCGGTAAAAATTTCTGTTCAATAAAAATTCAGTATCTAAAAAATTTGTTAAATAAAAATTCTTTTTTTAACAAAATTTCAAATATAATTTCGAAAAAATAATAATTCATTGAAAATAAATAATTAAATTTAATAAAATTCTTGAAAATGAACATTTTAGCTAATAATTTTTTATAGGAAATTCATGCGCCCCTTTTTTTTCTCAACAATGAATTTTTTTTTTTTTAAATAGATTCGGGATTATCATCAAAACCATCGGATTTTTGATGATGTCGTTTATAATGAACAGTGAGATTTCCTCTTTGTCTCGCTTTATAAGGACATTCGGGACATTGAAACGAAGGTGGTTTACCGCCACATTCAACCATTTCGTGTCTTCTCATTGTTGATTTCCATCGATAGCCTTTACCACAAAATCTACATCTAAATTTTCGTTGTTGCTCATGCGGTACACCCATATAAATAACACTTAAATCACGTGGTTGTGGAAGAACTTCAAATGAATCGGGAAAAATTACTTCACGTGTTGTTTGATCGTTATTTTCAAAATTATTATTATTATTGTTATTTTTATTTTTATTACGATTACTCGTAGAATCGTGATAACGTTCACGTAATGATGATGATGATGATGATGATGTTTTTGTTGTTCCCTGTTCACTGGTACTTCTTGTTCTATTTTTTTTCATTTCCACATGTTTAAATTCAGATCGTAATAATGAGAGAAGTGCACCCATACCTGAAACATTAGAAAGAAAAAGGCAAAGAAACCCAAATTAAAATTAAAATCAAAATATCAAAATAGAAAGCGTAGGAAAAAAAAAATAAGAAAAAAGTTTTTTGATAATTTTTGTAAACGTTTTTATAAAACGGTGATATATATATATATATTACTTACAAATGTGTAAAGTTATATCAACCCTTTACCAGAATTATACAAAAATCCCATTTTAGCGACCCAAAATTAAAAAATTTACATACACACAGAAAAAATCTGGACTCATTTTTGTTGCATGAACAATTTATTGTTGACACTGATAGAAATTGTCAAAAAAAATTGTAGGTTATGTTCAAGATAACAATTTTTTATATTGGTAATACTGTACATGAGTTAGAAAAGGAGAGAAATATATTTGTATCCTTATCTATCTCACGAACTATGTTCGCGAGGCTATTGTGCAAATGGCCAGAATGAAATCTCTAATCGTAAATCTTAAGCTTTTACATGAGAGAGAAAAGGATAGAAAAATCTTTTGTCCTTTTCTCTCTCATGTAAAAGCTTAAGATTGACGATTAAAGATTTCATTCTGCTTAGGCCTTTTACCAGACTGAAAATTTCGTCAAACATAACCTCCTTGATGAAAAAAAAAATTAAATATACTTTTAAAAAATTGTTATACCTGAAGAAAAATATTACCATCAAGCTAAAAATGTTTTATAGAAAAAATAAAAAACAATATGAAATAATTTATACTACATTGTAATAATTATGTTAGTATCACAGAAAATTAAAAGGCATTAAAATAACGTGCAACGCTTATTATTTTAATCCAATTTTGCTTATTTTAATACCAAAATGGATTAAAATAAGCAAAATTGGATTAAAATAATAAGCGTTGCAGCTTATTTTAATGCCTTTTAATGTTCTGTGATTATTCCACATTTTATATTTTTTTGTAAATAATCTTATATTTTATTCGATTTTAATAATAAATTATTTTGTTCACCAAAAAATTCTAAATTCTGTTCGTTTATTTATTTATTTTTTTAAATTAAATTGTAATATTGTTTCTTTTTAAAATATATAGAAACATTTTTAATTTGAGGTTATGTTCTGGTATTTGTCCTTCAAAACAGAAAGAAATATATGTCAGTCTGGCATTTTTACTTTGAGGTTATAAAATAACACACTGGGTATTTTTTACATCATTGAACGCTTCGTTAAGGTGCTTCTACAATAAATTGTACTTTGCATTTCGCTCTGCATGTGACATGCTTATGTGTGAGTGCGCAACAATTTTCAGTTGTCGAAAATTAAAAAAATTAATAATTAATTCAATTTAATAAATTAGTACCAATATTGCATATTAAATTAATAATTCATTAATTAATTTTATTTTCGACAGCTCAAAATTGTTGCGCGCGCATCCAATCAAGTCACAAGATTCCTAACCTAAAAATTCTACTTTTTTTTATATTTGGTAAATTTTCGTAAATAAGCTTCTAGAAGAAAAGTTTGTTCCATTTTTTTTCTAGTTCATGAAAAACAGTAAATTTCATTTTTTTTTTTTTTTGAAAAAAATAATTATTACACTTTATAACTTTGAGCTTGAAATTAATCCAAATACAATTCATTTGAAATCCAGTTTTTTTTCTGTGTGAGAGAAAGTTAGGACAAACAGAAGAAAATTGTTTGCTAAACAGAGAAAGACTAAAATATTACAATTTTTTTTTAAATTTCACAATTTAAATTTGTAATTTGACATTAATTTCAAAAAATAATAGTTAAAAATTAATTTTAGCCTCATTTTATCTAACTTTTAGTAATAAAGCTTCAGACAAAACAATAATACAACAATGAAATATAGAACAGAAAAATGATAATTACAAAATATATTAATAAAAAGTGACGATAAAAAAAGCAAATTATAAAATTTTATCACCATATAGTCTTTCTTTGTACAATATTATTTTTTGTTTCCCATCACCTTTTTTTAAAATCCACTCTTTAAATTTGAATTAGTTTAAAAATAATTAATTTGATAGCAAAAAATCAGTCACTGATTCAAATTTTAATATTTCTAATCTTTTTGGTTAAAAATAACTAATTATTAGTTAAATTTACTTACTAACTTCCACTAAAAAATTTGTAACTTCTTTTTTTTTTACTAATAATTAGATTTTTTTTTAAAATTACTGAAGCTAAAAATCAGTAATAATTTTACTCAAAAATTAATTATTTTTAACTAATTCAAATTTAGAGAGTTTAAAAAATTTTTATACACAGCTGTAAGTATTTATTAAAATTATTTATAAATTAAATAAATTTATAACAAAATGAACAAAATAGTTTGGAAATAATATTTAATGATACAATTATAAATGAACGATTTATTAATCATAAAAATTTATTAATACAAAGAAATAGTGAATTTATTGAGATTTTATTATATAGAATCCGTGAATTTTCAGATTTAAATATTTTCGAAAAAAAATAAGACAGAATAAAAAATAAGTAATCCATATTTGACAATTTTTTCTTCATTTCTCCAAAATCTGAAAAGGAAAATAAAACAATTAGAATTGAAAAATTTTCACAAACAGAATTATAAAAATACTTACTTTTTTTTATTATAATAGATTTTTTTTTTATTAATTAAATTTTTGCAAATTAATTGATGGTTGCTTTGTTTATTAACAGAAATTTACAAAATCTGTTATTACAAAGTTATATATATATATGTACATATATTTCTATATATATATAATATTTGGTAATATAATTTTTCATAAAATATAAATACAATTTTTTCAATCACTCTTTTTTTTATAATATACATTCATTATTGTAAATATATGGCACGTCAAGAAAAGCAATGAAAATGAAAAAAAAAATATGAAATTCAAATTTTACAATTTCAACCATTAGCTGTAGATTGTCGTCGACGAACGTACGTTCGTTTTCGACCTTGATGTCTATAAGCAACATGTGAATCCAAATTAAACTTCCGTTTACTACTGAATTCGCAAAATTGACAATGAAATTGTGGAGGTTTATTGCATTCCAATTTTAAATGACGATATAATGATGACGCATTTGAATAGACCTTATCGCATTTTCCACAAGGGTAGATACTCCTTCTGATCAATGTCATTCGGTGATCTGTGAAAAAAGGGTTTGAAGTATCAGCAAAAAAAAAAAAATATTCACTGCACAAAATTATAATTATTATTATTATTATTATTGTTTCAATCAAAAAGAAAAATGATTCAAATACTACAAAAAACACTTTTCACATACAAATAATTGGACAAGCAACAAATTAATCAAAAACTAATTTGAAAAATTAAGAAAAATATTTTACATTCAACTTGCATTTTTTTTTTTTTTGTTTAGAAAAAAACGAATCACATCAATTTTTATTTTTGGAAACACTACTCTATGTGAAAAAAAAAATAAATACATTACCTGATTTTTTTTTTTCTTTTACAGAAGACGAGGATTTTTAAATTAAATTATCAATCAAATTTCTCTCAACAATTTGTGCGAATTTATTTTTATTATTTATTTATTGTAAAAATTATAAATTATAAATAACATTTTATTTGTATTTATTTCTACAATACTAATAAAGAGAAAGAAAATTCCAAGTTTTAGGAAAAATTATAAAGATATAAGAAATCATTTTGCAAAAATGCACATTTTTTTTTTGGGAGGGGGGGAATGTACCCTATAAATAATTACATAGGTCCAGAAAAACCAGGTTACTTTGACCAAACCTGGTGTATTATATTTATAATATGTTTTTGGGATCGCTGATCATGAATTTGAAGTCCGTTTTGCTCCATCACGTCAGGATTTTTTCCTACCCTCAAAAAACATGTTGGATTTTGACGTTACACAGATAGCACGTAAGCTTGCCGCGCAATATTGCCAACCTTGCACGGCAAACTTGCCGCAAGCTTCAAATGTCCCACATGACCAAAAGCTTGCGCAGTAAACCTACCGAAAAATTGCAGTGTAAGGTTACTGCAAGATTGCACAATAAGATTATCGCAAGATTGCTAAGTAAGCTTGCACGGTAAGCTTGTAGCAAGGTTGGTGCAAGATTATCAAATAATTTTGCTTTAAATCTAAAAATTTTTTTTTCTTTAAATGCTTTATTTAATTATTAATATAATAAAATTATATAAATTAGATGAATCATTTTAAAAAAAATTTAGGTTCAAATTAAGGTTATTTGTCAGTCTTGCTACAAACTTAACGTGCAAGCTTTCTGATCAATCTTGCGATAATCTTATTGTGCAACCTTACACTGCAATATTTCGGTAAGATTACCATGCAAGCTTGGGTCAGATGGGACATTTGAAGCTTGCAGTAATCTTGGGGCAAGTTTGCCGTGCAAGGTTGGCAATATTGCGCGGCAAGGTTGCTGCAAGCCTACGTGCTATCTGAGTACAAACAAAATTTTGTAAATATTGACAGATTTACATCAATTTTGGTATCCAGGGGTTTTTTTTGGTCGCTGATTACGAATTTAAAGGCATATTTTCAAAATACAAAATGGCGGTCGGATTTTTAAAAGTTCTTGAAATTTTACAAAACTGTGTATCTAGGGGTTTTTAGTGTCGCTGAGTAAGGCTGAATATGTAGGTAATTGCAAAATAAAGGATATCTTGAACTTATATTAACTATTGATTTTGAAAATCAAAATCGTAATCAGCGACCCCAAAAACCCTTAGATACCAAGTTTTGTAAAAATTCATGAATTTTTTTAAATCCCACCGACATATTGGATCCGCCATTTTGTATTTTGAAAATCTACCTTTAAATTCGTAATCAACGACCCAAAAAAAACTCTAGATACCAAAATTGAGGTAAATTCGACAATATTAAAAAAATTTTGCCTTTAATGTAAAATCCAACATGTTTTTTGAGGTTAGGAAAAAATTCTGACGTGATGGAGCAAAACGAACGTGATCAGCGACCCCAAAACGAAGTTGAAGTACACAACGTTCATGATAAACGATTTTTAAAGAAATAATTTTTCTAAAATGAAAAATTCTATAATTCTTTGCCTAAAAAATATTTCTTGTAATTTTCATTAATCAACAAAGAAAATATTTTTTTTGGCAAAAAATTATAGAATTTTTCATTTCAGAAAAATTATTTCTTTAAAAATCGTTTATCATAAACATTGCGTACTTTAACTTCATACCCCAAAAACATAATATAATACACGAGGTTTGGTCAAAGTAATCTTTCATCGATTTTTTTTTTTTGGATCTGTGTTATCCTCGTAGGGGACTTAAAACAAAAAAAAAAGTTCTAAACACAAGAAACATTAGAGTGCTTTGATCTCATGTGTTTTAACAAATTACAATGTAATTTGGTTCTTTTGGGACAAAAAAGACATTGATACTTCGGAGGAACGCCACATTCTTCACGTATATGCCTCGACAATGACGATTGATAAGCGTACGTTTTACCACAAGCGTTGCAAATGTAACTTCCTAAATAACCTGAAACAAAAATAACAAAATTTTGTTACATGAAATAAAATTTCTATCATTCATTGATTCTTAAAAAAAAAAAAATAATTTGACGTCATCAAAACACATTAATGTTTTTTGTGCGCTAAATTAAAGCAGAAAAAGTGTAAACAAAAAAACATTAAAATACATTATTATTATTATTATTATTATTAGTGTGCTACAATTGTTAACATTTGCATATATATATATAAATAAAATATTTCTGATCAATTTTTCTTTATTAACAATTTTGACTATATATTTTCAAACAATTCAATGTAAAATATAAAAATTTATCTATTTTGTATTTAAAACCTATTTACTATTTTTTTTTCTTTTTTTTTACTTTTTGTAAACCGTGAAAAAATATAAGATACTTTCACTATCTATTGTGTAACATGAAATTTTAATTTTTTTTTTAGAAAGAGGAAAAAAACAAAATTATTCATCAGTTTGTGTCCTGTGCTCTCGTCTCAAATGATTGTAGAGATTAATCTTCATGGGCAGAATACAAGAACAAATGGGACATCTGTATAAAATTCTACCGCAATCTTCTCTCACATGTCGATTTAATGCCGTTCTTGATTTGTATCCTTTGTTACATTCGATGCACACATACGGATATGAATCTGGAATGAAAAAATATTAAAAGTTAGTAAAAAAAATCAACATTTTCTTTTTTTTGAAAAAACACATTTTTTATTTACTTTTAATGCGAAACTCCAATTATTATAAAAAAAAAAAAAAAAAAAAAAAAAAAAACCGAAATTATTTACGAAATATTTCCTCAAAATGTCTAAAAGTATTTTAAAAATATTATATTATTTACAATTTGTTTATTTTCACCTTATGAGAGATTTTTTTGTTTCAAGATGACGCAGTTTTTGAAATTGAAAAAAAAATTAAAGCATTATTTTAAATAAATTTTGAAGATAAAAAAAATTTCAGACAAAAATTTTTGGTTTCAAATTTTATAACTTTAACTATTTTTTTCTGTATTTAATATTATTTTCAATTATTAAATACTATCTTGTATAATAACAAAAATAAATACTATTACTATTAATTCAATATGGTCGGTGGACAATTTACGGAAAAAAAAGACGATCGGGCTTTAAAGCCCAAAGAACAGATTCTATAGCGGGAAATTCAAATTTAAAGAAAAAAATAAATAATTAAATTGATTATTAATTGATAATTAATTAATAATTAATTAATTATCCATTAAATATTATATTATTATTAAAAATAATACATTTAAATTAATTTTAGCTCAACAAAACAAAATTTATTTAACTAATTATTGATTTATTTAGTTAATTTTTTTTTTAAAGAGAAAAATTGTTAAAAATAATTATTTCTAGCCCAAAAAGAAATTGTTGCGATGAGAAAATGTTTTTTTTTGCAATTTTTCAAAGTAAAAAAAGAATTAATTACTTAATTAGTCAATTAATTATTTTCTACAGCGAAAATAAGTAAAAAAAAATTATTTCTAGCCCAAAAAAATAGTTTCGATAAGGAAATAATTTTTTTGACACTTTTTCTCTGTAAAAAAAATTAATTAACTCAATAAATCAATAATTAGTTAATTAAATATTTTTTTACAGAGAAATATTGTGAAAAAAATTATTTCCTTATTGCAACAATTTTTTTTGGGCTACAAATAATTTTATTGTTGAGCTAGAATTAATTTAAATGTATTATTTTTAATAATATAATATTTACTGGAAAATTAATTAATTATTAATTAATTATCAATTAATAATCAATTTAATTATTTATTTTTTTCTTTAAATTTGAATTTCCCGCTATAGAATCTGTTCTTTGGGCTTAATTTAAAGCCCGATCGTCTTTTTTCCGTAAATTGTCCACCGACCATATCCTTTCTTAAAAAAGACAGTGCATGCAAAGCACATGAAAATGTATCGAAATATCTCGATGGTCGAAAAAATCTAATGTAAGAAAAAATGAACTTTGCTTTCCAGAGCATCTAAATCAATATTCATTTTAAAAAAATCACCTTAAATTATTGTTCCACATATATATTTTGCATAACTTACTTAATTGCAATAAATATACACTTGCAAAGTATTTATTTGTTGTAAATATTTGCAGCTGTCATGAATCAGACACGAACATAACCTATATTTAGTTCAAATCACTTCATTGGCCCAAGACAAAATAGCGCGCGCTTTTTTAAAATAATGAAATTTATTAAATTGTAATAAATTAAATTATTATGAAAATAATATTACCTTGAATAAAAAAGTGTTTTTAGTTTTAAAAAAAATTATTCAACAATTATTATTATTTTTAGACAAATTTTACAAATATAATAGATTATTATTTTTCACTTTGAAACTTTCTCTATAATTACATGCCTTTTTGCATTTTGTTAACAATATTATTATATATGTAATAAAATAATTGTAATAAATTATGAAACATAAATTGAAAATTAAATTGAATGGACAAAGAGTAGAAGCAACAGAGACGGCCAAATGCCGTCGGAGGCACTAGTAAATAGGAAAAAAGTACGAAGCTGAAGTACGCAACGTTTATGATAAACGATTTTTAAAGAAATAATTTTTTTGAAATGAAAAATTCTATAATTTTTTTCCTAAAAACTATTTCTTGTAGTTTTTAGTAATCAACAAATTATAAAGAAAATATTTTTTAGGCAAAAAAATTATAGAATTTTTCAATTTAAAAAAATTATTTCTTTAAAAAAAGTTTATCATAAACGTTACGTACTTTAGCTTCGTAAAAAAGTAAATTTTGTGGCATTTTATTTTTTTTTTCATTCACAAAATAGAAGAAATTATGACAGGTATAAATACACTACACTTTGAACGTTTATTATTTATTAATAAGATCCTATGTACCCCATATTATGAAATCTACTAAAAAATAATTAATTTAAAGAGTTTCCAATAAAATTTTTTTACAATATTTTTATTATTTTTTGCAATTTAATGCCTCAGACCGAATACTGAAATAAATAAATAATAATAATAATAATAATAATAATAATAATAATAACTAATTGTAATCGAACTATGACCGAATTCAGTCAAATCTTGATTTTCATATAATCCATTAGGATCGTTCACAGAAAACAAAATAAAAAAAAACATTAACATTTTGCAACCACTTATAAAAGTGCGATTAAAAAAACACGACACTCTTTAAAAGTTGATAACTCTATTCATAATTATCGTAGAAAGTTTTGTAAACCATTATTCGAAAGATTATTAAATTTGCCGTAAAATGATCTTATACACAATCTTTTTTGATAAATAGAAACTGAACTATGATGTGATAAACATCATCAGGTGTAATTTTCAATTTTACTGAATTTTCAATGTCCGAGTTCGATGGGCTGCATTTTGTAAATAGGTAAATAGAAGAATTGAAATTAATCTAAATAAAAACTTGAACTTTTAGCTTTCAATTAAACTCAAAAACACTTTAAAATATTGACTTGTTATTAAGTTATGACTGATTTATTAAAACAATGCACGGACGATTTTTACAGCGAACTGTTCGTTCAACTCACAGCTGACTGACAGGTCCGTAATAGACTAAAATGGTAGTGTCGCTAAACAGGGCACCGACATTCGCGTCGAAATAGTACATTTTATTTTTTTAATAATATTTTGTAAATATTTATTATTATTATTATTATTATTTGATTTTACTTCAAACTTTCAATAAATGGACAATAAAAATAAATATATTGAATACTTATAAATAGAATAAATAAATAAAATAACTAATATAAAAAATAAGGATAATTATTATTGTATCTTTTTCCTTAAAATTGACTTTTTTTCGCTTGTAAATTATCATTTTCATTATTTCTATAATTATATTCTTTTAAATTTATTTTTCACATTGTTCATTATTATTTTATTCTATTTATGAATATTTAATTTATTTATTATCCTGTATTTGTTGAAATTTAAAAGAAATATGAAATAATAATAATATCAATAAAAAATAATTGAAATAAAATATTTATAAAATGTTAAAAATGTAAAATGGATTATTTTTACACAATTGTCGGTGCCCCGTTTAGCGCCACTAAGCTTTTAACCTATTACGGACATGTCAGTCAGCTGTGAGGTGAATTCGCTGCATTAAAAATCGTCCGGGCATTGTTTTAATAGATTATTCATAACTTAATAACCAGTGAATATTTCAAATTGTTCTTTGGCTTATTTGAAAGCTGAAAGTTCCAACTTTTATTTGGCTTATAATTTTTTTATGACAAATTTAATTATCTATCCAAAAATCGTAAAAAAAAAACTTTCCACGATAATTTTGAACAGTGCTATCAACTTATAAAGATGTTCGTGTTTTTCATTAGCTTTTTTTGTAACTGGTTGCACAATTTTTATCGGTTGTGTATATTTCTTAAAAATTTAATAAATGTAAAATGTGGTTGTTCACTAGTGAACTATTTACCCCTATCTTCGGTACCTATTTTCCTAATTTGCCATAAAATAAAACTAAATTTCGAAACAAAAAGTCTCTCAGTCAATAAATGTGACGCTCCACGAGAGAAGGGACCTATCTCCGAAATAATATTAGGCTTAGTTTTCATGTACGGTGCACGGAAAACTGAGCCTAATGTTATTTCGGGGATAGGTCCCTTCTCTCGTGGAGCGTCACAAATATAAAATTTGTTCATACTACAAAAAATATTTCACTGTAAAATAATAACCTCAGAAAAAAAAATGTCAAAAAATGATCAAAAAAAAAAAAAAAAAATTAAATAATTTCACATCGTGAGAATAAAATAGGTTTCGAAACTTTATTCATATTTTTATGAAAATACAGATGCATATGTTTAAATAAGTACTACTTATGCGTGTAATTATATGTTTATAATGTATGTAGGACAATATGTGATCAAACCTTAAAAATGTCATTCAAACAATAATGTATAGTTGGATACATTTATCATCACTATTGTCTCGTACAGACTTATAATATACAATCTAAATACGAAATTCATTCCACATAAAGAGGAATATCCAAATTTTAGACCACGAAACAGGTACATTTTTCAACATATATTTCTATATCACGAATCGAATTAATTTTTCTGATCTAAAATTTGGTAGCACTATCATAATAATATATAATTACGAGACAATAGTGAGACATTAAAAAAAAAAAAAAAATGTGTGTGAGTAATTTTTAAAAGTGTCGAACGGTCTCTGAAATTCATTGGCATTTAATAATCGCCCTATAAAAACGGCATTGAACGTGAAAATAATAAACATTGATTTTAAAATACTTTTTTCTCAAAACGCACAATGTCGCAGTTGTTGTGTGATATTACTTTCCTACTTTTCATTTTATAATCGCGTTTTTGTATAGATTTGCACAATCTTTTGGATTTAAGAAATTTATAAAATAATGACGCACTCATACCTTTTTGGCTGCCTGCAGGTTACCATGACAACGCACGAGTGTGAGTGAGACAGAAAATATGAATATTCAAATTTTTAAATTTTCTGTCGCACTCACTCTCATGCGTTACCATGGTAACCTGCAGGCAGTCAAAAAGGTGTGAATGCGCCTTAAGGCCAGGTCCAAGTCGAATCAGCTGTTCCTTTGAAGTTTCAATGGAACAGCTGACACGACTTGGACCTGGCCTTAAGGATCCTTGGTGTCCGCGTTTTGAAAAAATTATTTTAAAATCAATGTTTATCAATTTCACGTTCAGTGCCGTTTTTATAGGGTGATTATTAAATGCCAAAGAATTTTAGAGACCGTTCGACACTCTTAAATGAATATATCGGATAAAAATAAGACAATATATAATAATCAAGAAAGGAGTCAGTCACTTAAAGTGTACACTGAACATCCAGCACAATACTCGAAAGCTTATTTAATAGCAGAATTTTATAAAGAAAAACTGCTATATTGAAAAATTATATATATATATATTTATCAAGCCAGTCATTTTTATAATAGTAAAAAAAAAATTATGCTTCTATTAACACGTTTCTAAAACGTGCTTTCATATATCAGTCGTCAAAATAAATTAGAAAATAAAACAATCAATAAAATATATAAAAAATAAGTCTTAATTTTTTAAAATTATAAACAAACACAATTTTTGAATAAAATATAATAATCCTGTAAGAGATCGTTTTCAACGAGTTGATAAATTTAAGGAGGAATGGAACACGTTGACATAACCTCAAAACTGAGAAATTGTTTTTTTAACAATTTAACGGAAAATTATGATTAAAATTAATTGCAATCAATTTTAGAAGTTATGCATTTTGCAGAAAAACGATGTTGATTCAAAATTTTTTTTCAAATAATTATTTTTTTTAACATTTTAATGTTTAACTTTCAGACAAAAATCACAGTTTTTATCTAATTTTAATAAACAAGGACTTATTTTATTAAGTAGGACATTCTCTACAATCGTTTATATTTTAATAATGTTAAAAGTAAATTGTAAAAAATTATTTACTAAATAAAATTTCAATTTATATAATTTTTTAACAATTTACTTTTAAAAATATAATCGATTGTAGGGAATGTCTTAGTGAATAAAATAAACCTTTGTTTATTAAAATTTGATAAAAATTGTGATTTTTATCTGAGATAAATGAAAAAACATTTAAATGTTAAAAAATAATTATTTAAAAAAAGATTTTCAATTAACATCATTTTTATGCAAAATGTATAAAAAGATCTTTTAAAATTGGTTGCAATTAATTTTAACAATAATTTTGTTTGCGTTTAATTATTAAAAAACAATTTCTTAATTTTGAGGTTATGTTAACGTGTACCATTCCTCCTTTATCTTCCGAGAAGTTAAAGGCAGTAGATATATACTGCGTCTGCGCAGAAGTTGTAAACAAACATTCTGCGCAGACGCAGAATATATCTACTGGCCTTTAACTTCTCGAAAGATTAAATTTATTCACACGGTGAAAACGGGCTCTATGTCACACAAGATTTTTCAAAAATATAAGAAAAAAACAAAAACGAATTTTTCGTCATAAAATTGAAAAAAAGGACAATTTTCTTATTGTCATTAATACCTAATTTAATTTCAGAAATTATCCGTTTTAAAAACGTGAAATTGTAAGCAACAAAAAAATAAGTGGTAACAGTCTAAAATCATTATTAAAATGAACACTAATTAAAACGAATCCTCTGCCTACTTAAAAAAAATGGTCCAATCAGTCTTTTAGTAATATCTATACGTTCGGAAAAATGTTCCTCTTCGGGAAAAAGAAAAACATTTTCCAATAGTATAAACGTGAAATAGTCACTTAATGATAATTTATCATTTAGGCAGAAGATTAAAAATGCTTCGAAAATAAAAAAATATATATATTTTCAAAGTACATATTATTATTAGTTATATGAAGATTCCTGTATGAACTTCGAGCGATGACTAAAAAGAAATATATTCCTTTTTTTTTTTTCAAAATTATGAATTTGATGATGAAACTTTAAAATGTTGTTCTGCTTGATGAGCATGTAGAATGAATGCCTTGAAAGCAGCAAATGGACAAAGGGAGCACTTGAATTGTGGTGGTTCGCATTTATGTTTTAAGTAGTTGCTCCACATCTTGTAGAATTTACTACACTTTGTACAAGTGTAGCCGAGCATTGTTTCGCCCATGAACATCTTCCGATAGGCTGCAAACACAAAAAAAAGCATAAAAATTGTTAATAAAGAAAATAAAAATTGCCAAAAAATTTTAATGCACAATCAATTCAAAAAAAAAAATTTTTTTTTTCACTCAGGAAGAAAGCATTGCATCTACAAAGTGTTTCACTACTATTTCATTAAAGGCAGAGAGCATTTATAGTTTCATTATAATTATATAAAAATTAAAACTTTTCGATTTGAAAAAATAATATTCGTAATAAAAATTATTCGACAATTTGACAGAATTAAATTAAAATTGTATTATGCAGTATAACCTCATACATCGTTTTAGAATTATTTAAAATTTAACCCTCTGCTGCTGCTGATTCAAAATTTTCATGAAAGCAACTGATGAGTCGTGAATTTCGAAAAGGGCTCAACTCGAAAAAGCGTCAGTGTAATTTTCTTATAACAATCAATAGTTAAAATTATTCTTACGGTTTTTAGAGTTGAGCCCTTTTCGAAATTCACGATTGAACTTTAATTATAGTTTTATTTATTACTAAAAACAACTTTTTAGTTTGAGGTTACGTCAATCGAACATCCTTATCATTGCATAAAGTAGTAAAAGAAGCATCCAGTTTTCTAACAGAAAATAATTGTTTTCCAATTCTGTTTGTCTTGGTTTGGTTAGCGATACTAGCGCAATCTGCTGTAAAAAGTAATGCAACTCAAGTGGAACCAAATGGCAAATGGTTGAGTATTCGTTTCTGTTCGTGAAGATTCGTGTCAAATACGTCGGGACACGAACTCGTACGAACAGATTCGATTCTGCACGAATCATTACTATTCCGCAGTACACTAAAACGTCAATCGAGAACAGACGAATGTGCAGTGCTGTTCTCGATTGACGCGATTTTTATCGCTCGAAAATAAAAACACTCAGGGCCGTATGAAGGGCCTTACGCAACAATGTGAATTCTATCTAGGGGATTTTCACTAGTGGGGCACTGAATCCACCTTAAATTTAAAAATCACAAGTACGACTTTGGCGTCAGTCATAACCTAAATTCTACCCGCTTCCCCACTTCCCTTCAAGTGTTCCCTTGCTCTGTTCTCGACTGACGTGTTCTCGATTGACGTTCTAGTGTACTTGAGGTTTTACGATTCGGCGCAAACTGAAATCCAACGATATATGAGGGCCTACTGTATTATATTATATCGAGAATATCAAAATTAAATTGGTACCTTCAATAATTGACAATATTTTCAAATATTTCAATTAAAATTCAATACGAGTCTATAACTTATAAACGTTTTAAAATAAATAAAATAAAATTCAGTTAATGAAAAGAATCATTAATTTTATAATAATGAAAAATACATTTTTTCAGTTACCTCAAAGTATATGAAGAAAAAAATATATTCTATTAAATAAAATAGCTCTTTAGAAATTAAATGACAACAACAAATGAAGAAACAAGAATATATTTTTTTAAATTTTTTTCTGAATTTATTTACTTATAAAATACTGAATATGACATTAATTAAATCATAATTGATGTCTCCGCCAAATATGCCTCTGTAGAGTCTGCATGTGCTTTGCACGATAGCCACAAAAGACGCAAAGATGAGCTCCTAAAACACCACATTCCTTTCTCAAATGTCTTGAAAGACTTGTTTTTCCACTATAACATCTTCGACAACGTGGACATTCATATTTCTGCGAGAACATCATTTCATGTCTTTGATTGTGAAATAGTCTTGATGATAATCCTGAAAAAATGAAACAATCATTTGTTAACATTTTTTTCGAAAATTTTTGGAACACGATTTTCGTTTCTTTTTGTGTGTGCATAATTTCCATTCACAGGGTAATATTTACAACAAAACCAATAATTAATTAAATAATATGAATAATAATTTATAAAATTATTAACAATTATTAATTAATATTAATAAATTATTAATTACTATTAATAGCAATTAATAAATTTATATTACTAAAGTGCAATTTTGTAATTTCATTTTGACTTTCACTTCGATTTTGACTTCATCTTTCATTTTCACTTTCATTTTTTTTATTGAAAAATGAAAACTGAAATTCAAAATCGAAATGACAATGAAAATTAAATTACATGATTATAAACCAATTTTACTCACAGCAACATAAAATTTAATGACTCTTTTGCGTCAAATAATTATATTTTCTATAGATATTAAAAAATTAATTAATAATTCGAAAGTTTTTCTTTCTTTACAGAAATGCATCATTTTGCAGTTATCTTTCAATTAAATTTAAAGAATATAATAAATTAATATGATCCATTTAATTATGAATTTTTATAGGAAACTGTAAAGACCTATGTTATAATGAAAATAAATTATTATTATTAGGAATTTTTATAATTTCACAGAAAATTAAAAGGCATTAAAATAAGTTGCAACGCTTATTATTTTAATCCAATTTTGCTTATTTTAATACCAAAATGGATTAAAATAAGCAAAACTGGATTAAAATAATAAGCGTTGCAGCTTATTTTAATGCCTTTTAATTTTCTGTGTTCTAAACTCTCAAGATTTCAAATTGAACAGAATTCACTTATTCTAAAAACGGGGAAGAATAAGTCTAGGAAATAGAAACAATTAAAAATTTATTGTTTACAATATTATTCGTTCATGTTGTGATCCAATTCATAATTTTTTGTATACCTAATTATGAATTAAAATCTATTTTCGATGCATAATAAAATATTTAATATAAGTAAAAAAAAATCCCAGTTTCTTATATTGTATAAGAATTAAACAAATTGTCTTTTACAAATTTAAATTAATAAATAAAAAAAAATTAAATAAAAATTGTATTTTAAATAATAAACCTTTTCTTCAATGTTTATAAAATCAAAACTAAAAAATAAATATTTTACATGTTTTTATCAATCATGAATTTTTTTTTTTTTAAATCACGCAGTCTTTTTATCAATTTCTTTTTTTTTCTATTGATTCGGAATATTAGGCATTGTAATACGATGAAATGTTTTCATATGCCTTCTAACGCAAAATGTGTAACTACTTCGAAAATTACACAAATCACATTTATATTTCAATGCATTAGTGTCGTGTACATTTTTAATGTGCCTCTCCATATTTGCTTTATACATACTTTTATAGGGACAAAATGTACATGTAAAATGTGAACATTTTGGATTCATTTTACATGAATATTGAATATGTCGACTTAACAATGATTTTAATGGATATGCTTTTCTACAAAATGTACAAATATGACGTTTATAGACAATTTGTTGTTGTTGTTGCTGTTGTTGTTGAGAAATCCCCTGATGTTGTTGCATTATTTCCTCCTTATTTAAATTAAATTCATTATTACTTGATAGTGTCATAGAATTATATTTTGCAGACTGTTGATTAATTTCATGATAGTGATGCACATTCCATCCATCGGGACCTGAAACAAAAATTAATACCATATCGATGTAGAGAAACATAATTGTTGATACTGAAAACAAAAATGTTTTTTTCAACATGAATGTTGAAAGAAAAAAAGAAAAAAATTACTTTCAATTTAAAAAAAAACAAAAATTTATTTTTTCTTCATGCAACTGATAAGAAAAAAAAATTCTAATCTTTTAATTTTTCTATTTTCCTCAACACTTACCAAAAAATTAGGAAGAAATAAAAGAATCCAATAGTCGGCAAAAAGTTATATGGGTGATTCTCCAAAAAGAGGTCATTTTCATGTTTATTAACTATATCAATAAATAATAATTATTATTATTATTGAAATGTAAATATAATTTCAGTATTTTAAGGGTAAGACCACAGCTCAGCTACCTAAGTAGAGTCGTCATGGTAACGTATAAGAGTGAGAGAAATAAGAACATTCTTTATTTCCCTCACTCTTATACGTTACCATGACGACCCTACTTAGGTAGCTGAGTTGTGGCCGTATCCTAATAGGAGAAAAAAACCAATAAAAATTTAAAAATACATAAAAAAAAACTAACCACCTAGTTCTTTTTTTTAATTTCATTTTGTTTAGGTAAATTATATAAAAATGGATTTTGTGCAAATTTTTTTTTACACTTTCTATATTTATTTAATTTTAAAAAACAATAAAGATAAAGCAAATAATTTAATTAATAATATTAGAAGAAGATAAATATTTCAGTGCCCCTTAATGTTACGTTCCTGGATCACTAATTGAGGTTATAGTTTCCCATTTTATTTTAATAGCCAAAACAGGCTAAAAGTACTTTATCAGTAAAAATCTTATTTAAAATAATTTTGTCATCATAAATGTAACCATATTTGATGCCAATTGAAATTGATAAATGAAACTGAATTTCCAGTTACTTAAAAAAAAATCCCTCGAAAATAACTAGTTTCTGGAGAATCGTCCCTATATGCTAAATATAAAAATAGAATAAATAGAACAAAAAAACAACAATCAAATACATATGTTTAAAGAAATATACAAATTTTTATTTCTTTAGTATTACAAATACATTTTACAAAATTCGGTGTAAAAATTTACGTTTTTTTTTTTTTGTAATTTTTTTTACTGGCCTCGTAATTTGCAACATTCAATATTTAGTAACACATATTTTCATAACTTTGTATAAACATTTTTTTTTACCCCAACGACAAAAAAGTCTATTTTTATAAACAATTCATCGAGTTTTACAAACATATATATATATTTCACGAAAATGTGCTCTGTTTCACAATATTTATATATGTATCTATATATATCTATATATAATTTAAAAATTGAAGGCCATTTAAAATTTTTTTTAAAATGCTAAACTAAAAAATAGTTTTTTTTTATGGCAAAAAACATTTGTCCCGGTTAATATCAATAAAATTGTATGTTTGTCATTAATTCAATGATGGATGCCAAAGACCGTTACCAAACGCAACTGCGCTTGCGCTGCTGTAACTCTCTCATTGGTAGAAAAAGGCGCTCTTTTTTAAAAATACTTTAATATATAAAAATGTTTAGAAAATCAAAAACAAAAAATAATAATTTACTTATTGTTTTCATGTTTAGTTATCAGTTTCAAAATTAATTTGTATTAACTATTTTGAGAATAAATAATGTTTTTTTATTGTCTTCTAAAAATTTTCTTACAATAAAGTATTTAAAAAAAGAGCGCCTTTTTCTACCAATGAAAGAGTTTTAGTAGCGCAAGCGCAGTTGCATTTAGTGACCAACATTAACATCATTAGGCCTAAGCAAAATGAAATCTCTAATCGTAAATCTTAAGCTTTTACATGAGAGAGAAAAGGATAGAAATATCTTTTGTCCTTTTCTCTCTCATTAAGATTTACGATTAAAGATTACATTCAGCGTTGGCCCTTTGGATGGATCTAGAATTTGTTTTAGAGTATGCGGTCATTCGTAGACCAAAATGTAATTTTTTTTCACAATTTTTAGCTCCAGGGAGGGTTTATGTCGTCCATGGAACTGCATTGATTGTGAAAATTTTTCAAATGTCTTAATAGGCTACATCTTTGTGTGAACTTACGACTACAAATAACACATATGAATTTTCTAACTACACCACATTCAAATTTAATGTGTCGCACTAAATTTCCCTCAGTTACATATGTTCTTGTGCAACGTGAACATTTCCATTTTCCCGTTGTATTACGAATATTTCCACAAACAGTGCGACGATGTCGATTTAATGTGAAAGGATGAGTGAAACCTTTACCACAACTTGAACACATGTAAGGCTTATCTGTTTGAGATGACGTGAATGCGCCTTCATTTTTTTTCAAATTAAGCGGTCTATCCTCGTCGTTTGTTTCGCGTGAATTTTTACAGCTCCATTCTGTAATTTAAGAAAATTCCTTTAATTAATCACTTTTGTTCGTGAGTCAATTTTTTTATTCACAATTTGATAGAAAAATCTTGATAAGATGATGGTTAATTATTTTAATTGATAAAGAAAAAAATTCATTTTTTTTTTTAATTAAAAAATTAGAAACAAATATTATATGTGCATAGAAATTGATTGACGATATTTAGTAAGCAATAATATTGTATATATAGATTTTATTAACGTTTTTAACAAAAAGAAAAAACACTCTTTGTTTTGAATCAGTCAAAATTTTACCCATGAAATACAGAAAAAAAAATATTTATTTCAATCAAATTAAAATATATTTTTTTCAGAGCCTAAAAACTTTATATTAGTTTTAAATAAAAATAAATCTATTAAAGCCAAATAAAGTTTGTTTAAAACAAATAAATATTTATTTGGCTCTGAGAAAACTATATCTTTTCTTTGGGTGATGGAATAATTTACAAAATGCGGATGCTCGTCAGACCTGGGTTCAAAAATATAACAAATAATAACAATACAAATTACAGACAAAATTCGAAAAACGTATATTTACAAAAAAAACGGAAATCATAACCTATAATACATATTTACAATAGCGAAAAACGTGACGTAATTAAAAGTAAACGATCGACGGAAAGTAATGGAATATGAAAACTAAAATGGTCGAATAAAAAAAAACGTTACGCGTTATTCCACTGCTCTAGAATTTCGGTAGCGACACCATTTTTATCCGCATTCTACGCCATGTGATTTGCGATTCGCGGATATTTTACGCGTGGTAAAACCATTTTATACACTAAGACTGTTTATGAGGTAAAACTTCTTCGTATGTGGTAAGACCATCTTTTTGTCCATTTTAGCCTGTTAGTAAATCTACTTTGAGGTAAGACCACTTCGGAATATGTCCTCCTGCGGTAAGACCACTTTGAGGAGTGACGATTCTCGGTGAGTGCGCGACTCTTAAAGGCAATCGGTTCGTTAGAACGCATGCGCGAGACTCCAGCGGTGTGACCGTACATACAGCGCGCGTGTCGTGAATGAGTACTACCTGGAATTTTGATTTGTCGGTAACGTAATTATCGACCTCCGATGAATTTACAAAATAATTATACGATAATTTTTTTTTAAGGTTATGTCAAGGGCGGTGATAATTATTGTCTATCAAAGCGATAAATATTGACGAATTAGAAAATCTGCTCATAAAGGAGATTCCACAATAACTTACGTTTGCTTTCTTTCGGCTTTGAATTATGTGAAAACGGTGCGCGCGCAACTCCCGAAATTGTCCGAGTTTCACTTTCCGATATTCAGGAGATGCGCGCGCACTGTTTTCACATAATTCAAAGCCAAAGCATGCTATTGTAGAATCTCCTTAAGGTTATGTAACACATCCACGAATTTTCATATGGAAGTGCAATGAAAAAATTCAAGGTCATCTAACATAACCTTAAGATAATAATTTTCCATAAATAATATAAAAACCCCATTCAATAAATATTTTCATACTGATTCAAATTTTAGAGTGCGTACACAGGTGTAATAAAATCAACATATTTATTATAAAGAAAAAAATATCATGCGTTAATAATAATAACGTTCTTATAACGATCTCTTGTTTTTTTGTGAAAAAAAAGTAATGGAAATTATTTATTTAAATTATTTTTTATTAATTTTCTATAATAATTGACATTTTCAAAATAAATTGAAATATTTTAAACAAATTAGGCTGTAAATATCTTCAGTTGTAAATATATAATAAATCTTCAGTCGTGTTTTTTTTTCTCTAATGTCTTCCTCGACATCCTGGTGGTTGATAAATGTTGTGATTCCTCATCAAATGTCGTCGAAGACTAACATTTTGGGTAAATGTACTGCGACAAACATGGCAAATAAATTTTTTCACACCCCCACATTCATATTTCATATGTTTTAATAAACTTTGTTTAACTTTATAACCTCTTCCGCATTGGGGACAATTTAAACGTAAATCTTCATTGCTGATATAATTTGCATGACGTGATCTCCGATATGTACGCCTGTGGAAATCTGTAAAAAAAATTATTATAACAATAACCAAACTATTTTACAAAGAATTTATTTGTAATAATAAAAAAAATATATATATATATTTACAAGTACATTTTTGTAACTTTAGAGATTATTAGAGGGCATATATTTTATTAAAAAAAAATAAATAACAATGCATACACTTTTTATGTAGTAAAAAAAATTCCTTATTATTGGATGTCCGCTGGGAGCGAGGTGTTCAGTAGTACCAGATTTCGCCACTATGTCTAAAAGTTATTCTAATTGGTGGAAACTGGACAAAAAACCTAGTTTTTATAGTTAAAAAATTTTTTAACACAGAGCATTTCGGAGTAACGGACATCCCAATATTAGAAATCTATAATAAAAAAAGTAATTAAAACATTATTTCAAAAAATAACAAGGGAAAAAAGTAAAAAAAAAAAGCTTTTTTAGAATCGAAAATATCACAGAGAAAAAATTTTCTTTGACTTTAAATTTTTCCAAAAGGTTTAAAACTAATAATACTGAAGTTATTGACGTTTGGTAACTATATAATTTATCCATTTGAAAATAATTTACACACACCCAACTGCAAATATACATTACTTCCGGTTTGACAACATCTGGTTGGTTTCCATTGTCCCCACTCGTCAAAGTTCCCACTTGCGATTTGTCATAATTCTCGTCAGCTACCGCACCCTGATCTAGTAAAAATTTAGTAACTTTTAATTTTAACAATAAAGTCACTAAATTTTCACTAGAGCAGGGTGCGGTAGTTGACGAGAATTATGACAAATGGCAACTGGGGACAATGGAAACCAACCCTTGACAAGTTGTGACACTTCTATAATAATTTTATTAGTTCGTGGCGTATGGTATAAAAGTCTAAGTCGCGAAATAAAAAGCATGAGTCAGAAAAAGACAATTATATATTTTTGTCCTTTTCTGTCTCAAGCATCTTGTCCGCGAAGTTATTGTGCAATGGCCTTAACTACTTTATACGCCACGAACTAATAAAATTATTATAGAAACGTCACGACTTTTCAAAATGCTGTAAAATCAGGAGAACATAATTATAATTATCGAATCGGATAATAAAAAAAATGTTTTTAATACTACATATACACTACCGTCCGAAATTGTGCGAATAGAGACTTTTTCTTTATACCGTTGGAAAGCTTATTAAATTTCGAAAAAAGTGATGCCAATGAGAAAGAGATTGCTTAAATAGATTTCAATATAACATGTTATGTTAAAAAAATAATTGTAATTTTTACTTCATTTTCTACTCTGACTTAAGGTCAGGTCCAAGTCGTGTCAGCTGTTCCATTGAAACTTCAAAGGAACAGCTGACTCGACTTGGACCTGGCCTTAAACCTCTTGCATGGACCAGAAAATCGACGGAAAAAATTTTCTCGTCTCACTGGCTCTTTCGTTTGTGCGCCAGGGCCGAAACTAAAGCTTTCGATCGGGCGTTTTCCCGGGCACCATTAATTTCATTATTTATCATAAATGTACAATATAATTTTTTGGTGATGTTAAGATAACATAATGTAATATTTAAAAATAAATTTATATGCTAGATTATTGACTGTAAAAATAATTAATTTGAAAAAGTAAAATTAATTTTCAATAAAATTGTTCAAGTTTTTCAAATTAAATTTTTTAATTGTGAAATATATAATTTTTATTACTTATTACATAATTATAGTGTCTTTTATGTTATGCAAATAATTCCTTTTTATAAAAAGGCATAAATAATGAAATTAATGGTGCCTAGGAAAGCGCCCGATCGAAATCTTTAGTTTCGTCCCTGGCGCACGAACGAAAGAGCCAGTGAGACGAGAAAATCGAGCGATAGACGGTCGAATTTTTTTCCGTGCACGCTCGCACTTTTTTTCAATTACAGGGAAACCCTTAAACATTCTTTTATTGTTCTTGGAATCAATTGAAAGCTTAGATTTCAATGAATAATTAACAATTTTTTCCATCGATTTTCCTGGTCCATGCAAGAGGTTAAAGTCAAGATAGGAAATGAGGAAAAAATTACAATTATTTTTTTAACTTTGTAACATGTTATATTGAAATCTATTTAAGCAATCTCTTTCTAATAGGCAGCACTTTTTTCGAAATTTAATAAGCTTTCCAATGCTATAAAGAAAAAGTCTCTATGTTTATTTCTTTATGAGTTACGCCTATTTTCATGCGAGTATGTTTTTCAATGACGTTAAATAGTAAAACTTTTAGGTTAGAAACTTTGTGAATTGACGGAATTAACAAATACGAGTGCCAACCATATAAATGAAAAATAATTCTACAGGTGATACAAAAATAAGAAAATTGTAATTTTAAACATAACCAAAAATGACAATAAATTACTTAAAAAAATTTTTTTCGATTTGTTTTTTCTCTGTGAATAATTAACGATTAACGATCAAAGGATTACGGAAATTATTTTGTTAAAATTTCAAAGAAAATCATTAATTAATGTACAATAAATAAAAATTTATTTTTTTTTGTTTTTTCTTTTTTTTTTATATAAAACTCGTCTCTATTCCACCATGTGGGGTTTTGTGTACAAGATTAATGTGTCGTTGTAGGCTTGTTTTTTGCGTGAAACCACTTTTGCAATAGAGGCAAAAAAATCCTCTTCTTCCACCGCATTCCCATTTTTCGTGACGTCGAAGATTTCCAATAATTGTGTAACCACGTCCACATCGAGAACAGCTATATCGTGGTTGCATAAATTCTGTGAAATATAAAGAAAAAACGAAATTTTAATTAAAACAAAACAAAAATATGTTGATTTTACTTTTTATTACTTATTAATATTGAAAACTCTACATTTGTTATATAAATTTGCATTTTTTTTTTAAATCTTTTTTATGTACACTCAATTTGTTATTGTAACACAATATTGTTATTTTGTCAATTAATTGAAAAACTTAGAAACATTATACAAATAAAATTATATATTATTAATAAAGTTTTCAATTTTAGAGGAAATATTTTTTCAAAAAGTGATTATATTCTTGTGTAGTTTATTTATTAATTAACTTTTGGTTTTTACAAATAATTTTTTTTTTTTTTTATCTAAAAGAAGAAAAAATATAAGTAAAATTTCTTTATAGTTGATCGAAATATTTTTTTTTTTTTATCTAAATACTAATTTTTTTTAAAAAATTTATATCACACAAAATTGTTTAGCATATTTTATAAATAAGTTAATTTCTTCTTTGATGGAAGAATGATATTATGTTGTTGAAGTAAATGTTTTTTTAAACTGATATTTTGTCTATATTTATTCGAGCAAAGATGGCAGGAAAATTTTTGTTCACCACCACATTCAAAGCGAATGTGTCTCATTAAATTATTTTTAATTGTATATCCTTTTCCACAAGTTTGACATCGTAATTTTGAATCTAATGCAATATTTGGATTTTGTAATTGTGATCCAATTATAAAAGAATTCCCATAGAAATCTGAAAACAAAACATAAAAATTCGTCTTTTAGTGTATATTTAAAAAATTATTTATTTTTTTTTAATTAAATTTTTCAGTATTTTATTTTTAAGTGCTAATAAATTTAAACGATAATATTACGATAAAATTTTAATACAATTTAATCATCATAATACAATATAAATAAAATTATAAGATATATATAATATAAACAATAAATTATTTTTTACAGGTAATTCAAATATTACCTGTTTTTTTTTTCTCTCATAAAAATTCAAATAACTTGAATTTGTGATAATAATAATTTATGTATGTACAATTTTCGTTAAAAATTTATGCTAATTTTCTTCGTGTAGGCACAAAAATATTATGTGATTTTGCAAGATGAACACGTAATGATCCATTTTGTGTGTATTTTGAGCCGCAAATATGACAAAAAAATCTTCGAAAGCCATCGCATTCAAATCTTTCGTGTCTTCTTAAATTTGTCTTTGATGAATAAACCTTTCCACATCTTGAACAACGAAGATTATCGCCTTCATTTGAAATTTGATTTTGTGATTGACATGGAATATTTGCCTGATATGTTGATGTTTGAACATTGAAGTAACCGAAATTGTCTTGAAATTCTGTAAAAATAATTTTTAATTTATTTATTTTTATTTTTTCAAATTTCTGTTATTTATTTTTATTTCAATTCTCAAATTATCGTAATAAAAAAAATATATATTAATTAATTTATATGTTACGCACTCTTGAAAAAAGAAACAAGCAAAAATTTGCAGGTTATGTTTATGTTTGTTAAACAAAAATTCAAGAGGATCAACTCTCAATAAAAAACATTGAATTTTCATTAAATTTACAAATATTTAATATTCCAATAACTGATTTTGATTTTACGTAACTAAAAAAGAATTTTTAAACCTGGTAAAACTATCATAAACATAACCTACTTTTTTTGCTTCTTATTTTAAATTAATTAATATAATTCGAAATTTCTGTAAAAAATAAAAAAAAAATTTTTTTTTGAATGTGCGTGATTAAAAAAAATGAAAAATAGGTTAATTCTGTACATGTTTTTTTTGTCATGCAATATTTACAATTGAAATTCCTTTTTTTTTGGAAATTTTTTTAAAAAAATTTTTATTTTATTTAAGAAATAAATTTCAATATGTACAAATTTTTTTTATACATATATATATTTACAATAAATAATAATATAAATATTCGAAATAACATTTTTTGTAATAATTTAAATAAACAAATATTAGGGAAACGTGAAATTTAAATTATGATTTTTTATCAAATGACGACGTAAATTTTGAATTCGACTATATTTAGCGGGACAAAATTCACAATAATATCTTCTTCCACCGCATTCAACTCTTTGATGTCTAGTTAATGTTCGTTTTAGAGAATAATTTTTTCCACAGGGACATGAAAATTTTCGTTTTGTCGTTGCCTCATCCTCGTCCAATGTATCCTGATAATAGCCTGCAAAAAAATAAATATTCATTTTAATAATAAATTTAAAGAAATTTTCTTTTTTTTCTGCACAAAAAAAAAACGAAAGTTAATCTAAAAATTATAGTGCAATTTTAAATATTTGAAATAAAAAAAAATTTTTATTATCTTCTAAAATATATATTCAATTTTTTTTTAAAATTATTTATATTTTTAAATAAATAACATATATATTTATTTATTTCAACATGGGCGATTCTCCAAAAAGATGATTTGTAACATAACCTCAAATACTAAAAATGGTTTTTTACGCAAACGAAAACAAAAAAAAATATTGTTAAAATTTTTTTTTAACATTTAGATTTTTTTTCATCTTAGACAAAAATTGAAATTTTTATCCAATGTTTTATAAACAATAATTTATTTTACTTCTTGAAAAATTCTTTACGTAGGTAATTTTTTCAATGTTGTTAAAAGTATGTTTGAAACAAATTATTTAATTAAAAAAATTTTCTTTATAATTTTAGAAGAAAATATTTTTAACAATGAAAAAAAAAATTACAAGTGTAAAAAAATTGTTTCAATGACTAAAATAAATGTCTACAAATAATTGGATATAAATTGCAATTTTTGTCTGAGCTGAAAAAAAACAAAATGTAAAAAAAAATTATTAGACGCGCAAAATTTTGATTCAATAATATTTTTTTCTAAAATGTGTATAAGTAGATTTTTTCCAAAATTGATTGAAATTAATTTTCAATATATTTTAATTTACCTACTTTAAAGACAGAGTTGACAATTATTTTTTAAAAAGAAAAAACACTGCGTATTTTTATTAAATCGAATGCCGAAGCAAAAGTTAATATTTTAATAGGAGGATCAAAAACCAACAAAAAGAAAAACAAAACTTACTGCCAAGTATGTATTTTTTTATTTCCTTTTGTTTAAATTGTAGAAATAAATTTTATACATGTCACAACCTAGTTGCCACTTGCCACCACCAAATATTTTTTGAAGCAGGTGCGAAGCAAAAAAAAATTTTTGTTGCCCATGTCTGCTTTAAATTTCCTTGAAATAAGTAAACGTGACGTTTTTTAACACTTTATATATTTATTTATATACATATATAAATATAATTTAAAAAGCAATAAATATAAAGCAAATAATTGGATTTATAATACATATTAGAAGATAAATATGTCAATACCGCTTATTGTTACGTTCCTGGATCAATAATGAAGGTTAGTTTTCCATTTTTTATTTTGACAGCTGAAAGGGCTGAAAAGTACTTTATTAGTAAAAATTCTTCTGTCTTTTAATTTAAAAAACATAATTTCTCCCTTCGAAAATAACCAGTTTCTGGAGAATCACTCATAGATTAAAATAACAAAATAATATTTGCAATGTTACAATAGAGATGATTTTGAATGAATGAATATATTATGAGTATTCATTAAATGTCGATGAAGACTTCCTTTTTGTGTAAAACCAGTGGAACAAAGATGACATGAAAATGATCTTCTTCCTCCACATTCGAGTCTAAGATGTTTCATTAAATTTTGTTTAAATGAATATGATCTTCCACAATTTGGACATTTTTTTTTTGATGATTCTAATGATAATGAATTTGTTGTTGTACTTTGAAGTGATATTTCTTCTTTTCGTTTCCATGTGAGTCTTGTTTGTTCCTGTGATCCCAATAGAAAACTCCAATATGGGTCTGAAAATAAAAAATTACCATCTACTTAGTAAAAATTTCACGTCAACTTATAATTTTACCATTCATAAAATATTTTATTTATTCCAAATATTTTGAAAGACATTCAGATCTGCATAGCATATAACTTCTAAAATAAATTATTAAATCTATAAAAATAAATTTTACATAACAATCATTAATAATTGTATAAAAAAAAAAAAAAATAATAATAGACAATACATAAAAATTTATATTATATTTCTGTAAATGAAAATAATAAACAATCGACAATAAAAACATGTCATGCACTTGCTACGTGAGAGTAATATTTTTTCTTATAAGAAAGTTCAGAAATATTTACGAAACAATCGGAACAAAAATATCTAACATAACCTAAAATTTAACAATCGTTTTCGATGTAATAACATTTTAATTTCTATTCAAATTCAACTGTTAATGATTCAAAGTGTTAAAAATAAAATTATTTAGTTACTGAAAAAAAGTTCTTTAATTAAAAATATATTTTTTTTTATTCAAAAAAAAAGGAAATGTAAAATTGAACTAACTTTCGTTTTGACTATTCTCCCTTAAATAAAATCACAAAAAAATAATAGAATTTTTTTCCATTGTCTGATAAAAAAAAGTATAAATTAAATAATAGAAATACTAACAAATAGTAAACAGTCATTTATTCGCAAAGAGCATACAATATATTATTATTTATTCATCTTTGATAGTTATAAACGATTTTTCGTCAAGTCTCTTTTTTTCATTTAATATAAAAAAATACAAATAAATAAAAAATATGATTTCTTTTTCACTTGGTGAATTATAAATTCTACAAATAAAATTTCACAATACACAATTTTATATACGTCAAAAAAAAAAAAAAAACTAAAACGTCAATCGAGAACACGTCAGTCGAAAACAGAGCATGGGAACACTTGATGGGAAATGGGGAAGCGGGTAGAATTTAGGTTATGACTGACGCCAGTGTCGTACTTGTGATTTTTAAATTTAAGGTGGATTCAGTGCCCCACTAGTGAAAATCCCCTAGATAAAATTCACATTGTTGCGTATAAGGCACTTCATACGGCCCTGAGTGTTTTTATTTTCGAGCGATAAAAATCGCGTCAATCGAGAACAGCACTGCACATTCGTCTGTTCTCGATTGACGTTTTAGTGTAATCAATAATTAATTTTATAAATTTAATCAGTCTCAAAAAAAAATATTGGACCTGTCAGTAAAGATCAATTTTTTAAAAAAAGTATCAACAATAATTATACAGCAAAAATTCTCTTTGGCACAGAATATTTTGGTGGCAAATAAACATTATGTATATGAAGTAGATGACGGCGTAAATTTGTATTTTGTGTATATTTTGAACCACACAAATGACATGAAAAATGCTTCATTCCACCACACTCGAGTCTTATGTGTGTTGTGAGATTTCTTTTAACTTGATAAGTTTTTCCACAATGAGGACATTTGAATGATGTATCGTAAAAATTATTTTGTTGATTTGATTTCCTCTGCATTGAACAGAACCGTGGGATTTTTGATTGATCTGTAAAATAGAGAAAAAAAAATTTCCATATTAGAATTAAAAAAAAAAAAATTTTTTTTATTTTTAAAAAATTAAATTCCTTTTTTTTTTATTTGGGTCGATTGTACAAAATATAAAATAAACATTTAACAAAATTTGAGTGTGCGAATTATTTTTTTTACAGTGAATTTATTTGTATTAAAATTACATACGTTCACTATATATAATGAATATATATATAGTTATAATCTACTATATTATAATACCATAATGCCACAGTATCTAGTATATATGTTGTGCCTAATTGGTTGATTCTCATGATTATTTTCAAAGTCAAATTTTTATAATTTCTTTTTTTTTATGTACATTTTGATAGAAACTGTTAAACATTCTTTGGCGCTATAATTATTGTGATTTTTAAATATGAATCAGTGAAATTTTGCTGTGAAAATAGTTGAAATTTAACAATTAAAAAAGGTTTAGTTAAAGACTTTAACTATATAATTATATAATTCAGTGAAATTTAAGGTGACCGTAACATAACCTCAAATTAAAAATAGAAAAATTAAATTCAATCAATTTTGGAAAATCTATTATGATTATTGTTTATAAAAATGGATAAAAATTATGATTTTCGTTGTGAGAGAGTTAAAAAAAAGACTGAAATACTGTAAATTGTTTTTTTAGGTTATGTTGCCCAATATATTTTTCTTTTAAAAAAATATAATGATTAAAATTGTGGAAAATTTTATCCATGGCAGATAGAAATGATAATTTCTATCAAATTTTCCATAATTTTAACCTTTATATTTAAAAAAAAACATAATGGGTAACATAACCTAAGTAAAAAAAAGAGTTATGATTTTTTAGTTTTGCACCTCAGAACTGCGAAAATTGATTGAAATGAATTTTTATTATATCATTTTACTTTGCATTAAAAACGTAGTTAAAAATAATTTTTAATTTGAGGTTATGTTATGGCCACCATTCTAGTTAAAGGTCTAAAGGCCAACGCAGAATACACTTAAAAGAAAATAGTATTGAATCAAGAAAATCTATGTACTTGACCGTATTTTATATCAATATTTTCTTGATCCAAGAAAATTTACTTCAAACTAATAAAAATTTCTTGGATCAAGAAAATATTGGTATAAAATACAGTCAAGTACATAGGTTTTCTTGATTCAATACTATCTTTTTCAGTGTAGAAACATAATAACCAGAATCGTAATCGCAATAGCAAACGGAAGAATTAGTAAGAGAAGAACAACAATATATGACTATCCTTCTCCAACTCATTCTTCCGTTTACAATTACGATTGCGATTGTGGTTACGTTTCTATTTTGCTCAGGCCTACAAAAAAATTCAAGGTCCAACATAACCTTAAAAACAGTTTTAAAAAAAATTGAAAGACAATCAAATCTGTTTTTTTTCAGCAAATTGATGGAACAAATTTTTACAAATTACCGATAAAAAACAAATTTAATTTTTTTCCTTTTTACAAAAATTTCAATGAAAATCTTACTGTATAGGGTTTCAACTATTTTACACAGTAAAATATCTAACTAATTTAAAATTCAGTGTGTAATTTTCAACAATTTTGGAATTTAAATAAATTAATACAATCCTGTAAATATTTAAATTTTACTAGAAACGAAAAATATATTAATAGCAAAAAAATTATCATAAACGTATGAGAAATAAAGTTTGTTTGTTTTTTTCATAAAACAAAATAGAATGCATTATGTTAATAGAAAAATTTGTTAATTTTTCTTTAGAGATAACTGTCGCTAATTTTTTTACATTATTATTATTATTATATATATACGTATGTAACAAACATAAACCTAAATATAATAAATGAAAAAAAATAATGACGATACTGTATTTTCTTAGGTTATGACACAACATCAATAACATGTTATTATCATACAATTCGTGTATTTCTATAGTCGAAGAATTTTTGTTTACATATAATAAAGCAATGAAAAGTTTCTTCTCAATTTGAAGCGTCATTTAAATGTAGTTTATAAAAAGCTTTCTTTTTTTTTTGGAATAACTACAATATTATAAATGTAAAACAAAATCAAATATTTCGTACGAAAAAAAAATATATATATATAAAATGAAACTTAAAAATAAGTTATAAATATCAAAAAAATAGAAATTCCTTTTCTTTTCAGTGTCGCGTTCTTACATGTCGATCGAGATTACTTTTTTGTGCAAATTTAGCTCGACAAACGGGACAAGCAAATTTTCTTTCACAACCACATTCATATTTTTGATGACGCCACAATGATGTAAAGAATGCATATGTTCTTTTACATTTACTGCAAACATGTTTTTTCTTCGGTTTTTTGTCATCATACTCAAGTTTTGGTCTAATTAAACTATGATGATATTGATGATCGTTACATTCAAATTCTTTATGTCTCAATAATGTTGCCTTTAATGTAAATGTTTCACCGCAATCGGGACAAATATATCTTCTTGCATTCCAATGTGAATTTCGCAAATATTCCGGTGAATAGCCACTTGAATCAGTCATTGATCGTAGACGTCTTAGTTGAAATTCTCTTGATGTCGATGGCATTGTTGGCACTGACCAATTAGCTGAATTGTAATTATCACGTTCTGAAAGCAAAAAAAGAAAAAAAACAAATTTTACTACGTAAAAATACATTTTTTTTTGGTATTTTTATTTTCAAACGAATTTTCTATTTTAGTTTTTTTTTTCACCCACATTTTCTAAAAGTGTATTTAAAAGTAAATTTTTTTTTTCTATAGAAAAAAAAGAGGATACTCTTTTTGTTTTACAAAAAATTATTTAATTATATGAGAATAAAAATATAAATGGTATATAAAAACATTATTTAGAAAAGAATTTTATTTAATTATGTAGCACAATATTACAAATACAATTAAAAAAAAAAAAAAAAAAAATAACCCCTCTCCTTAGCTGATATACAAATTATCGTAAGTCCTATTTTTATTGTAATATTAACATAACCTACAAGTAGCAAAGATGCGAACGACAGACACTAAATAAAACTGCGCTTGCGCTGCTGTAATTTTTTCATTGGTAGGAAAAAGGCGCTCTTATTTAAACTATTTTAATATAAAGAAAATCTTTAAAAAATAATACTAAAAATTTTTTTAAGTTATAAATTTATTATTATTTACGTTTAGTTATGTTTTTTTCATCAATTATTTTAAGATTAAAAAAAAATCAACTTTTAAATTATATTATACTGGATGGAAAAATTTAAATTTATAAAATAATAATAATAAATAAACATTTAGTTGCATTGTTAGGACTTTTAAAATTATTTTGTACTTTAAAAATTTTAATTTAAATTTTTTTGTATTATTTTTTGAATATTTTCTAATAAGGGTACGGTCACACTATCTCATGCATGCACTGTGCATGTATGCAGAAACATTTGGCTGGTCACACTTCAACGAAATCTAGTGAATGTTTAGTAACTTTCTAGTTACAATCGAAATTTTTGGAAAATTACTAGAAAGTTACTAAACAATCACTAGATTTCGTTGAAGTGTGACCGGACAAATGTTTCTGCATGCATGAGATAGTGTGACCGTACCCTAAGAGCGTCTTTTTCCACCAATGAGAGAGATAAAGCCTGAGCAGAATAGTAACGTAACCGGAATCGTAATTGCAAACGCAACCAGAATAATGAGTTAGAGAAGGACAAACAATATATCTATCCTTTTCTAACTCATTCTTCCGGTTGCGTTTGCGATTTCGGTTACGTTTCTTTTCTGTTCAGGCCTTTATAGAGACTGGCAACACCGAGAGCCAATCAGGAGGATTAAATTTAATCCTCTGGCGTACTAAACAAGTGAATCAAATTTTGCGGCTGCGCAGAATGTTTGTGTACATCTTCGATCATGGTTGCGATAGTGACTGGTTAGAAAAGTTTGCTGGCTTTGGCGACCCACGTAATCGCCTTTTCTAACCTGTCGCTATTGCAACCATGATCGCAGATGTACACAAACATTCTGCGCAGACGCAAAATTTAGCCCACTTGTTTAGTACGCCAGAGGATTAAATTTAACCCTCCTGATTGGCTCTCGGTGTAGCCAGCCTCATAGTTGCATTGGGAACGGTGGTCTATTAACAATCTAGTAACTTTGACCCATTCTCTCCCTCCATTTTGTTTTTTCTACTCTTTCTAACCTATTAATTGAAGAGAGACAAAGAAAGAAAATGGAGGGAGAGAATGGGTCCCCACCAGATGGCGTATTGCAGTTTAGCCGATCTCAATAAGCGCAGTTGGCTGTCGTTGGCAACTTTGTCAAATACCCTTTTTTTTTTATTTTTTTTTTATTTTTATAAAAAGTTAAAAAATATTATACGTGGATTATGAAAGCTCATTTACATTTATCATGTACAAATTTAGAAATATAAATTTCTATAATAATAATAATAATAATAATAATAATAATAATACACTCCATTGCATAGAAACTGTTTTTCCGGATTGACGTCATTTTGAAAAGTCGTGACACTTCTATAATAATTTTATTAGTTCATGGCGTATGGTGTGATTATCACAAACGTCACAAACTAATAAAATCATATTATAAAAGTGTCACGATTTTTCAAAAAGCCCTTAAACCTGAAGGACCTTCATATACAGTTCAGTGTAATAATAATAATTTTAGGTTATTTTTTTTTTGTCAAAAAAAAAACATTGAAAACGAAACTTAAAACAATAATGACAATAAGCTTAAATAATAAACTAAAGGACAAACGACAAAATAGAATAAAAATATTTAAAAAAAAAAAAAAAAATATTTAAAAATAAAATACACAATTTTTCGTTAAATTTAATTCGTTGGCATAAAATGATGCATGTGTTTTGACATAATATGTTTCATTAAACTATCTTTGTATTTCGTTTTATGTGAGCAATAATAACATTCATATTTCGGTTGAATTCCACATTCATAATGTTGATGTCGCCATAATGATTTAAATATTGTGTAACTTCTTGAACATTTCGAGCAATTATATCTTTTTTTTAATGAAGATTTTTCTTCATTTGTCTTTAATTTATTAATAAGACGTCTATCGCATTCAAATGATTTATGTCGCATTAAAGTTGCTCTTAAACCAAATGAAAAGCCACAATCATAGCATGGATATTTTTTTCCACCATATTTTTGTGTATCATTTAAAAATGAATGATTCATCATATCAAAAGATGTTGAACGAAGTCTTCGTTGTTGTTGTTGCTGTTGTTGTTGTTGTTGCTGTTGAAGCTCTCTGGAAAATGTTGGCAATGTGGGAATAGTCCAGTTTGCAGGATTATATTTACGTCCTGTAATCAGACAATAAATATATTTTGTTAGCTTAAAATTAAGAAAATTGTCACAATTATACTTGATGACAATATTTGTATCTTATTATAATAATAATGATAATAATAATAATAATGATAATAGTAATAATAATTATAAAAATAAATACCTATACTAGAAACGAAAAAGAAAAACATAATGGTAATTAAAATAATTCTTTAGAAGAAAAAAAACAGAAATATAATTATTTGTTTGGTTCTCCCCAAACTGCTTCGTAACATAACCTCAAATTCCTAACCAAAGCTGCATTTAATTTTAAAAAAAAATTAAATATGGAAAATTCTAAATGTTAAAAGATAAAAAATAAAATTTATAAAATTGTGAATTTCGAAAGGGCTCAATACGAAAAAGCGTAAGTGTCATTTTCACTATCAATTGTTATGCAAAAATGACACTTATGCTTTATTGTTGTTGATACGGTTGATACCTTTTCGAAATTCAATTTATTTACACGTAAACGGGCTACAAAGAGATTTTTACCATTTCGTAAAAAATTAAATATAAAAATTAAAGTTTTTATATAATAAATAAATAATAAAATTAATTTTCCATTTCGATTTTACATAAATAAAAATTATTATATTTCGTCGCAGAAAATAATTTTTAGCAATATTATAAAAAAAAATAAAAGTAAAATACAGTTTTGGTTAAAAATTTAAGGTTATGTTATAAAAACTGTTTGTGAAAATGGAACAAAGCAAAATGAAATCTCTAATCGTAAATCTCAAGCTTTTTACATGAGAGAGAAAAGGACAAAAGATATTTCTATCCTTTTCTCTCTCATGTAAAAAGCTTAAGATTTACGATTAGAGATTTCATTCTGCTTAGGCCTTATTCAAACAAGTTTTGTGAGAAAAAAAATTATTTTTTCCATGCAGATATTTTATTAAAATTCCTTTTTTTTATATTTAAATTATCAATTTTTTTTTATAAAAAGAAATTAAATTATAATAAAACGAATTATATAAGAAAAAATATTATAAAATTGTAATTCAAACAAACCATTCAATAAAAATTAAAATTGAACAAATTAAAGTAAAAAAAAAATTGTTTCCGTATTGAAATTAATTGTAGTTTATCAATTTTAGTTAATTAATTTCTATTAATATAAATTAATAATTCTTTACTAATTGTTTACTAATTAATTACTAATTAATTACTAATTAATTTTAATTAATATTAATTAAATATAGTTTCAACTTTTAAAAACAGTGTAAACTATGAAAGAAAAGTAATTTTTACTTATAATTCAATTTTAACAATTGCAATATTT
The DNA here is from genome assembly GCF_019393585.1 of Leptopilina boulardi. Classification (NCBI taxonomy): domain Eukaryota; kingdom Metazoa; phylum Arthropoda; class Insecta; order Hymenoptera; family Figitidae; genus Leptopilina; species Leptopilina boulardi. The sequence continues at coordinate 1,369,429 of NW_026137665.1, read as the reverse complement.
ATGATTTAAAATAATAATAATAATAAAAAAAACTCGTCTATTTTATTAAATTTTTTTTTGTATATAATTTTTATTTACAATTAAAATATACAGAAATATTGTAAAAGTAGATATCTATTATATGTAACAATATACAAAATGTGAAAATCAATAACAGTTTAAAAATAAATAAAATTAAGTGTAGGATATGTTGGGATGAATGTGCATAATATGCTTTAATATGCTCGCTCTATATTTACTATAATGATGACAAAACGGACATTTTTGAGTTGCTGGTTTATTACATTCCACTAGCATGTGTCGTCGTAATGATCGTTTCGCTTTATATGACCTTGAACATTGTGGACATTGAAAAAGTTTCTGTCTCACTTTTAGTCCTGTTGGAAATTCTGAAAAAAAAACATTCTAATGTTAGTAAAATTCTTAATTTTTGCAAAAAAAAAAAAAAACAAAAAAAATTCTGGGTAAATAACATAAACATGACGTGCTTTTTTAATTTAAGCTCTAATTGTGCTTTATAATATCTATTAATATTTATAGTTTAATAATAATATGAAAATAAATTTATTAAATTATTACAAAAAATAAAGAAAAGTGCCACCTATGAATAATTTGAAAAAAAAAACAAATTAAAAATAGACCATACCTTGTGAAAAATAAGAAACAAAAATTTTCTGTAACTAAAAATAAAATAATTTTTAAATATTAAAAATTTGGTAAATTTTTTTCCGAAAATAATATCTGCGTTTTAAAATTTTTTTTCTCACATTAAAACACTAAATTTTTGTGTATTTCAGTCACTTTATTGGTCAAAGTCTTATGTTTATTGACTCGCATAATAAATTGTATACAAATAATAAAATTTGACAATTATTGAATATTTAATATAATTTACAACTAATTTTATTTACAATAATTATAAAATACTTAATAAAATAATATTAGTAAAACAATTAATTAACAAAATAATATTTTTTTTTTTGGTATAATTAACCTGATATAGCTTTTTTTCATAATTAATGAAAATTTTAGCTAAATTCAAAAAAAAAGTTTTTTTCCAAAAAAAAAATAAATCTTTTTTTTATAAAATAATTTTATCACATACATACAAAAAAAAGATTTATTTTAACAAGTCCTTGAAAAATTGTTAACGAAAACTATTTAAACTTGTATATAACAGAAAATAAATTTTTCTATTGCGATTTGCGTTTATTACATTTTTTTTTTAAACTTTGTGTCTTATGGCGTTTTCTATTTTATATATTCTATACTCTTTTTTTAATATTTTTTTTTATATAATATATAAATTACACTATAAATTATATAACTTTCTTTGACATTTACATTTTTTCCCCCTAAAAAAATTAAATGTGCTCAAAAAAAAAAAAATTTATTTAATCACATAAATAAATTTTCGAGAGATTCCTCAAACATAGAAAAGTATTATTTTCTATAAAAAAAAAAATTTTTTATTTAACAAGTCAAATTTTAGGACAAAACAAATACAAAAATATTTTTGTGTATAATTATTTAAAAAAAAAAAGAAATAAATTTTTGCTTGAATCTCTGAAAAAAAATTTATTACAAAGAAAAAAACATGGAATTAAAATAATTTTAGAATTTATTAAAATTCTTATTTTCTCCTGAAAATGATTATAAAATTTTTATTAAATAAAAAATGGTTTATTTTCTTCTAAATTCGATAGAAGTAATTTTTTTTTCTTCCCTCAATATTAAAGTCTAGAACAATTTAATTCAGTATCAACAATTGAATCATTTCCATTTAATGTATAAAATTCATTAAGTCGTTTCATATGCCTTCCATTGAGATGAGTATTAAGACTTGATTTATGCTTCGTTTTGTAGGGACAAATTGGACATTGAAATTTTGGATCAACTCCACATTCATGTTTCAAATGTCTTGCCAGGCTGCTATAATAATTGTAGATTTTTCCACAATTTTTGCATGGATAGGTGACCTTTTGACCGTTGACACCACTTTGTCTTCGTAAATCTGAAAAAAAAAATAAATCATCCAACAATTAGTACAAATTTTTTCTATTGTGTAATTGAAAAATAATTATTTTTTATCGAAAAAAAAAAAAATCTCATCACTTTTTCAAATCAACACTCTTGTCACTCATGTATATTTATACTCTTGAATTTTTATTTTCATTTATTTACATTTTATAATAATTACAGTAATTAACAATTTTACAATATTTTTTTTCGAAAAAACAATGTTATTTTATTTTTACAAACATTTTTTTTTTTAATAAATATATCAACTAATTGTAAATGTTAATTTTTAAAAGTAGAACCAAATATTACAGCGATGAAACATATATATTAAAATTTTCTTGCTGGTTAATTTTGATAATTCTAAAATCAAAATAGAAATAATTTTTATTTTTAAAGAAAATTTTTTGATCAGCTTTTAACAAAATTGAATCATTTATATATATGAATATTCACCACATTAGAAAATGTTGGAATTTTCGTGGTGTCAAATTAAATAATATTGACTTTTTATTTATCAGAATTTTTTAAAATTAAAATTTTTTATAATGATTTTGAAATTTAGTATAATAATATTATAATTATTATATCGAAAAATTGGATCCATTTGATTTAATAATATTTTTTTAAATAAAATTTTAGTCAAAAATTGACTAAAAATTAGTACAAATTTTTACTAATTTAAAATAAGTTCGGTTCATTATAAAATCCAATTTATATAATTCTACTAAAAATGTTCGATAATTTTTAATTCGACACTCTTTAAATCAGAATTAGTAGAAATTTTAACTAATTTGAATTAGTGACTCATTTTTTGCTATTAAATTAGTAAAAAAAATTTTTACAATCAAATTAGTAAAATTTAAGTAATTGTAAAAAAATTTTACTATCGAATTATTAAAATTTAACTAATTAATAGTAAAAAAAATTTTTACAATCGAATTAGTAAAATTTAAGTAATTAATAGTAAAAAAATTTTACTATCGAATTAGTAAAATTTAACTAATTAATAGTAAAAAAATTTACTATCGAATTAGTAAAATTTAACTAATTAATAGTAAAAAAATTTACTAATTAGTAATACTTTACTAACGAATTAGTAAAATTTAAGTAATTAATAGTAAAATTTATCCAATTAATAGTAAAAAAATTTTACTATCGAATTAGTAAAATTTAACTAATTCAATAGCAAAAAGTAATTCATTAATTCAAATTAGTTAAAATTTGTATTAATTTAAATTTAGATCTGCAGATGAAGAATATTCATGCGTTCCGAATATTATAGAAAAATTATTTTTCTCGGTGGCATTTTTAACATAAATCCCTTAATTTCTATTCTATTATTTATAATTTATTTAAGTCAATTTTTATTTGAAGATTAAAATTTTATAAATAATAAATACATTTGGAAAAAAAATTATATATAATCGTAATAATACCATTAAATTTATAAAAAGAAATCTATAAATAGTAAAATTTGAGAAATTTTAATGACATAATTTTATTAAATTTGCGAGAATTTTTGTATTTTTGAATTTTTTTTAAAATTGTAAATTTTATTTTGTGCACTAAAAAATAGATTACCTATTTTTGTTTTGGATTTTAAAATTTTTATGAAAACATTTTTTGATCATTTTTTTTTTTTAAAGTATTAAATTGACAACGGCTATTGTGACGTTGCTTTACTGTTTTTTGACTAAACAGTTTTTATTCTTATTTTTATGTATATTGTAAAATAAATAACGACTCGAATCTTTTGATCTATTTTTAAACCTTTAAAAATAAAAATATGACGGAATTATTATAAATTTATCGAAATTTTTGAAAAATCTGACTTTTCAATTTTTTTTTTTTTTACTTTAAATTTTCCATTATTATGTTTAAATTATTAAAATTAGCGTTTTTTTTAAAAATAGTTAAACATATAATATCATTTTTTGTATAAAAAATTTTGAAGAAAAAAATGTGTATATATTATGAATGATATTTAAAAAAAGAATTTCTTTCTCGGAGGAATTCCATTCTTCTTATAACGATGAAGTACTGACTTCGAAATGTTATACAACAATTCAGCTTTTCTCAATGATAATCCTTGATCGACAGCTTCCATTGCAAGTTTTAGATTTGAACAATCTTCTTTTTTACTTCGTCTACGTGGAGGATAGTTGATAGTCTTAACTGAAAACAAAAACACAAATATAGATAATAATATTGAATTTAAATATTCATTGGTAATAATTGTTTTTTGGAATAATAAAATTACAAACTAAAATTAACGAAAATTAATAATAATAATGGTTTAGTTAATAAAGAAATTGCGAATAAAAAGACTTCTTTTTTTTTTATATACTTAAAACATTTTTTTTTTTTATTCTATTAACAAACGATTTAATAATATTATCACTATATGTAAAAAATATTCACAATGTTATTTTTACTATTATGTAAAAATATTTCGTTTTATATAATCTAATTTTACAAATATCATCAAATTCGTCAATTTTACATATTATTTTATGTACATTTTTGAAAATTAATTATAACAAAGTTATTTGATGTCTGCTAATAAGATGTCTCTTTAGATTTCCCTTAAAATTTGATTTATAATTACAAACATTGCAACAAAATGACGGTTCTTTGCCACAAGCGACTTTTTGATGAAGACGAAGACTCGATGGCCAGGAAAATTTTCGATCACACCATTCACATGTATAGACAATTCCTAAAACCAAAAAATTAGCAAATTAAAAATAAAATAATTTTAATTTAAAAAAAAAAAAATTGTTTTCATTTATATACAAAAAAGAAAATAAATAAGCTATTGAAAATTTGAAAGAAAATGAAAATTAAGCAAGAAAATAAGTGAAAAGAAAGATAGAAAGGAAATAGGAATTTATTTTATGAGAATTTTTAATATTTTTCATAAAATTTATTTTTGCAAAGATTACAACTAATTGGTATTTTTTTAAATATACCGTATATAAATTTTTTTTTTGGTTTAAGAGCTTATTAACATTCCATTGTTTCAATAAAAACTATTATAAACATTTTTTTTTTAAATAAAATATAATACACACATAAATAACATTTTTTTTCTAATAATAAATACGCATAAATTTTCCAAAAAAAATTTTTTTTTTTAAATTATTTGTATTTAATAATTTTTTAATAGGAAAAATTATTCGAAATCAAGAGAAATGTATTCTAATAATATGTTTTTGTAAACTACTTTTGTATTTTGTTCGATGGGGACAATAAGGACAACATTCTTTTGGTTCTTTTCCGCATTCGATTTTTAAATGATTTTTCATATTACGAAGCCAACGATAATGTTTTCCACATTTTGGACATTTAAATATACCCGGTTTTTTGTCGACACTTCTACTTATTGTTTTCTGTTGATATCGAATTTGTTGATTATTCAATGTGAAATTTGATTTTTGTTGTGAAATTCGAATTGATGATTCATGTGATTGATGATATCCCCATGTTGACATTCCAGGTACAACTGAAAAGAAATAAAATTGTTTTTTTTTTTTTTTTGATTACATAAAATTGAAGTAATTAAATATTAATTCGTGGTGTTAAATAAATGCTTGCCAGTGTTAATCTCACTTTCTTAGTAAAAAAAACAAAAACAAAAAAAAATTATACTTACAAATAAGAATCCTGTAATGAGAATTATTAAAATAATTTTAGTTATATTTTTTAAGGTTGTGATACATTATATTCACCGTAAGTTTTCTAAAATAAATGATAAATTGAGCTAAACATGATAACGAATTATTATACAATTTTTTATTTCTCCACAAAATTTTAGGTCAATCTATCAAATATTTTGCGAGAAAACCTGCGAAGAAAATTTACATTTGTGAAATCACATAACTTGAAAATCTATGAATTAGAAAAATTTTTTACTATTTTTTGAATTAGTGACTATTTGCTGTGAATTAGAGAAAAATTATTCAGTAGCAAATTATAAAAAATTTTTTTTTATTTTTCAATTTTTACTAATTAGTAGAAAAAAAAATTTCTTCTAACTAGTAAAATAAATTACTAATAAATAAATAAAATAAATTTTTTTTTCAACTAATTCTTAGCAAAAATTAATGATTATTTCAAACTTAGTTAAAAAATTTTACTAAATCAAATTTCAGAGATTTTTGCATTTTATTGAAATTATTTTCAAGAGTTAATAAAAATTTTTTTTTTTTTTTTTGAAAAATTTGTTCAGTTTATTTGAAAAACTATAATAGTTTACAATAAAAAAGTTTAATAAAAATACATATTATTATTAAAACAATAATTAAAATACCTGAGAGAATGTCTTTTTTGGAAAGACAAATATAAAAAAAAAACTTATATATTCCATACTCCGAAGTGATTGTCATATAAAATAAATTCAAATCACAATAAAACCCAAACTTTAAATTTGTATTAATTTAATAAAAAAAAAAAAAATGTTTCTAAAATTCTATGTATATTATATAAATTTGTTAATTTATTATCATATATTTCATATAAAATAATGTGTAAAAAAAAAGGAACGTTGAATTTTTTTTTAGTTAATATATGATCACAAAAATTGAATCGGTAACATTATAATGACTTTGATTAAATTATTGTGTATAAATAAAAGTAATGCCACTGGAAAATATAACAATACAAAGTAAAATTTATATAAATATTTTTTTTTTTTGTTATATTAATAAATATTTTGTGTATATTTTGTGAATATTTTTCAAATATATTTTTTTAAATATTAAATATTTATAAATATTTTGTTAATATTTTGAAAATATTTTTTTTAAATATTTATAAATATTTTTTGTATATTTTTGCAAATATTTTTTTTTTTAATATTTACAATTTTTTTTCTGAATATTTTGCAAATATTTATAAATATTTTTTTTTACAATTATCGTTAAAATGTAAATTAATGTTCTGAAAGCTCGAAAGACATTCTATACAATAGAATATACAAGTTATACAATTTTTTTTTTTTTTTTTTTGTAGTCGAATTAATTTGATATACTGAAAAAAATATATTTGATTCAAATATAATCGATTTACTTGACTATTATCAAAATAAATAGCTCTGAAAAAAATTATTATTTTTAATTACCTATCAAAAAATTATAGGTTTATAAAAAATTTTTGCTAAAAAGTTTCTTATTTTTATAATAAAACTTTAAAGTCTCTCTATAAATTATTAAAAGTACAAAAAACAAACAAATAACGAAACAAACGAACATCAAATTACACCACGTTAAAATTTCGAATTATTTCTTTTCCAAAATTTATTGTAACACTAAAAATTACGAATAGAAAAAAAATGAAATTAAATAGTTTAAAAAAAAATTAGTTACATTATTTTCTTTTAATTATGTAAAAATCAAACTCAATTTTTATAGAATATTTTCGATGTAATGAAGTAAATTTATATTTATTTGATAATAGTAACAACGATTTTATTTAAATAAAATTTTTTTTTCATATATCAAATTTTTTGTATAATTAAACATGATAAATTCTTATTGGAAATTCATATTTTTTTTCCTATTTTTCTTTCTTTTTTTAATGATTTTAATTTTTTCCAACTTCGCTACAAAAAACATCTTTTCCAGGATGATTTGTTCTAATGTGTTGATATAAATTTCCTCTTTGCTTTGTACGATGAAAACAATAGGGACATTTGAATTGTGGTGGTTTACCACATTCGTGTCTCGAATGTCGTATTAATGTAGCACGATGTTGATAGTCTTTTCCACATTTTTCACAACGATAGGGAAATGGTGTTCGTTTTGCAAGCCAAATTGGAGCAAAATTTTTTATCATTGACAATACTGGCAAGTTCCTCTGTAGAATTTTTGATCTTTCACCTCTTTCTGTAAAGTAAAAATCAAAAGAAAAAAATAAATTAGATAATGCTTATTTATTAACGATGAAGAACTCTTCCTTTATTATTATTATTATTATTATTAATTTTTTTTTTAAATTACTTTTAATTATATTTTCATGCTTTTCGTCTTAATTTGCACTTAAACCACATACCATCCCTAATCGATGTACAGTATAGTATTTAAAATGTTTATTTTCTTAATATAGAATAATTTCGTGCTTGTCGAATTTTTTTAAACATGCGTTATTGAAAAAAAAAACTAATGAATTTCTAATTTAATATACTAATATTAAGATTCTAATAATTTGACTGCAATGTCAAAATTAATTCTAATTAATGAAATTCTCTATATTGAAAAAAAAAATGAATTTTAATAATCATGATTTTAGGGACGAAAGATGAAAAAAAAAATGTTTTTATACCAAAAGTGCTTAAATTACACATTTTGAATAATTTTTATTCGAATTTATGATTTTTTCATTGTATCACAATACAAAAATTTTATTTGAAATTTTTCTCCCAAAAAAATAAAAACCTACATTCTTGTAAAAATTAAAATTAATTAACCACAATTTTCAATAGAAATATATGGATAATGAAATTATTTTGAAAAATAATATTTACAATCAGAAAATCAAAAGAAATTCAATATTTAATGAAGAGGCTCTAAAATTAATTTTTGTAGAATTTTATTATAATTAGAATTTACTTTTAGCTGAATTTTTATTTTTTAAATTTCTATTTTTTAAAATTATTATTTAACTTCCATTTAATAAAATTTCAAATATTACAGAAATATTACTTAAAGAAATTTTCATTTTACAGACTTTATTTCTTTAAATTTGTCAGAATTATTATTTGCTCGAATTTTTGTTAGAGTAATCAATTAAAAAGAATTTTCATTTTACAGAAAAAATTTATTAAGAATTTTTTTTTATTTGACAGAACTTTCATTTGTTCGAATATTTGTTAGAAAAATTTAAGCTCTAATTTTTCTGACAAATATTCGAACAATTGAAAGATCTGTCAAATAAAAATTCTGTTCAATGTAAATTTAAAATAAATGAAAATTCGGCTGGGAAAAAATTATTTTTATATAATATTCTTTTTGTAAAATGAAAAATTCTGTTCAATGTAAATTTAAAATAAATGAAAATTCGGCTAGGAAAAATTTATTTTTATATAATATTCTTTTTGTAAAATGAAAAATTCTTTGAAAATGATTATTCTATCGTATAAAAATTGGAGCAAATAATAATTCTAAAAAATTCAAATTCTCTAATATTGAAATTCGATTAAATGGAATTTTTGTTAAATAATAATTCGAAGAAAAGAAAATTCAAAAAAAAAATTTTGACTAAAAGTAAATTTTCCAGCCTATAATAAAATTCTGTCAAATGAAAATTTGAAAAAAAAATTAAATTTAAAGCTTAATCATGAGTCTTAGAATTAAATAACAATATTTATTTATAAAAAATTGGTGAAAATTAAATAAAAAGTAAATATTAAAATTTCAAAAGAAAGAAAAATTTCTCTAAAAAAGTCAAAAATTTTTATAAATCATATAAATGAAATAAATAAGTAAATTTTAACACGTTTGATCGAGAACATAAATTAATTTACTCTTGTGCTTTCTTTGAATATGATCCTTAATGTGAGCTTTTTGTTTTGCACGTGAATTACAATAAGGACATATTTAAATCGTGGCCTCAAACCACATTCATATTTTAAATGACGCATTAAAATTTTCAATAAATTATAACCATTTCCACATTTTGAACACAAAAAATTCTTCTTTCTTGGCTCAGCTTTTTCATAAATTTCACTAGCATCATATTCACGATTATTGTATCTTGAATTTAATTCGCCTGAAATCATAAAATATTCCTAATTACCAATTTTATTTTCCTCAATTTCTAAAAAAAAAAACATATTTTTTTTAAATTTGAAAATGTTTACCTTGAATAAATATTTACAAAAATTTTAATGTTAAAATATAAAAAATTTGCAATTTATTACAACATAAATGTAACAAAATTTCAGAGATACAAAATATTTAAAAATTAAATATATACAAAAATTATAGAATATAAAATGCTTTTTCTAAATTTTCTTTTATGAAACAAGAAAAATGATTTTTAAACTTCAAGTTTCAAATCGAAAATATAAACTTCTTTGCCAGGATGTTTTCGTCGTATATGCGCATAAACTGGCGAAGTTTGTTTACTTCTATGATTACAATAGGGACATTGAAATCTTTTTTCATGTCCACATTCATATTTTAAATGTCGACTTCTCGTTCCTTTTAATGCAAATTTTCTACCACATCGTTTACACTGATAGGGTTTCTTTACAATTGAAGAAAAATAATTTTCCTCTTGTAAATTTTCGCCCGGTGATGACAATTGTGAATCTGAAACACAAAAATAAAGATAATAAAATCTATTCTTAAAAATGTGATATAAATTTATTTTTTGTTAATAATTATATAGGTAAAAAAAAGTTTTTATATATTCAAATCGTGTAGATAATTTCAAAAAAGATTTATTTACTGCTTTATACATGATTATGTCAAATAATAAATATATAAACTATTTATTTTAAAAAAAAATTATATTCTATTTAGAAAATAATGTTGACTTTGACTTGATTTAATCTTTTTAAATAATAATACTCTTAAATACTCAAAGATCAACTTTGTTGAAAATATATTCAATTTTGAATCTGTCGAATTATTATAAATTATTATTAGAATTATAAAATAGATTATTGTCAACGCTCTTTTTTTTATAACTTATGATTCGAAATAATTAACACTAATTGAAAACTATATATAAATAAAATAACAATATTTTTATATTATTTTGAAACTATTTTCAATTTATCTATATATTGCACTGTAAAAACTGATTTTTTTTTGTTTGTAACACTATTGTAGTCAATTTTAAGACGCCTTCGGAGATTTTTCTTTATGTAAGCTCGATACATAACCTAAAACTAATAAACCGGCGAAGATGCGGCAACGTTCGTTGATAAACGCAACTGCGCTTGCGCTACTATAACTCCTCTTATTGGTAGAAAAAAGGCGCTCTTATTTAAAATGGTTTAATATAAGAAAATGGAGACGCTTGCTTTTCACCGAACGGTCAATAGGTCGAACAGACAAATTGTCGAAAAGCCATAACCTCGAAAAGCCAATACATCGAACGGACAAAAAATATCGATAAGCCAAAATATCGAAAAGCCAAAACATCGAACAGCCAATACGTCGAACGGACAAAATGTCGAAAAATTTTATTGACTTAACTATAATTATACTTGAGTCAATAAAATTTTTCGACATTTTGCCTGTTCAACGTATTGGCTGTTCGATGTTTTGGCTTTTCGATATTTTGGCTTATCGATATTTTGTCCGTTCGATGTATTGGCTTTTCGACATTTTGTCAGTTCGATGTATTGGCTTTTCGACATTTTGTCTGTTCGACGTATTGACCGTTCGGTGAAAAGCAAGCGTCTCAAGAAAATGGTTACAAAAATTAAAAAACAGTTTCTTATATTGAAAAACAATTTTAAATAAGAGCGCCTTTTTTCCTACCAATAGGAGAGTTACAGTAGAGGTAAAATTCCTGAACTGTCACAGGTCCAAAAATGAAGTCTACGGGATCGAGCCAAGATTTTCAGGGATTGTTGTCCTATTGGATAGATCTTCGAATACCAAGTATTGTGAAGTTTTATCAAAACCTGTAGGATGTGGAGGGGGTTGAAATTTCCCACTTTTGATGAACACTCACCTTTTCAAGCCTTTGTAACTTTTTTCCTTTTTGTCGTACAAAAATTTCACTATAAGGTTTTTTTTAGGTTTTTTTACGTACATTTTGATAAAAATTATTAATTTTTAAAAAAAAATTTTTTTGACCCTTTTTTTGCAAAAATAAAAATAAATTTGTATTTTTCTCGACAAGAGGTATTTTTAATTTTTTTAAAAATATTTTCATTCGAAAGCTGAGATTTTTTCCGATGAAATATGTAATTTCCAGGAGGGCGTTTTTTTTTTTCTTCGAGTAATGAAAAAAAGAGTAAAGAGGTGCACCAAGTATCTCGCGCAACTGATGCGACGCGACATCTGTTTATTCATTGGTATATACAGCATAACTTTACGCTAGTAAATTTCATGAAACATTATTATTTCTCTACTTAATTAATATAATATGTGATTAAGAATATCATATTTTGTTGTATTTTAATAATTGAACAAAACTCATAACGACTAACCGGATTCACTAAAAGAGTTTTGTCACTCAAAATGTTTTAGTTATATAATATATTTTATTTACTATTTTATATTTTTCTAAATTGAGTTAATATTTCGTTGATACCAATTGAGAGTCATTTATAACGTTTAAAAGATTCATGTTTTCGTGAATGTTATAACATGTAGAACATATAGTCCATTCCAAGTTTCTATAAGGCAAGAGTATCTGTACTCGATCTATTTGCATTAACTAGTTTGTACTGTTTATTCCTATTAACTGTCGATTAAGAATTTTCAAAGTTTAGGAAAGGTGTCTTTCTGAAAGTATTATTTTGACAATGACGTCAAGTCTGATAAAATCCTGGCGAAGCCAATGCTTTAATCCTCTAAATAAATTTCGGCACAACTCGGTTAATTTGCGTCAGGTTTCCAAAAATCTAATTTAGACATACCAACAGACGCAGTAGTGTGCGTCTCGTGTAGAGTTGAACTTTATAAATTAGCGAAAAAACGGTCGTTAGATTCTTGTCAAGCTGAAACTGGACATTCGTAGATTTTATTTTTGAAGAACTAGAAAAATTTAAATCACTTTCATCATCAGAAATATCAGTTTCAAAAATTCTTTCATGATTTTCATCAACATTATCCGATTGATGCGGATCAGGAATGGTTTCAGCTTGAGGAGAATCTAACGACCGTTTTTTCGCTAATTTATAAAGTTCAACTCTACACGAGACGCACACTACTGCGTCTGTTGGTATGTCTAAATTAGATTTTTCGAAACCTGACGCAAATTAACCGAGTTGTGCCGAAATTTATTTAGAGGATTAAAGCATTGGCTTCGCCAGGATTTTATTAGACTTGACGTCATTGTCAAAATAATATTTTCAGAAAGACACCTTTCCTAAACTTTGAAAATTCTTAATCGACAGTTAATAGGAATAAACAGTACAAACTAGTTAATGCAAATAGATCGAGTACAGATACTCTTGCCTTATAGAAACTTGGAATGGACTATATGTTCTACATGTTATAACATTCACGAAAACATGAATCTTTTAAACGTTATAAATGACTCTCAATTGGTATCAACGAAATATTAACTCAATTTAGAAAAATATAAAATAGTAAATAAAATATATTATATAACTAAAACATTTTGAGTGACAAAACTCTTTTAGTGAATCCGGTTAGTCGTTATGAGTTTTGTTCAATTATTAAAATACAACAAAATATGATATTCTTAATCACATATTATATTAATTAAGTAGAGAAATAATAATGTTTCATGAAATTTACTAGCGTAAAGTTATGCTGTATATACCAATGAATAAACAGATGTCGCGTCGCATCAGTTGCGCGAGATACTTGGTGCACCTCTTTACTCTTTTTTTCATTACTCGAAGAAAAAAAAAAACGCCCTCCTGGAAATTACATATTTCATCGGAAAAAATCTCAGCTTTCGAATGAAAATATTTTTAAAAAAATTAAAAATACCTCTTGTCGAGAAAAATACAAATTTATTTTTATTTTTGCAAAAAAAGGGTCAAAAAAATTTTTTTTTAAAAATTAATAATTTTTATCAAAATGTACGTAAAAAAACCTAAAAAAAACCTTATAGTGAAATTTTTGTACGACAAAAAGGAAAAAAGTTACAAAGGCTTGAAAAGGTGAGTGTTCATCAAAAGTGGGAAATTTCAACCCCCTCCACATCCTACAGGTTTTGATAAAACTTCACAATACTTGGTATTCGAAGATCTATCCAATAGGACAACAATCCCTGAAAATCTTGGCTCGATCCCGTAGACTTCATTTTTGGACCTGTGACAGTTCAGGAATTTTACCTCAGTAGCGCAAGCGATTTGTAGCCCCGATTTTAACGAATATTTCCGAAAATACTCGAATGTACACCAGTAAACTCAAGGCCAGATATGCCTACACTTTTTTGTCCTTTTCTAACGCACGTGTTGTCATGGCAACAAGTCCGTTAGAAAAGAACAAAAAAGTGTAAGCACATCACTAGCCACGAGTGTACCATAAATTGATGATGACAGATAAATTAATACAAAAAAATTTACAGTCTGTCTTCTAAAAAAAAAAAAAAAAAAAAATTATTTAAAATACATCCGTTTTTACAGTGTTTGCACTATCCAAAAATGATTCGGGCATATTTGGATGATATGATTTTATGTGCTTTACAATATGAATTTTCTGATATTTTCGTGCACCACAATGAAGACAAATAAATCGCGGTGGCTTCCGACATTGATAGCGTAGATGCATTACTAATGATTTTTTCCATTTGTAGACATTGTTGCATTTTGGACATTGAAACATTTCACATGTTTGATTTATTCCATCCTGGCAGAAAACAACATAATCTCCCATATTTGTTTCGTTACCTGAAAAGTGAATTAAAAAAAAAAATAAAATCGTACACATATTAAAAATTAAATCAAGCAATAAATATAATATATTTAGTCTAAAATTTGTTATTGAAAAAAAAATAAAATAAAAAAATGGGCACCAAACTTTTTTTTTCCAACAGAAGCACATATATAGAATACTTTTAATTAACTAAAAAACTACTTTATAAAACCAACAGAGAAATAAAATGACAATAGGAATGAAAGATCTTTCGTATATATATATGTACTATATAGTGACAAGAATAATATATAAACATGCTGATATATATATATATAGAAAACAATTTACTTTTATTAAAATTTATTATTTTTATTATACAAGGAAAATTTCTTATTCTTAAGAAAGAAAACGGAAAAATTTAATTCATAAACAATTTTTCGTTGATTATAATTCTTTTTAAAAATCAATTGTAAAAAAAAAATTCTTATTTAAAATACGATTTTTTTTGTTTTAAATTATAATTATATATATTTATAGATATCATTTTCTAATTAAACAAAAATTGAAAATATCACTTAACAAAAAATTATTTCTAATATAGATATATTATAATTTCAAAATGAGGGGAAAATAATATATAACTGATACAAATAACAAAATAGTACTTTATATAATAAGTCTCACTTTTTAGGCATAGAAAACGTATCAATAAAACGCATTTTATAGCAGACGATGTTATAAATACTACTGCGCATGCGCAAATCATTTCTAGTTCTTTTTTTATTTAACGCTAGTTAATTTATTTTTTAGGGAACAGTCACAGCTCAACTATCTAAATAGGGTCGTCATGGTAACGTATAAGAGTGAGAGAAATAAAGGATATTCTTATTTCTTTCACTCTTATACGTTACCATGACGACCCTACTTAGATATAGCTGATTTGTAGCCATACCTTGTTACAATTTGTCATAATTCTCGTCAACTACCGCACCCTGCTCAAGTGAAAATTTAGTGACTTTATTGTTAAAATTAAATGTTACTATAAAGTCGCTACATTTTCACTAGAGCAGGGTGCGGTAGTTGAGAATTATGACAAATGGCGAATGGGGACAATGGATACCAACCAAACACTAGTTTCTTTTTGACACGATTATTTGATTTACGTAGTTATACATTCCATCTGACTTAACTATGTAAGTCAAATAATAATCGTGGCAAAAAGAAACTAGTCTGTTATAAAAAATACTAGAAGTGATTTACGCATGCGCAGTAGTATTTATCACATCGTTATTATAAAATACTATATTTATTTCTATTTCTAAACTTGAAAAATATTGTCTCTTCTTTTATGTAATATTGAATATACATAATAAGTATCAGTTTTTATTTCCGATTGACTAAACCAAGGTGTATTATATACGATTTTGGGGTCGCTGAACACGAATATGTTTCCGTTTTGCTTGATCACGTTTGAATGTTTTTCTAACCTCAAAAAATATATTGGATTTTATGTGACAGAGAAAATTGTATAAATATCAACAAATTTACTTCAATTTCGGTATCCAGGGGTTTTTGGAAATGCTAATTATGAATTTGAAGTCAAAATTTAAAATGACGGTTCCAATATGTCGTTCGAATTTGAAAAAAATGATTAAATTTTCATTTAATATTTATTTATTTTTTTTTTAATCGGGTATTTAAAGGTTTTTGTGGTTACTGATAACAATTCTAAAGTCAGATTTCTAAAATTTAAATCGAATAATTATTTTTAAAAAAATTTCCACCATTTTGGATTTTTAAAAAATCTGATTTCAAATTCGTAATCAGCGATTCCAAAAACTCCTAAGTTTTATAAAAATTCGTTCAACATATTGTACCCGCCATTTTGAATTTTCGAAATCTGACTTTAAATTCGTAATCGGCGACACCAAAAACTCCTAAATACCAAATTTAAAATAAATCCGTCAATAATTTATAACAAAAATTTCTGTCACATAAAATCCGATATATTTTTTGAGGTTAGAAAAGAATTTTGACAGTTTCGAACAAAATAGATTCAGATTCGTGTTCAGCGACCCCAAAATTATACAATACACTTGATCTAGTCAAAGATAACTTTTATCGATTTTTTGTTGTGATCTTCTTTAAATTATTTGCTTTATTTTCATTATCATTTACTACCAAGATTACGTCGTGTTAATTTAGTTTGTGTTGCAATGTCAATGCAAAAAAATTCTCTATTAGGATGTACGCTACGTATATGGGACCAAACATGTGTTCGTTGACGAAAATGATGTTTACAATAAGGACATTCAAATCGTTGTAAAGAATTACACTCGTAATTGTAATGACGGAGTAAGTGACTCCGATGTTTATAACTTCGATGACAATTTGGACAGTAATGTCGATTAGAATTTGATGGCATTACTCGATTATTATCCTCTGTTCTTACTCGATACATTCTATACATTGCTCCTGAAAAAAATAAAAATTACATTCGTCAATAAAAATACGAAAATATATATTTTTTTTCAATTTAGTGTTAATATTTCAGTGTCAGTTTTTCTTTTTTAATGAGGATCAATATTTTTTTTTAAATTCAATAACAGTTAACGTACACTGAGAGATGATTTATATTTTTTTAAATTAAAAAAAATTCAGAAAATTAAATGATGAATTTTTGGGTTAGGAATAGTTGTAAATTGAGGTAACAAGTACCAACTGTGCGTGACACAAAAATATTGGGATCTGAAATACTGCGATACGCCATCTGGTGACGACCTCGTTGTGTCAGCCATTTTTCGTTTCATCCTTTTTAAAATATATGTAGAAGAAAGAGATAAAAAATCAAGATGGCTGACGCAACGAGGTCAGTTTCCCCATAATTCCCTATGATTTCAGATCCCAATACAGATAAGGCAAACGCACAATAGGTTAGCGAAAGTCGTTCGCGAATGAGATGTATGAGATAGAAAAGGATAGGAATATATCTCTGTTTTTTTCTAACTCATTTTCACGTTCGCAAACGTCTTTTGTGAATCTATTTCGCTTAGGCCTATAATTATGCTGAAATGATAAAAATTATTGAGAAACGAAAAATAAATTATATTTTAATAAACAAAATTATATTAATATAAAATTTTATTGTACTTAAAAATAAGGGTCAATATAAATATTCCTTAAATCTAATTTCCCCTTTTCTTTATTGTATTACAAGGTCCAGCAGTGTTACCAACACGAAGGTTAACATTGTATTACAATTTCGAACATAACCTATATAACTTTGACAATTGATTTTTGAGCCAACGCAGAATAGAAACGTAACCGGAAGAATGAGTTAGAGAAGGACAAAGAATATGTCTATCCTTCTCTAACTCATTCTTTCGGTTGCGATTCCGTTTCTATTATTCTGCGTTGTCCTTTTTTAGCGCATCCATTGCCAACTGTCGATAAAAAATTTATCTCACGTGTTCCACTTTTCCTATAATTTCAGTTTGTTATTATTGAAATTATAAAAAAATCTGTTTTGTTAAAAAAAACAATTTTATACCCTCCCAAGTAAAATGTTTTAGAATTTCAATATATACACGGAAACAACAAACTAACTATTTTAGCACCAAACTGCTTTATCCTTTATTAGTATACAATTTCGTTTACCTATTAAAGTATGATATAATGCTTTTTTAGTTTAAAGTAAGTTTATACTAAATAAGTATAATGGTTATACTCTTATAATAATAGCCTAAAGTACCTAAAGTAGCAAGAGCTTCTTCCTTTTTGGTGGATAAATTCTTGCAACCTGCGTATTGGCCACGTCTCCCTCCCTTTCCAACCATCGATATTTCGATATATCGATATAGGCCAAAACGCAGGTTGCAAGAATTTGTCCACCATAAAAAGGAAGAAGCTCTTGCTATTTTAGGTAGACTATATGTCGTACTTCGCGGGCATCAATTTTATGCTTTTAAAGTACGTCACTATTACTATAAGAGTATAACCATTATACTTATTTAGTATGGACTTACTTTAAACTAAAAAAGCATTATTTCATACTTTAATAGGTAAACGAAATTGTATACTAATAAAGGATAAAGCAGTCTGGTGCTAAAATACATAGTTAGTTTGTTTTTTCCGTGTATATAATATTAAGAAACTGAAATTGTAGAAATAGTGGAACACGTGAAATAAATTTTTTATCAACCGTTGACAATGGATGCGCCATGGACGTAAGAAGTAAATGGACCCAGCACAAAGTTGCGGGGTGGGGACTCATGTAGGTAAGAGGAGAACTGTTCAGTGCGCATGAATTGGTGGAAATTCTGTGATTGGTCGAACATTGCGTCGTGTATAGCAGACGATGCAAAATGGAAATCGACTATTGTTTGTTGACAATGTGTCTAGCGGTTTTAATTATGCATTCTATTATAATCTTAGAATAAGTAAAACATGGTAAAAAAATATGAAAAATGCATTATTAAAACGTGTGAAAATTCTCGGACTATTAAAACAAATGGAAATAAGAAAAATGTGACATATCACAGGTAAGTATTTATCTCGTGTTTCTCTGTTTGTTCACGGTACAGGTTATGTTTTTAACAATTTTTATGTGACATTTTTTAATTATTAATTTCATTATTTATAGAAATAGTTGATCATATTTCTTTTAAATGTATCTATTCATAATTTATTTTTATTAATTTTTTTATAATTCATTTTGTATTATTAATAACATTATTATATCGTGTTATATTTTATTTATTGCATATTGTTTTGTATTTGGAAAATATCTGTTTCATATTAAATATTTACAGAAAAATGTTATTAATTAATTTAATGGACACTTTTTTGAAAAACATATTTTTTTAGATTGAAATTTACGGATTTTATTACAAGTTACTTTTTATAATTATGTTATTCGTTTTAAATTACGCGCGCCGGCGCAAGCGTACTAAACGGCCAATCAACGTACTTCCACCAATGCCTCACCCTTCACCGAAGATCGGTTTTACCCCCCTTGTCTATCAAACATACAACGTGCTGGGTCCATTTACTTCTTACGTCCATGGGATGCGCGCACATTGTCTCATCCTAAAAAAATGAATGCAATTTTGCTATATTGTGGAAACAGCCTTATAATTTTTAATCAAACTTGGGGATCTTTCTTGAACAGTATATCATTCGTTACAATATCAACACAATACATTTCTTTATTTAGATGATTAGTACGTATGTGAGACCAAACATTTGTTCGTTGTCGATAACGATATTTACAATATGGACATTCAAATCTTTGAGGAATTCCACATTCATATTTATAATGACGCTGCATGTGTGAACGTTGTTTATAACTTTTATTACAATTTGGACAAAAATGTCGTCCCTCGAGATGATTTTCTAACTTCAATTGTTGATAATTCATTTGCACTGGACCGAGTAATTCTGTAAAATTGAAAATAAAAATTCTTGATTAATAAAATATTCAAGTTTTTTAAAATACACATAATTTTATAAATATATATATATAATTATAATAAAATTATAACTACTTTCAGAAAACGAATTTTATTTAAAAATTAACTTAAAGAAGAAAAATTATATTTCGCAATAATAAAATAAAATAATAAAACACATACACAAAAAAGGAGAATAAATTTAACGAAAATGTATTTTAACATTTACATATTACATCTTAATATTAAAACTTAAAAGTATACATATTCGATAAAATTAGAGGAAATAAAAATTAAATACTCTTTCATATACACTTACTGTACAGTATATAACTGAATAGAATTTTTTTTTTTTTTTTAAGAGTATTTACACTCTTTGAAATAAATAGAGTAATAAATTTTTCGTCACAATAATGATTTTTCAAGTTAATATAAAAATTAAATGAAATTCTATTTTATAATATTAACAATAATTAAAATGAAAAAAAAAATTAAGAAAAATTTCAATTTTAAATTTATAGTCATAATAGCGAAAGATCGATGTAACAAACAGGTTCAGTTGGATGTTTCCTGCGAATATGACGATAAATGTGATCCTTTCGTTTATTTCGAAAACCACAATGTGGACAGGCATACTTCAATTCAGAATTATTGCTTCGACTTCTGCTGTTTTTACTACGAGGATAGTATTTTGGAAAATTTAAAGCTCCCACCCAGTCTGTGGACAGTTTTTTAAAAATAAAATTAATTTTTTTTAAAAAAAAATGAAAAACAACGAAAAAGGGCAAAATTAAATTAAATATTTAGTAAAATAATAATAATAATAAGTGATGAATTTTCAGTATAGTGAATAATGATTATAAAAAAAAAATATTAATAAAAATTTTATATTATTAAACATAAAATGCAAAATGTATTTTGCAAAAAACTGATTGTTCACGTAAAAAATCAGTTCTATATCTTCCACCAAAACGTCGCACCAATTTGATCATGCAAAAAAAGCATGTTATGAAAAAAAAAAATTTTTTCCGAATCTCATGCAGTGATGATTAAGCCCGATGAAAATGAATTTTTTTTTTTGGAAATGATACAAAATCATGCTTTACTTCTTTTTTTTTTTTTGTCTTAGTAAAAATTATATCGGAAATAATATTTTTAAAGAAAAATTCCTAAGAAAATATCAAAATTCAATTGATATATTCATGTGAGGTTTGTATTTTTTTTTTTTTTATTATTATTATTTCTGTAAAGAAACAATTTTTTCCAGAAACATAATTTTTATTTTACAAACATAAACAAGTTGTAACATTTAAAAAAAAAATTATACATTCGTATATTATCAATTTTTTTATAGAAAAAAAAAATTAAATAATATGTTTCTATCGATAGCAGAAATTTTTTTTTTAAAAATACTAATAAAAA
The DNA here is from genome assembly GCF_019393585.1 of Leptopilina boulardi. Classification (NCBI taxonomy): domain Eukaryota; kingdom Metazoa; phylum Arthropoda; class Insecta; order Hymenoptera; family Figitidae; genus Leptopilina; species Leptopilina boulardi. Next base: position 1,348,014 of record NW_026137665.1, on the reverse strand, counting down.
TTCTTTTTTTTAACAAATAACAGAAAATTGCTTAAAATTATATTTTGCAGAAATTTTTTTTTTAAAAATACTAATAAAAATTCTTTTTTTTAACAAATAACAGAAAATTGCTTAAAATTATATTTTTTTTTGGTAAAATTTTTTTTAAAACTCAATATATACTGCGTGTATTGACTATTCAAAGACGAGTTAACATTTTTATGACTTAATGTTCTTTTTATATATAAAAATAAAAATAAATCTCTAGGAAGCAATTTAAAAAAAAGAACGCATGGATATTCGCCACATTAGATCTGTCGGAATTTTTATGGTGAATTTTCATTTGGCAAATTTTGTAGAAAATAAATTTTATAATGAGCTGAATTTTCATGTAGAATTTCTATTGAAATAAATTCTGATTTAATAGAATTTCTATTTAACTGAACTTTTATAAAGCAAATTTTCTAATACATCAATTTTTTTCAAATAATTTTCCATTTAACATAATTTAAGTATATGGAAATTTTCATAAATAAAAAATTTTTATTTAACTAAATTGGTTTTTTTTTCATCGAATTTAAATTTATTTGAATATTCACTTAACTGTATTTTCATTAATTGAAAATTTCCACTTAGCAGAATTTATATAATTACAAAATTATTATTTAACAAAATTTTTATTTGACCTAATTTCTATTTAACAAAATTGTCATTTAACAGAAATTTTTTACTTAGCTGAATTATTAAGTTAGAAAATTCTTATTTTACCGAAGCTATATTTGACCGAATTTTTACTTGTCCAAATTTTCATTTGATCAATGTTGCCAACTACCTTTACCAATTGTAACTGCGCTTGCGCTGCTTTAACTCTCTGATTATCAGAAAAAGGCGCTCTTATTTAAAATTCCATAATATAAGAAAATGATAAATTAAAAAAATTTTAAGTGTTAAATTTATAGTTTTTATGTTAATTATGTTTTTTTAAAATAAAAATTAATTTTAATAAATAAACATAACTAAACATTAAAACAATTAATTTATTAATATATTCATTATGTAAATAAATTATTAATATATATTTATTATAATTTTAATAATAAATTAAAAATTTTCTTTAAGTAAATATTTTCTTATATTAAAGAATTTTAAATAAAAGCGCCTTTTTCAACCAATAAAAAAGTTTTAGTAGCGCAAGCGCAGTTGTGTTTAGTGAAGGTCATTGACAACATTTATTAAATAATTCGGACAACTAAAAGTTCGGTCAAATGAAGTTTCGTTGAAACAAGAATTCTTGTATACTTAAAAATTAAGCTAAGTAAAATTTCTGTTAAATAAGAATTAGGTTCAATAAAATTTTTTTTCAATAAATTTTCTTAAATAAGAATTTATAGAAATTTTGCTAAATGGGAATTCAGTTAATGAAAATACCGTAAAATAAATATTTGAATAAGGTGAAATTCGATAAAAAAACCAATTCAGTTAAATAAAAATTTGTTATTTATGAAAATTTTGCTATACTTAAATTATGTTAAATGGAAAATTATTTGAAAAAAATTCGATGTATTAGAAAATTTGCTTCATAAAAGTTCAATTAAATAGAAATTCTATTAAATCAAAATTTATTTAAATAGAAATTTTTCGATATGAAAATTCGTTGTATTATAAAATCTACCTTATAAAATTTTACTAAATAAAAATTCAATAATTTTTAATTCGACACTATAAAAATTCCGACAAGTCTAATGTAGAGAATATTCATGCGAACCTGCAAGAAATATATATACATCACAATTTTTAAATTAAAAATAAAAATTTTTTTCTATGCTTAATTGCTTTCATTAATGTCAAGAGCATAAACAGGATTGTCACGATGATTTGTCTTAATATGTGAATAAACGTGACTTCTGTGTTTTCCAATATAAGAGCAATAAGGACATCGAAATCGAGGATTTTTTCCACATTCATATTTTAAATGCCGATGTAATCCCCTGTACCACCTGTATGTATTTTGACATTTGTGACATTGATAATTTCCTCTCTCATCAGTCTTGTGCGTTACAATAGACGAATGTTTTCGCTTCAATCCCAATTGTTCGCTTGCTATTGTCTTGATCATGGAACATACTGAAAATAAATAAATATCAATTATAACGAAATTCAATTTTCAATTTATTAGAAAGAATGAAAAACATTTTTTTTTATATATATATTTTTCATGCTAAATATTATACTTTTTTTTTAATTGTATAACAAAAATAATTTCAAATTGTTTAACATTAATGTAGAATTTATTTTTTTATTACAAAAAACAAAAATTTTAATACAATTTAATTTGCGATTTATTTTAAATACAATTTAATAAAATGTATTGTAAACATTTCCCTGCCTTCGGAAAGTAAAAAAAAAATTAATTTAAAATTATAAATATTCAAATTTTTTTTATTTTTAAACGATTTTCAATGAAGAAATCTAAAAAATGAATAACTTTCTTCTTTCCTGAAAATATTAAAAGTTATAGCTGAATTTTTAAAATAATTTCTATAATAAAGAAACATTTTTTTAAAAATAATATTGCACAAAATAATTACCTAATTCATATTTTCTTTTTCCTTTTTATTAAAAAATTTCTTTTTAATAATATAAATTGAAAACAAAAATGTACAAATTTTTTTTTATACAAAATTAACATTGTATAATGAAGTAAAACTGTTCAAATTATTTAAGTACACTTTAATTAAATGAAAATGTACAAATTATATTTATAAATAAACAACTTCATTTTGGCACACATTCATTTAAGAATATACACATAAAATGTAAAACAAAAATTATTCTTTTTCTTTCTCTCTTTTCACTCAATTTGTAACCACACACAAGTGGAGCAAAAACACATGACTAATCACCTAATATTAATTAGGTTTCACTATATTACTATTTATATTTGCATTAATACTTATTTTTTTATCAGAACCAAAATTATTTTTGTTGTTCCATGACACTTTAAATTTTATAAATTGAAACTGATATAGTTATTGCCGATTCTATATTATATATGGAAAGAATTTCTTTTTGACAACTTAGTGGTTAATTTTGGACTGACTAAAGCTGCTTCTACAACGCCCTTTTTTCATTTGTTTAGACCAACGTACAATAGAAAAGGACACAAATATATATCTCTATCCTTTTCTAACTCATGCTTCATGTTCGTGAAGGTTTTCTGTTGCATCGACATTATTCTGTTTAGTAAAATTGTAAAGGAGCATTTACATTGTTTTTTTTATTTTCATTGAGGGGATATTTTTTTTTAAACTAACCAAAATTTGATATAAAAGCAAATTTTTTTAACCCGACAAAAAAAAATGTTTCGTTGCACGAATATTGATCAAAATATTTTTGTCCTTCAAAGTAAATTTTTTATTACTAGTGCACAAATAATACAATTGTCAACTATAGAAACTACAATCGACAATGGTTCTGATAAATGTGCAATATTTCAGGAAGATAAATATTTTCCAAATTAAATAAAAATATATTTTTCCTCATGATATTATTTATTATTAGCAAAAAATGACTAAATATTAGTCAAAAGGTAACTGAAAAAAAATATAATAAAAAAAAAATAATAATAAAATAATAGTTGAATTAGTTGCAAATAGTTTACTGAAATTTTCAGTATTTTGACATAACCAAAATCCCCATTCGCCATTTGTCATAATTCTCGTCAACTACCGCACCCTGCTCTAGTAATAATTCAGTAACTTTATTGTTAAAATTAAAAGTTACTATAAAGATACTAACTTTTCACTAGAGCAGAGTGCGGTAGTTGATGAGAATTATTACAAATAGCGAGTGGGGACAATGGAAACCAACCCCACTTATGGTGTTCAGGGTGCGGAAGGTCACTGCTTTTGCACGCAAAATATATGAAGAACTTGATTGGTCGGTTCTAATGTAAAACTATTTTTTCTACTGGATGGGTTGGTTTCCATTGTCCCCACTCGCCATTTGTCGTAATACTCATCAACTACCGCACTCTATTCTAGTGAAAAATTAGTGACTTTATTGTTAAGGCTGCAGTCCCATGGCAGCGTTTTGCGTTGCGTTTTGTCACTAGACCATGAGTGTAAAAGAGATGCAGATATGTGTTTGCTATGTTTACACTCAGGGTCTAGTGACAAAACACAACGCAAAACGCTGCCATGGGACTACAGCCTAAAATTAAAAGTTACCATAAAGTTACTGAATCTTCACTAGAGCAGGGTGCGCTAGTTGACGAGAATTATGAATTGACAAATGGTGAGTAGGGACAATGGAAACCAACCGTTGTGACATAAATATAATAAGGTTGGTTTCCATTGTTCTCAATCGCCATTAGTCATAATTCTCGTCAACTACCGCATCCTGCTCTAGTAAAAAATTTAGTGACTTTATTGTTAAAATTAAAAGTTACTAAATTTTTACCAAAGTAGGGTGCGGTAATTGACGAGAATTATGACAAATGGCGAGTGGGGACAATGGAAGACAACAAATTATTTTATTGGTTCATGGTGTATTGTGTAAAGCCCTTAGATTAAGGCTCTAAGCAAAATGAATTGACGGTTACGAACATAGATGACTAGAAAATCAGATAGAAAAAGACATACTGTTTCTATCCTTTTCTATCTCATGCAAAACGTTCGCGAAGCAATTGTGTTTAGAGCTTAAAGGCCTAAACAGAATAGATCGCGAATGAGAACGCAAGCATGTGATAGAAAAGGACAAACGATTTTTTTGTCCTTTTCTATCACATGGTTGCGTTCTCGTTCGCGTTCTACTCTGCGTTGGGCTTTAAGCTGACTCTACATTGGCAACAAAAAAAGTGAACGTGCTGCCAATGTAGAGTCAGCTTAACCAATGTATACACCAGTCGCCATGAACTAATAAAATTATTGAAGTGTCAAGGCAGTTCTAGAATAGGTGCGAAAGCCAAGTACAAGTGCAAATCTGATGAGTTAAATAGAGATAGATAAACTACTTATCCCTTTTGCACTCAAGAGATTATCACTTGGACTTGCACTTGTACTTGGCTTTTGCACCTATTCTGGAACAGCCAAAAAAACAATAACAGTTGATTGTATAGCAAATATTCCGGTAATTTGGAGAATATTCATGCGCCTCAGCAATAATTTAAATTTTAATACTCATTTTATAAAAATGTTGTTGTTGGACGTTGTTTCAATGAAAATAATTTCACAGAACGTGCCTCTTCTCCCGAATGTCTTGCTCTCACATGTCTATAAATATTACTTGAACATGACGCTTTTATGTGACAATAGGGACACTTATATTGATGTCCCTGTCCACAAAAATAACGTAAATGCCTTAGAATAGTCGTTTTTTGTGTAAAACGACGTGAACAATTTAAACATTCATATCTCTTATGTTCATTGGGATAAATTTTAAATCTAGGATTTCCATCGTTGAAATTTTCTCGCGATTGTTCTTCAGCGTGTAGAGATGCATATTTCGCCAAGTGTAAATAAATACCTGGAAAAAAAAAATAAAATATAAAATGTCATTAAATAATATTCGAAATTTTGTTGATAAAAAAAAAAAAAAAAAAAATTAGAAATAATCATGCAAAATAACGTTTTACACTTTTTCAGGCCAGAAAAAAAACATTTAACGAGCAAAATTTATACATAAAATATTTTTTAAAATTAGTAAATTATTTTTCAGATACTCACTTTTAGAAATATTCCATAAAAAATGTTTTTTCATAACTATTTTTTAATAAAAAGAAAATTTTAATAAAAATATTTCTTTAATGAACATTTTTAATTATTGTACAGAAAAAAAATGTTTGAATTAAAGATTACATTACAATTTGCAAAAAAAAACAATTGTACTATATTTACAGTCGATGCAATAATTAAAAAAAAATGGTTTTTTCAAATTAAGGTAATTTGAGATAATATACAGAATTTCCTGAATGGTATGTTTTTATGTGATATGCAATACTTCCTGAATGTTTCGCTAATTTAGGACAATATGGACATTTCAAACGAACTCCACAACCACAAAAATGTTTTAAATGATAGTTTAGGTCCTTTAGTCTCTTAAATGATTTATTACACTTGGGACATAGATGTGACGAATAATTCCACAGTCCACTGTTGATGTAATAGTTCCAATCTGAAAAAAGAAAATTAGAAAAATAATGTAACAATAAATGAAAATTTTATTTTAATTCTATTTTTACTTTTTTTTCAAAGTATATTTTAATATTAATTTTTAAGTGACATGTAAAAATTATATATGAGGCTAATTAAAATAGTTTCTAAATAAATATTTTATGTAATTTAATTTTTGCGAGCATTCATCACGTATTCTGTCAAAATTATTTGTACTACAAAAAATACACACAGATACACACTAATTAAAATAATAAGTATTTTAATTAAATAAAAATATATTTGTCTCAAAGAGATAACTATATATTTGTATCAAATAAAAATTTTGTTTGAAACATATAACATTTAATGTGGCACAAGTAAAATTTTTATTTGCGAACTGAAGAAACTTTATTTAATACAAATAATATTTTTATTTACGAATTGAATAAAATTTATTTGACGCAAATAATATTTTTATTTGCGAACTGAATAAAATTTATTTGAAACAAAGAAATATTTGTTTGAAACAAATAAATGTGAAGGGTTTTGAAGAAAATGACCTAAGAAGGAAAAAATTATAGGTTATGTTTATGATAGTTTAATTTTACCTTACGATTAAAAGTTCCTTTTTTATTATATGTAAAATAAAAATCACTTTTTATTTTCAATGTAATAAAAACTTAAAAAACACTGCTATATATTCATAGAGTTGATTATCCTCTTTGTGTATTTTCACTTCAAACTATCATAAACATAACCTGTAATTTTTTTTCCTCCTAAGTTTCTTTCTTCAGTGAGCGCGTCACAAATATTTATTTAGCTCTAATGAGATAAATATATTTATTCCCTAGGTGTTAGGTTTGGAGAAAATTCTAAGAGTTCCAAAGAAAATAACATTTACTATTCATTTATACAATGTTTCATTCGAATTTTGTTTATTTTAAAGTATATATATATAGCTTCATACAAATAATATCGAATAAAATCTGAAATAAAATTACAATTTGTCAAAAAAAAAATAAAAACTTATTAAAAAAAAAAGTCAATATATAAATAGAATATTTTACACATTATTTTTTGTTTAAAAAATTAAAAAAAAGTGTATGAAAAATTTTAATGGCATATTATTATGATTATACACAATGTAAAAGATTATTCTAATTTTTTGACTAAATATAAAATTTGTTTTCTTCAGTACATTTTTTAGGGGTATTTTTTTATATACAATAATAATCATCTATATGTACTTTTAGAATGTAAACATAATAAAAAAAGAAACAATAACAAAAATTTATATTTACAATTTTTGGTAAGTTTTTTTTTTTAAATATAATATTAAATTAAGGGTATGTGGGCAGAGGACGTTTTTTTGTGGTTTGAAACTTTCTCTGAAATAAAAAATGATTTCGGGTTAAAATTTTGGAGAAATGATTTTGTTTGGTACAAGGAATCTCGTTGTTCTACTCATTTACCACAACTTAACGCAAAAATAATAAAAATAAAGCAATAAAAAGTAAAAAAAAAAAAAAAAAAAAAAGAAGCCTAGAACCAGGAGAGCGAATTATAGTAGTGGGGAGGGAACGAATAGCTTGGTTAACAGTGGAGCGGTCTTTTTAGTTGGTTTAGAGTGCGAAAGACGAATTTGAGTATTCTGCGCAAACTAACACAATCTCACCTTACTTTACTTTCTTCAGTTGTATGTGTATGTCGAACAGCTGTTTGAGAGTTCATCGCAAGTTGCGTTGTTTTCATTAGTTCACAAATAAACAAATTTGAATTGGCGCGACACTTTTCTTTAAACTTGTCGCCAATATAACATTCATGTATATTTTTTAATTTTCCTACAAAATAAATTATCATCTAAATTCTCCAAGTAGACAATTTTAGGTTAAGCAGAGTGGAAGGAAGACATAACCTCAAAAACCTGTCAAAACTAAAAAATTGTTTTTAACGCAAACAAATATATAAAAAATATTAATTTCAAACAATTTTAGAAGATCTAGATTTATTCCTTTCGAACAAAATTTTTTTTTTCGAAAATATTTTGTCAATAATTATTTTTTTAACTACAAATCACGATTCCAAGTGCTGCATATAACGTATTTACATTACATATGTATTAATATGCGCAGAACACTCAAATTCGTCTTTCGCACTCTAATCCAAGTTAAAGTTACTTCTACCGTGTCCCCCAACCTGTGTTCCTTTCATCATTTCATGGAGCTTCTACAATAGGTCCGAAAGTAAAGTGCAAGTACAGTCCAAGTCCGAGTGGCTCGGACTTTGTTGCGCGCGCATCGTGTAATTTTTATTTTTTTTAAGATAATTGATGGTAATTACTTATTATTAATTAATTAATTGTTAAATTATTAATTAATTACTCATAATTTAATAATTAATTACTATTTATTATCAAATATCTTACAAAAATAAAAGTCAACAGGATGCGCGCGCAACAAAGTCCGAGCCACTCGGACTTGGACTTGTACTTGCCTCTCGGACCTATTGTAGAAGCTCCATTACGCTTTGAACGTAGTTGTCTCTCCTGGTTCTAGTCTTCTTGAGTAAAATAATGTATTATATCATAGTTCATTCAGCGAATTGTCGCTGTTTACTGGAGCACTGACACACTCAAGCAACGTCTGTGTATACGCCGCCATGTTTCTTTTCATTTTCGTTTAAAAATCACACTTTTTAAACTTCATTTTTTTAATAATTTAACACAAAATTATGTATTTTTCGAAGAACAGCGAGATTCCTTGTACCCTAATCTATCATCCCTCAAAATTTGAGAAAAAAATCTTTTTTCATTTTAGAGTGAAACGTATACTACCAAAACACATTTTCCCATACTAGGTCACGTGGGAGGTTCCCACATACCCTTAATCAAAATTTTAACGTCCGAGTAAATTATAATAGGCTACTTCCACAATAGCTAACTCCTATTTATTTTAACAAGACAATGCGCGCGCATAGTCTGGTCTTAAAAAGTCGTTTCAGGCCAACGCTAAATAGAAACGTAACCGGAATGAGTTAGACAAGGACAAACAATATGTCTATCCTTCTCTAATTCATTCTTCCGGTTGCGTTTATGATTACGATTCCGGTTTCGTTTCTATTCTGCTCAGGCCTTTTTATAAGGCTTAACCACAATAGAAACGGAATCGCAATCGCAATCGCAAACGGAAGAATTAGTAAAAGAAGAACAACAATATATGACTATCCTTATCTAACTCATTCTTCCGTTTACGATTGCGATTACGTTTCTTTTCTGCTCAGGCCTTTAAGATGCGATTTAGTTATTGTGGAGGTAGCCTTAAATCACGACGATTGTAAAAATGACTTACTGAATTCTTATATATTCATCGTTTTTTGATAATCTCGTATTTTTATTAAATTTTTTTGTATAATGTTTACTTCAGTTTTTTTTATTTTTAATTAATTTATTCATATTTTTGTCAAATTTAATTTTTTTTTCTTGTAATTTTGTCAAAGTTTATATTTGATTTTTTTGTCAACTTTTGTTTATTATAATAACCTAAAAAGACTCGAAACGTCGTTTTATTAAAAGATTAATAAAATATCCTAATACCATTTTTCTGGGTAATAAAATTTTATATTATACATATATATAATACGATTAAATTTCTTTTTTCCTCTCTTAAAATGTAAATATATATATATATTAAATATATATATATAATAAATATCTAATTTCTGAGAATTTTAACTGGAAGTCCACCATGTCTCGATCTTACATGTTTATAAATGTTCGAACTACATTTATCACGTTTTGTACAATATGGACAGGCAAATCTTGGTATTTGACCACAATCATATTTCATATGGGTTTTGAGTGTTTTCTCATATGTATAACCAGCTCCACATCTTGGACAATTATAAGTCATCTGTGGTTGCTCTTGATACATCAATGGCACATCTTGATTCTTCTCTAATCTCATGATATTAAGAATGGATTGCTTGTTGCTTTCAAAATGATGACCTATCAACAATAAAGAATTTCCATTTGGTCAGGTTTTCTTTTAATTTCTATTAAAACAAGAAACAAACAATATACAATACACGAGAAGGGAGAGGGACAAAAAAGAAGTCAAAATGGAAATACAAAAATTTTCATATAATTATTCACGGAAAAAAATTTCATATATGAATTCCGATGACATGTATATGAGGTAATTTTGTTAAAGTAGTTCACTTTTATATTCTGTATGAAACTCAATGATTTTATAGAAAGGAAAAAAAAATTTTTAATATTGACATTTTAAGGTTATGTTGTTTATAAAGTAAATAGAAAATAATTTCCATGATAATGATATTGTATTCTATATTGTTCTTTCAATGGAATATTTTCCACGAAATTTTTATTTGTGAAACAGACTAGAAATTTTTTTCCGTGTACATAAAAAATACATTTTGATAATTGAAAATACGGTTATAAAATATTGAATAGTTTTTTGGTCCACAATTTTAAAAAAATCGAGAATTGAATTGTTTTTTTTCCGGAAAATATTTAACTTTTTGGCCTGTTTTGTATAAAATATTTTTTAAATAAAACAATTGGTTTTGAAAACATTTTGTTTTCTAACCTAAAAAAATAAATTCAACACGAGAATAAAATTTAAATTGATCTAAACCATGAAGTAGGATAAGGAGAGGTAACGCCTGTAGCCAATCGCTAGAAAACTTGACACCATATAGGGGGGACCACAGTAGTACGACTTTCTATTTTCCTACTGTTGACAGCGCTTGCGGTGGGAAATATTTGAATTATATTTTATCACGTGACCTACCGCGAAAAGAGAAACATAACCTGAATGTTTCACATGGTGTTTTTGTTGTTAAAATTCAGTCGTTTGTTTTACACATGAAGTATTTCAGTAATGTGTTAGTGTTTTGAAAAATTCTATAATTACATTTCTTATAAAACTAAAATTACATTGCTTACAAAGTATTACAATAGAATCAATAATGACAATTTCTAATTTAATCAAGAATATTTTATTAATATACACAATTGAATAAAAAATTAAAATAAATATATATATATATATATAAAATCTATAATTAATTAAATTAATTAAATTACAATAACTTATTCAGAATTGAATAATTAATTACATTTCGTCCACACTTTCTAAAAGACTTATCAGTTCATCAACACTTGAAATTTTTATAAATTTCGATAACAAACTAACTCTATCACCAATAACAATTTTGACACTTAAATCACTTAATATTATTAATTTCTTTGTTACATTTAAATTTTCTACTTTTAGAAAACCAAAGTAACGTTCAGAACCTTTTACAAAGCACCACTTGTCTGAAGGCATTTTTATCTCCTGTAAGCAGCTTTTGTACTCTTCAAATGTACATATTCCTTTGATTTGGTCCATTGCTGTTTTTCTTTAACGTGATTTGCTTCTACGAATGGAAAAATTACTGCTGCAAAATATAAAATTAAATTACCCTTTAATATTAAAGTACATCTACTTTTCTGATAATTGTAAAATATTCTAATTTCGGTAATAAATAAACAGTAAACACGAGTAATTATGTATTAATAAAATAAAACTTTTTACTCATTTTATATTAATTTAAACATTAAATTCATATTTAATACTCAAATAATAATACTTACTTTTTCTTTACATTATTTCAATGTACATTCAACACAAAATAATTTGCCAAGCGTTGTCTCATCCATTAGGCAATACAACATAATAAATTCCAGTGTCAATATTAAACTATTATTTGATTTTTAAAATATTTCTGACATTTTACAGTTAATGTATTTGCATAATACCTTCATATTCATTAACTTAACCTAACGTTGTAAACAGCTGACTTGCAGCCATGTTGCAGACGATAAATTTTAATTCTTCGCTTTCCCCAAAGGAGCGCTCGCGACATTAGGAAAAAAGAAAGCCTACTACTGTGGTCCGTCTATCTGAGGGCCAATGAATATACGCCGTTACCTCTCCTTATCCTACTTCATGATCTAAACGATAAAAATTACATGTAAATATAATATTCATCGAATAAAGTATAAAAAATCAATTTTTTTTTACCAAAAATCATATTTGGATAATAGGAAAATAAAGATAAGGAAAAATATTTGGAGAATTTAATAAAAGTGGTTGAAATTCACATTTTTTTTATATATAAATTAAACACATTTATACATTATACATTTTATAAAAGTAAACATTATTTTTTTCACCTAAAGGAACATTTGATTTGTGCTTTCGTCGAATGTGTTTATACATATTGGAACTGTATTTAGTAAAATAAGTGCAAAATGCGCAATGAAATCGTTTATTATATTGATTATTCGTACTGCCATGAAGTTGAAATTGATGTATTAAATCGTCTGAGAAATTTATTTGTTCACTTGTTGAATGAAGAAAATTGCCTGAAAAAAATAACAATTTTTCTTGTTAAATTAGTTTCAGTTTACAAACGAAAAAAAAAACAAAATAAAAACAAAAAATGTGCAAAATATTTACGGACACAAAAAATAAATGAATTTGAAAATTAATTCCAATTTACGATATAATTAGGCATTTTACCTTGTGACGTCGAAGCCTGGAGGGACAACAAACGAAAAAAACAATAAAGAACTGTCAAACAAGTGATTTTGAGGTTAAGTTTTTGAAGTTTTCAACGTTACCAACTGTAGATGGACTTTAGTAAAATTATTTGTTGTCCCTCCAGGCTTCCAGCTGATCGGGCAGCCATATTTGAAAGTGAAATACCTAATTATAATTATAAATGTAATAATTAAAAAATTAATTATTTATAAATATTTACATTATTTTATAATAATTAATTAATTAATATTCATGAGAATAATTTAATATGTATTTAATAAATAAAGTACAATAAACAATTTTGTAACTAAATTATTTTTATTGTCTGAAAAATACAGTAAACAGTCTTTTTTTTTTTCTTCTAATAAAGCTAATAAAGTTTGTTAAGTGTAACGGTTTGTCCAGGATGTATTTTCCGAATGTGGTTATAAATAGAGTGACTCCACTTGCTAATGTGAAAGCAATATGGACATTGGTAGCGTGGTATTGAATCATGACATTCGTATCTGTAATGTCTATACATTGAATAACTTTGTGAAAAAACTTTCTTGCATTTTGGACACTTAAACTTTTGATTTAAAGATGATGATGACGATGACGATCCATCGACTTCCTGTTCCACTTCCTGCTGATTAACAAGTGGTTGCTGTTGTTGACGCCATGATTCTGAAAATTATGATTTTTTCTTTCATTAGAATTAAAAAAAAAAAAAATTATAAAAATCAAAAAAGTGAATGTATTTTATTAACAAAATCCAATATTAAAAAGATATTTATAAAAAGCTCTTTAATGAAAAAATATATTTTATTAAAGAAAAAAATTAATTATAGTAAATATACAATATATAGAGCCCGATTTCATTAAAAAAAAAAACGGAAAATTGAAATATAATTAAAAATTTTTTAAAAAATATTATATTACATTGAATTTTAAACTTGCCTTTTTTAAAAAAAATTACTTTATTGTAATTTAAACAGTTCGGTACGAAATCACTGACTTGTAAAATTATTACATTGAGAAATTAAATTTTATTGTTTGCAATTATGAACGAAATTTTGATATTTAATATGAAAATAAATTTTTACAATGACAAAATACGTAATCTCTCAATAATTTATTTCATTACATTGATTATGAAAAATCATTCTCTAAATTTACAGAGGAATTTTTTTTTTATTTTTAAAAATAGATATTGAAAATCATCATTATATTTTCTGAGAAAAAAATTATTTACATATTCATATTTTTATAATTCATCAGTTTTTTTTTCCTAATTAATTAAGTATTAATTCTTCTTATAATGAAATCTACAATTTTTTAAATAAATAAAATTCAATAAAATTTTTTAACAAAAATGGAAAATTCAATTTACTTTCAATTAAATTTAATTAATTTTTCGTATAATGAAACAAACGACTTTTTAATAAAATAATTTTTTTTTTAAATTTAATTAATTTTAATATTAATTTACCTTCGCAATTATAAAAATGAATTTTCTTAAATTTAAATTAAATGAGAATGAAATAATTATTATTTAATAACGAAAATTTAATGAAGTCTCTGAATTGTAACTTGTTCACGTGGATGAACAGAACGAACATGTTGATAAACACTAGAACTATGTTTTTTCACAAATGGACAAAAAGGACACTTAAAACGAGGTGGTTGATTACAATCGAAACGATAGTGTCTTATCATAGTGTTTCTTCTTCGATAGCCTTTATTACACAATGGACAATGATATTTGCAAGTAAGTATATTAAACTCAACGTAATGTTTTCTCCAAGCATTATCCATTTCAAAGTGTAATCCACCTTGAATGACACCTACAAAACAAAATTTATACCAAAAATGGCAAATATTAGGACACAAAAATATTTCAAACAATATTTCAAAATTTAATATTTCAAAATTACTTTCAAAAAAAATGAAAATTTAAAAATCATGCAAAAATAAGATAAGTATACACATAGATTAATTTACAGAACGATTAACAAAATTTAAATTTCTCAATTTAACCTTTAAACTGCTATTGCGGTCTCTCAGACTGCATAAAGCACTAAACTTAATTTTTAAAGCACCCAAACAGTTTAAAGGCTGATATTAGAAATTATACTGAAAATGTTAAATAAATACTGGAAATTATTAAAGAAAATAATTTTTTATACATATTTTTTATGTACAGCAATTAAAAATAAAGAAATTATATAACTATATAATAAATAAAGTTTTTGAGGTTAATATATTATTTGAGTTTTGCAGTTGAAAAGCTTGAGATAATAATTCAATTCAATTGAATCAAATAATAAAAAAATTCATTTTTGTTAACATTTATTGACATATGTATGTAATAATAATAACATTATAATAAAATTAATTATTAAATTTATAATCAATACTATTATTTGTGCCCCTTTATTCATTTTCACGAGATGAAACTTAAAAAAAAGGTGCTCTTTCAATTATTTATAATATATGTTTTATATACTAAAAATACACAATTTTCTCTATTATCTCATAATTAACAATCAATTCGTTTATTAGATAAAAATAGACTTTTTTCTCCTATCTCGCTAATGTGTAATTTAGTCTTTGGAGAATAATAATAATAATAATTTATCTATATCTCGTAAATAAATCGATAATTTATTATATACACTGTGTATGGTGCGGTTCCTGCCGACAAAAAAAATATTTATATTTACTGAAAAAAAATATTCTTTCTTTTTTATGATTCTTTTTCTCAATATTAATGATATCGTTCGAAAAAAAATTGAAAAATCGTATAATTTGTTTTCTTTATTTAGGTTAAGTTGGCTATTAGGCTGCATCTACAATAGCTAAATTGTAGCAAAAAAGGCCAGCGCACAATAGATTTGCAAAAGTTGTTCGCAAACGAGATGCATGAGATAGAAAAGGATACGAATATATCTCTGTCGTTTTCTAACTCATGTTTCTTATGAAGACGATTTTTTAGGATAAGAAAATGCGCGCGCATCCATCGCCAACTGTCGACAAAAAAATTATTTCATGTGTACTAATAATTAAAAAAAAAAATACATTTTACCTGGGAGGATATAAATTTTTTTATTTTAATAAAACAAGTTTTTTTTTATAATTTCAATAATATTTACAAGCTGAAATTGTAGGAATAGTGGAATATGTAAAATAAATTTTTTGTCGACAGTTGGCAATAGATGCGCGCGAATATTTTTTCTATTGTCGCGAATCGTCTTCCAAATGATTATTAGGGAACCTAACCTAACTTAAATAAAAAAAATCAAGCTTTTGTGTTTTAGGCTGGTTCCACAATAAGCAACATCGCGTATCGTCTTGAAGACGATTTTCAAAACAAAAAGATTAGCGACAATAGAAAAAGCATGCGCGCGCATCGTTTTGGCATGAAAATCGTCTTCAAGACGATACGATTTTACCTATTATGGAACCAGCCTTAGTTTTACACAATAATGGAGCATTTACACCTTTGGTAAAAAAAATTTTTTATTTTGCATTTTCTGAAATACACAAACCTGATTGGTTGTTCACAATCTGATTGATAATGGACAACCAATCAAATTTTTGCATTTCGGAAAATCAAAGTAAAAAATTTTTTTTACCAAAGGTGTAAATGCTCCATCAGTTTTCCAAATGATTATTAGGAAACCTAACCTAACTTAAATAAAAAAATCAAGCTTTTGTGTTTCAGTTTTACACAATAACATATGTGATGATCCGCGACAAAAGGTAACGCCAAAAAAATTTTAGGTTATGTTTTTGATGTGAAAATACACAAAGAAGAACCAACTCTAAACAAATCATTGTTTAAGTCCAAAATATTCAATAAAATATATTTTTGATTTTGCCTAATGAAAAAAGAACTTTTTATTGAGCTAAACTATCACTAAACATAACCTAAAATTTTTGAAAGCTAAGGTACTTGTTGTAGCGGAAAGTCACATATGTTATATAATAAAAAATTTCATCCAAATTTAGGTTATGTTTTTAACTGGAAATCATGTGCAAATTCAGTAAAACAAAAGAAAATCATAGAAAATAACTTTTTCACAAACGATGAATATTTTTTTTTTCCGTGTCATTCAAAAAATACTCAACTTTTCTTTATATTTATAGGTTATGTACATATAAAGAGTTAATTATATTATTATTAATCTTTGGTGTGTCTGTTAAAAAAGTGTATTGCAAATAACTGGCTTATTAGGATGTTTATGACGAATGTGATCCTGTACATTAAATTTCTTTTTACTCAATTTCCCACAATAAGGACACGAAAAACGTGGGGGTTTTCCACAGTCATAATTAAAATGAGCTGTTACAGCACTTTTTGTTGTATAAGTCTTTTGACATCGTGGACATGGAAATCGCATCCGTAATTTTTTTTGCCTTCCCGTTGAACACATATCCTCAAACCATGGCAGAGAACAAAGTTGCAATAATGCTGGAAAAATATAATTATCTTGTTAATAATAATGAAATTTGAAAATATATTTTTTCAAAAAAAAAAAGAACAAAAAATAAAAGAAAAAACATATTGCTATAAAGTGTTATTTTTTTTATATTCCGTGACCAATTTTATTATTACTACCTGGAACAACAACAGTGGACTTTCTTTTCTCATATACTTGTCAGCAAACGAAAGAACACTTAAAAACAATTTTTTAAAATAACTTTATAATTGTTTATCCAGCACAGAAAAAAAGGTGGGTAAAAAGTTGTAAAGATAGAGGATAAAAGTCGTTAGGATACAGGGTAAAGGATAAATTTGTGATGGATAAAAATGTTACTAAAATATTACTAGAAAAATGGATGTCATATTTGAGTAAACTGTCTAATTTTAATAAAAATATTAGTAATTTTACACTTAACTTATTAAATCCACAAATTTTATATAAATAAGTAATTGCACGTGGAAATATTTTTCCTATAATTATTGTCTATTAATAAAAATATCTTTGACTAATACAACTGACAGCTGACGACAGTACGTAAATAATCAAAACTGGGAAATTACAACTCAACGTCTGTTTTGATGCACGAAAGCAGACTTGGGTAGTAACTGAATTTTTTGTGCATATTATGCTGTGTCATTAATTGTCAACACACATTTTAATTTTATTATATGTCAACAAGCGTTTTCCGTGTTTAAAGTATGAATAAAATTGATGAAAGTGGAAACAAATTTTCTTCCCCGTAAGAATAACATTGTGTCGTCTGTTTGTTGTCCCTCCAGGCCTCTGACGTCATATCTTGAACTCGAAATATCTCGATGAACTGACACAGCCTAATTGGGATCTGAAATACTGCGATACGCCATCTGGTGAGAGCCTTGTTGTGGTGGCCATGTTTTCATTCCGTGTTTCTCTAATATATACAAAAGAAAGAGATAAAAAACCAAGATGGTTGTCACAAGAAGGCTCAGGGGTGGGTCAGTTTCGCGTGATTTCTGATCCCAATATGCACTAAAAATTCAGTTACTACCTAACTCTGCTTTCGTGCAACAATACAGACGTTGAGTTGTAATTTCACAGTTCTGATTATTTACGCACTGTCGTCAGCTGTCAGTTGTATTAGTCAAAGATATTTTTATTAATAGACAATAATTATAGGCAAAATATTTCCACATGCAATTACTTATTTATAAAAAATTTGTGGATTTAATAAGTTAAATGTAAAATTACTAATATTTTTATTAAAATTAGACAGTTTACTCAAATATGACATCCATTTTTCTAGTAATATTTTAGTAACATTTTTATCCATCACAAATTTATCCTTTACCCTGTATCCTAACGACTTTTATCCTCTATCTTTACAACTTTTTACACACCTTTTTTCTGTGAGGGTATTTTAATAAATAAAATAATTTTTAATAAATATTTATTATTTACATTTATGATAATTTTATATATATTTAATAAAATTTTAATTCGGTGAATAAAAACGAAAACATTCGGACAAAAAATAAAAATATATTTACTCCAACGTTTCGAAATCTAATTGATTTCCTCTTCAGGGAGTCTATCAAAAAATATACAAATGAAATAATAAATAACAAATGATTAACAAGTAAATAAAATAAAATATAAATTATCAAAAGTTATCTTACCAAAAAATTAATAAGTCAAATGAACAGAAACATTGGTATTTAACCCTGACAATGGAGTAGAGACTGGAGTCAGAAATTTATAAAACAAAAAAGAAAATTAAATTTAAAATAAAAAGATAAAAAAGTAGTGGAATTATTAAATATATAAAAATAATACAAAAATAAATAAAAATTAATTAAAACTTTTAGAAAGTAGTAATTAGTGAGATAAAATAAAATAACATACCATATTAAATAAATAATTCTTCTTGTGTAATAAATAAATAAAAAACATAAATAATAAAAGGGAAAGTTAAAATTAAACAAGCAGTTCACAATAAAATAATTTGTCAAATAAGTAAAAACATATTGTAAACTGCAAGTCAAATTTAAAACTGAGCTCCAAAATCTATCGGGTCCTTATAATGAAAATTAATAAAGAGAGAAGAACAAAAACAAATAGAGTGAGATAAGAAATAAATTTGATTTCGAAACGTTGGAGTAAATATATTTTTATTTTTTATCCGAATGTTTTCGTTTTTATTCATCTAATTTTATAAAAGATCTCAGACGTTAATGATTAATTTTACAAAATTTTAATTATTATTTAATTCATTTTTAAATTCAATTTTTCTTTGTACAATTTACGATAAATTTTTTTTATTGAAAGTAGGCTTTTTGTCCAGTTTTCATCAGAGTAAAGACCAGTAAAAGCCTAAGCAGAATAGATTCGTGAAAGACATTTGATTAAAACATGAGTTAGAAAAGGACAGAGATATATTCGTATCCTTTCCTATCACATGCATCTCGTTTGCGAATCTATTTTGCGTTGGCCTTCACTTTTAGAAAGAGTGGCGAAAAATGGTACTACTGTCCCTCCGGTTTAATGGCATTTTTAAAAGTCGTAATACTTCTATAATAATTTTATGAGTTCGTGGTGTATAGTGTAAAATTATTATAGAATTGTCACGAATTTTCAAAAAATGTTGTCAAAACAAAAGGACAGCATATTATATGCAGTTGGGTATATATCGAAAAATATATATCAAAATCGAAAACAATTTTATGAGTATTGTTGACACAATAGGTTTTAAAGCGGGTAAATTATTTAAATCCTAAAAACGAAAAAATTTAACAAATAAGCTTATGTGACATTATATGCGATTACACTTTGTGAAATGAATTAATTTAACTTTTATTAAGACAAACAATAACATGGAAGCAGATAAAATAATATACGAAAAAAAATCGATCATGCAAACATATATTATATAAACACCTGGAGACGACGTTATTATTGAAAAAAAAGAAGTTAACAATTTACATATAAATTTTTATTCGCAACGAAAACAAAATTTCATTAAATATAACAAATAATATTAGAATTACATATATAAAATTATATACAGAATAAAATATAAATGATTAACTAAAAATTCCTTAAAGTATAATAAATGATTTTTATTAATTCACATAGAAATGTAATTTTATAATACATTTGTACATTCATCAGACGAATTTCAATTAGATATAACAAAGTGAAAAAATATTTTTTCAAATCTTATTTTAATTTTAAAAAAATATATAAGAATACAAATTTTTATCTTTCAGGTTAATTTTCTCTAAATTTACAATTTTAGTTAATTTACACGGAGACAAGGGTATAGTAGATTTTACTATTATGACAGTGTAATTTACTAAATAGAATGTTAATTTTGGACTGACAGACTGAACTTTGTTTAGTGAAAACATAAGGCAGCATTCACAAGTGTCGAATTTAAAAACAGTTTACCTTCTCTGAAACGAAATGCACTATTCTGATTGGTTGTCCGCAATCAACCTTCCTTATTGTGGACAACCAATCAGAATAGTGCATTTCGTTTTTTTCTCTTAGGGTACGGTCACACTATGCAGAAACATTTGGCCGGTCACACTTCAACGAAATCTAGTGAATGTTTAGTAACTTTCTTGTTACAACCGAAATTTTTGGAAAATTACTAGAAAGTTACTAAACATTCACTAGATTTCGTTAAAGTGAGACCGGAAAAATGTTTCTGCATGCATACACAGAGCATGCATGAGATTGTGTGACCGTACCCTTATTGGTACAAAAAAGACGCTCTTATTTAAAATGATCAGATTTAATATAAAAAAATATTTAGAAAAAAAAATTTTTGAAGTGTTAATTTTATTGTTGTTTTATTATGATCTTTTTTTATCAAAATTTTTATCAATCAATTTAACAGTTAAATTTTTTTTTTCATTTAAAAAAAATTGTTTTATATTAAAGGATTTTAAATAAGAGCTCCTTTTTTCGATCAATGAGAGAGTGACAATAGCGCAAGCGCAGTTGCGTTTATCAACGGTCGTTGACATCTTTTCGCAATTTAGTGGAATCATTACTAAACCTATTTAGTAAAATGTAAAATATACTGTAACCTTTCTCTCCATGTAGTAAGTAAATTATTGAATGTTAATAAAAATTAATAATAATAATAACAATAATAAAAATAAGAATTTTTACTAATTATTGTTATTATTAATTATTAATAAATATAAATTAATGTTAAACAAAAAAGGGAAATTAACCAAAATGAAAATTAATTTTTTTTTTTTTTAAATAAAATTTATAATAATTATGGTATTCGATGAAGTTTTCCTGTATTCACATCGCCATAAATATCAATGGCATAAACTTTGCACGGTGAATGTTTTCTACGAACATGAACATAAATGTCTGATGTTTTCTTGCTTCGATGATTACAATAGGGGCAGGCAAATCTTGGTGGTTGAAGACATTCATATTTTATGTGCCTCGTTAAACTTGGTTTTTGTCGAAAAACACTTGTACACGTTGGACAGGGATATTTTTTATCAGAATAACCAAAATTATTATCCAGAATTGTACTATTGTTCATTGTTGATGAATTATGATGATGTATATTATCTTCGAAATTATTGACGACATAATCTTCTTTATCACCAAACATCAGATGTGTTGCGAAATCTAAAAAAAAAAAGAAAAAAAAACCCATGGAAATAAATTGATTATAAAAAATTGAAAAAAGCAATTATCAATCATAATGTGTTAGGTTTAAAAAAAAAATAGAATCATTTGTTAATATAGCTGTTTTTTCATATATAGAAAATTTGTTATATGAAAAATAAATTTATTTCCTTATACCAATTATGAAAATTAGATTGATTTTTTTTTGTATTAATATAATGTTAATAAAAATGTGACGTGCTCGGAAGAAAGGGAGCAGAAGTAGGTTATGTTTATGATTGGTTTGATTAGAAATTTCTTATTTTATGTATTAGATTCAAAATCCGGTTTTTATTTTCTTTTTTAATTATTTTTTTTTTTATTTCTAATTAATGAAGGCACAATTATATTGATTCAAACTATCACAAAACATAACCTACAATTTTTTGCCTCTTCAAAGTACGTCACATATAATATTATAATAAATATAAATAACAAGTGGTATGTAATTTATATTTATTGTTTTTATTATTTTTATAGTCAGTTATTAACTTTACATAATATCGATATTATGTAAAACTGCATTATCGTCGAATATATTTAAAAAAAAAAATTTTTCTTGTAGTCAAAAGTAGCGTTTTATAAGCAGTATAAATTAATTTTTCAAAAAAAATTAAAATAACTGACATTTAAGTTCACAAATTTTCTTTATGATCATCATATTTTTTTTACAATGATTTTTTATGTCAACTCTTAATTTTGCTTTATAATCACAAAATGGACACATAAATTGTGATTGACAAATATTGATATGTTTCGTCAAAATTTTATTATTGCGGAAATATTTTTTTTTTATATATTCTGATTCCTTATTATCCACTTTGATTTTAAGTATTATTTCATTATTTTTTGTTTCCTGGCTTCTTAATTTATTTTCCCTCGACGATAATAATGAATTGTTTCTAGTAAACTTCGTTTATTAATTTGAATTTCATCTGAAACAATAATTAATCAATCTAATTAGAAATTTTATTTGAATAAAATTAAAAAAAAAAAAAAAAAAATTCTTACCTAAAAATAGACAATGGACAATAAGACGATGACGACAACAGTAATAAGAATAATTCTTATTATTTAATAACAATATTATTAATGTGTTTTAACATTCATAATTTTTTAAAGAATTTAATAATGTTTTTTAAATAATTTTAAATAACAAAAAAATTGCAATATTATATGAAACATTATAAAAAATAATACAAAAAAAATAAAAATTCCACAATTATTAATTTTTTAAAAATGTACACTTAATGATAGAAGAAATTTTTTTTCGACGAAAGTACAGAAAATATATGTTAATTTTTAAGAACAAAAAAAAAAAAAAAAAAAAAAAAAAAAATTCTCAGGGTATTTTTTGTTAACAAAAACAAAAGAAATGTACAACTAGGCTAAAAATATTTATTCACCACTCAAGGCTGTTTTTTACAAAGCATATCATCATCAATAGCAAAAACTTCAGATTCAGGATGAAAATGACGAACATGTTTATAGACATTACTCGCTAATTTCGATCTATGTTGACAATAAGGACAAGCGAAACGTTTTTTATCTTCACACGTGTAACGTTTATGTCTTATAAGACTACTTTTCCTTTGGAAAGTGCTATTACATGTAGAACACTTGTACTCCTTTATTAATGATCCAATTACAAACGAAAGATCTGCAAAAAAAATCAAAATCAATTTTTCAATTAATAAACTTTGTAATTTTCCTCTTTCTTTTTATCTAACACTTTATAGCAATAAACACTACGTATGAAATTAAATTGGAAATTGAATAAAAAAAAAAGAAATATCGTAAGCACTGAAAGAAAAATATTTTACAATTTAGATATTATTTAGAAAAAAAAAATTTTTTTTTCCCTATCAGCTAAATATAGCGAACCAAAACCATTAATATCCCAATATAATTGTCAAAAATTTGAACTTGAATGCGATTGTATAATATTTAACTTTTACTTTAATTTTGACTTTTAATATTTCAATGGAAAATTTTAGTTAAAATAAAAAATAAAAATCAAAGTGAAAGTGAAAATTAAAATGAAAGTGAAAAAGAAAGTTTGAGTCAAAATAAAAGTGAAAGTCAAAATAAAATTACATAATCGCAATCTAGTGCAAAAATTTCAAAAAGGAAAAATAATTTCATCAATTGAATTGTCAGTTTATTTTGCAAGAAAAGGTGTCAAATACATTTAATAATTGTAATATTTTTGTTTTTAACCCTTTCACGCCAATTGGGAGATTTTTAAACCCCCCAGAAACAAGTTTCAACCAAATCCAAATGATTAAAAATTTTTTTTTAACTGCCATATTGAATCCGCCATTTTAAATTTTGAAAATAATATAGGTTTCGTAATCAGCCACTCCGAAAAGCCCGAGAAAAAAATTTCAAGTAAATTTAAACGATTTTTAAATTTTTTCGACAACCATATTGAATCCGGCATTTTGAATTTTTAAAAACTGACATCAGATTCGTATTCAGCGACCCCGAAAACCCCCCAAAAAACTAGTTTCAAGCAAATCCAAATAATTTTTATTTTTTTCAACCGCCATATTGGATTCGCCATTTTGAATTTTGTCAATCTGATGTCATATTCGTAATCAGCGACCCCGAAAATCCACGAGAATTTAGTTTTAAGCAAATTCAAACTATTTTTAAATTTTCAATTGCCATATTGTATCCGCCATTTTGAATTTTAAAAAACTGATATCATATTCGTATTCAGCGACCCCAAAAACCCCCGAGAACAAGTTTCAAGCGAATTGCATTAGATGTTCAGAAAGTTGTCCGCCATATTGGATTCGCCATTTTTAATTTTTAAAAACTGACTTCAGATTCGTAATCAGCGACCCCAAAAACCCCCGAGTAACTAGTTTCAAGCAAATTGCATTAAGTTTTCAAAAAGTCGTACGCCATATTTGATCCGCCATTTTGAATTATTAAAAATTGACTTTAGATTCGTAATCAGCGACCCGAAAACCCCCGAGTAACAAGTTTTAAGCAAATTTCGTGAATTTTTAAAATTTTCGGTCGCCATATTGTATCCGCCATTTTGAATTTTAAAAAAACTGACATTAGATTCGTATTCAGCGACCCCGAAAACCCCCCAAAAAACTAGTTTCAAGCAAATCCAAACAATTTTTAATTTTTTCGACCGCCATATTGGATTCGCCATTTTGAATTTTGTCAATCTGATGTCATATTCGCAATCAGCGACCCCGAAAACCCCCGAGAATCTAGTTCCAAGCAAATTCAAACTATTTTTAAATTTTTTCAACTGCCATATTGTATCCGCCATTTTGAATTTTAAAAAACTGACATCAGATTCGTATTCAGCGACCCTGAAAACCCCCCAAAAAACTAAATTCAAGCAAATCCAAACAATTTTTAATTTTTTCGACCGCCATTTTGAATTTTGTAAAACACATCGGATTCGTAATCAGCCACTCCGGAAACCCCTAAAAAATGAAATATCAAGCTAATCCAAACGATTTTTCTATTTTTCCTATCGCCGTTTTGAATTTAGAAAAATTAACCTGACCCACCTTAAAAACTTCAACTGCAACTTTAATTTTTTGAATATCCAATTTTTTTCTTGATGTGAAAGGGTTAAAAAAAAATAAAAAAAAAATAACTTCCTACACACCTGAAATCATCTAATTGTCATCATTGCCTCTTGGTGAATCTGGCTCATTGCAGCTTTGATTCATATCAGTATCAATCATATAAATCCTCTCGTCAGGATGTTTATTTTTAATATGAGCATAGACATTAGAAGGCTCTCTTGTGATAAAAAAACAATAAGGACATTTATAACGTGGTGGTCCACATTGATCACGAACATGATTAATTAATTTATGCTCATGTGTAAATGAACTACCACAATTATTAGGGCAGACAAATAATTCTTCCTTTTTCTTATCTAACAATAATGATGATGATGATGATGATGACGATTGTTCTAAAACTAAATTTCTATCATCATTTGTAAATTCTTCATCGGCACCAAGAATTGGTTCATCTGGTTCATCTGGTTCATCAACATCTAAATCAACATTTGAATCATTCACAATTTCCATACTATCATTATTTGTTTTATCAATAGAAATTTCTTTATTTTCCATTTCATCACTAGTGTTTGGCTTATATTTTGAACCGCAGACAATTTTATTTGTTTCAATATCTATAAGATAGACACGACGATCTGGATGCATTCTTTTCACATGAACATAACCATTTGATGTGACTTTGGAACAAAGTTGACAATATGGACATGCATAGCGTAAGGGTTTTTGACAAGTGAAGAATAGATGATTTTTTAGACTACTTTCTTTTGGATAGGATTTACCGCATTTATTTGGACAGATGAATTTTTTCATTGGACTATTTGATTCAATAGTTGTATTTTCTTCTATATTTTCTTTTTTTACTTTAATTTCCTCTTCAATGGATTGCATTTCAACATCTTCATTTTTATCCGATGTATTTAATTCCTCTTCCATATTTTCTGTTAATTTACTTTCTATCTCCTCTTCCATTTCGTCTTGATTTTGATTTTTAATTTCTTTTTCATCTTTCAAATGATTTTTATCCAATTTTTCCGGATGACGATGTTTAATATGCATATCAATATTCCAAGCAAATTTACACTGCTTGTGACAATAGGGACATTTTGTGCTCATTGGTTTTTTACAAGCTGTTGACATATGTAATTTTAATTTCACAGATGATGAAAAATAACTACCGCATTTATGTGGACACATAAGTCTTCTTTTAGTACAATTAAATAGACGTGGGGTTTTTCTTTTCACTGGATTTCCAAAAATTGACGGTGCTACAGATTTTGGTTTCTCTTCTTCATTTTCCTCTTTAATCTTAACAATTGGTAATTGTAATTCTTTTTTAATTTTCATAACTCGAGTGTTTTTTTTCTTTGATATATCAATCATATAATTCTTTTTGCCTGAATGACGATGTTTTATGTGAATTGTCATATTACCACGACGTTGACAAGTTTGTGGACAATAGGGACATTTGTACATTGTATTTTTTCCACAAACAAGTCGCATATGAGGTACAATTGCACGTTCATTACCAAAAGAACGACCACAATTATTTGGACATGGAAAAGGTTTTTTAGTTTTGGTTTTTTTGGCAGTTGTTGTTGTTGTTGGTTTTGGCAATTGTTCAGCTATATTCTCATTTTCTTCAGTCTTGCCTCGTTTATTGGGTCTGTGTTTCTGTTCACTGTGAACTTGTTTTTTAGTAAAATAATCAATAGCATAAATTCTATTCATTTTGTGATTTGTTTTTATATGTTTTGCAATGAGAATAAATTTTTGTGAACGATAATTACATTGTGGACATTTATAACGACGTGCTTTGGCACAATTCAAACGAATGTGTCGTTGTATATTGCAAAAATGTTCAAAACTACTTCCACATTTATTGGGACATACAAATGTTTTTAATGTATCATTATTCTCTGTTGCATCAGTCTTTTCATCTAAATCATTGGGCAGTTTTTTAGCTTTTATATTCTCCTTCTTGTTAATTGTTTCAACATTCTCGGGTATAATTTCCTCTTCGTAGGTGTCAATGAAATATTTCTTTTTTGTTGAATGACTGGCTCTAATGTGTCTAAAGAGGCTTGATGTGTGTCCATAACGATTTTGACAATATGGACATTTATAGCGACCTGTTGATGATTGTTTACGATTTCTTTTACATCGTTTTGCGTGCTTTATAAGACTGGCTTTGAAGAAAAATAGCTGACCACAACCATGTGGACATGCAACTTTTTTCTTTTGTAATCCAACTTTAACAGTTTTTTTCGGTTGCTGCTGTAAATTTACAGAAGAATCAAATGGTTTTTCATCATCGACAATGTCGGCGATAGCTTCTTTTTTAATTTGAGCAGGATCTGTAATACTGTCACCGGTGACTAAATCCACCATATAAACCTCACAACCTGGATGATGTTTTGAGACATGAAAAAATGCGTACGACAATCGTCTCACTTGATAATCACAATAGGGACATTTAAAACGTGGCGGATAACCACAACCCTCAATAAGATGTCTTGATAATGTATGTTCCAATTTAAATTCCTTACCACATGTTTGACAAGTTGGTGTTGTTTTACGTGGGGATTTTTTTAATTCCAATGATCCAATATTAAATTGACTGCTGTCTTTTTTGCTTTTCAACACTTCACCAGTGTCAATATGAATTAAACATATTTCAGCGCCTGGATGTGAATTTTTCACATGACTAAAACCATTGTACAATTGTTTTGTACGATGAAGACAATAGGGACATTCTAATTTTGGTTTTAAACCACAATTTGTCTTTAAATGATACGTGAGATTACTACGACTACTAAATGTAACTCCACATTTATTTGGACAAACCCATTTACCCTCGGAATTTTGTTGATAATTATCACCAATTGCCATTGGATTAAGTAATTCCTCTGGATTCTTTAATTTCAATATATCAGTTGGTATATCATAATCAGAATCTGATTCATCGTCATCTAAATGAAAATTCTGATCATTACGATTGCATCCAAATTGTAAATGAACTTTTAATGTGTGCTCGTGCTTATATGAATTACCACAATTATTTGGACAAACGTGCCTTTTTCTTTGTGAAATATTATTAAAAGAATTATCATCATAATCATCATTTGATGTATCATATTCGTGTTTAATATCCATTGTTGCCAAACTGGAGACATTTAAAATTTTAATCTCCTGCTCCTCATTCCAAATGGGTTCAACTTTTTGTATTATCGGTGAATTAAAATCCTCTTCAAATTGTATTTCAGTTTTAGTTGTTGACATATCAATGACATAATTTTTTAAATTTGGATGACGTGCTTTAACATGAATATTAATACAATTACGAATTCTCGATGACATATCGCAATAGGGACAACGATATCTCAATGGTTGACCGCAAGTGAATTTTAAATGTCTATCCAATGTGATTTTTTGAATAAATGAACTTCCACAATTATTGGGACAATTGAAAATATTTTTATTCTTCGTTGTTCTCTCGGGCATACGAAAACGTGATCTTGTTAAATATTTAACTTGTCCATGCCTTGCGTTGGTTTCAAATTTTTTTATTTTCCTCTCCGTTCTTTCATGTTGTTTATTGATTATTTCATTATTACAATTATTAACAATGCCCTCCATATTTTCATCGGATATATTGATACTCTCCCAGACAATTTCTGTTTGTTCACCTTCACCAAGAAACATGTACTGTCCATAACCTAGAAAACAAAGGGAAAAAAAACAACATTAACATTGGAAATAAACAATTTATTATTTTTTAACAATTCTACTGAATTAAAAACTACTTTTTGCAGAAGATTTAAAAAATTTTATGATGATAATAATAGTCAAAAAAAATTTTAGTAAAATTAGTTTTTTTTTCTATTTTTTTCTGTATGATTGATAGTTCGACTATTTTTAAAATCATTTTTTAATATCCAATGCTGCGTAAATAATTAAAGCAATTCAAAAATAATATGCGTATTAGGAACATGTATATATATATATGTATATATTTATATTAAACATGCAATTAAACTAACTAAGGGTCCCTGAAAGAAAATTTTATGGCTTCTATATAGAATTCAAAATCACAAAATAAACAATAGAAAAATTTTAGTAAATTTTAAAAAAATTTTATTTATTTTTTTTCAATTAAAAATTGAATTTTTTTTATATGCCTGTAAAAGTGCAAACAATGAAAAAAAATCAATTTTCTACAATTGTCAATTCTGTAATATGAATAAATAATATTGAATCGTGAATTTCAATAAGGACTCAACTCAAAAAAGCATAAGTGTCATTTTCGCATAACTATTGATAGTGAAAATGACTCTTATGGTTTTCAGAGTTGAGTCCTTGTCGAAATTAACGATTCAATTAATAGTGACGAAAAATAATAAATAATATTAAATTGTATAATAATAATAATTATTATTATTGTTATTATTATTATTATTACAAATTAGTAAAAAAAACTTAATTAATTATTTGTGACACGCTCTAAGGAAAGAGAGAAAAGAAGTAAAAAAAATTATAGGTTATGTTCATGATAGTTTTACCTTGATTAAAAAAATTATAGGTTATGTTTACTAGTTGTTTTTAGTGAAAATACAAAGAGGAACAATTCTCAGTACAAAACATTGATTTACATTGAAAATAAAGAAAATAATTTTGATTTTATGTGATTAAAAACAAACTATCAATCGCAAGGTCATACAATCATAAACATAACCTATAAATTTTTTTGCTTTTTTTTTTCAAATCGCTTATGCATTTATTCCCATGAAATAATTGAAAACAGAGGAAGATACAAATTGCACTTTTATTATAAAATTTATAAATTATTAATTTTTACAATAAACATTCTTAAATAATATTTTGAATTTTTTTTTTAAATCTAAAATACTCGTTTTATAACACAGTAATAGAATGTAAATTTTTTTTTCACATGAAATGAGTCTTTTTTTTTTCTTTTATTACAAATAAATATTTTGTACTATAATTTCTTTAATATTTTTTTTTTTTTTAACTACTTTGCGAATTTGTTTGTTGGGCGTTGATATCGACAACATAAACAGCACTATCTGGATGTATTCTTCTCACATGAGTTCTAACATTTGACGCATGTTTTGTCATGTAGTTACAATGTGGACATGCAAATCTTGGTAGTCGGCCACATTGAAATTTTAAATGATTATATAAATTATTTTTTCGTGTAAATGTACTAAAACATTTTGGACAAGGATATTTTTCTCTTTCCAAACAGCTATCGCCTTTATATGTAAAACCTTGGACTTGAAATTTTTGTTGCATGGCGTCTAGTTGAAATTCTGTAAACAAAATACAAAAAAAATGTTTCAGTACAAATTTTATTTTTATTGTGATAAAAGTCTTTGTTTGTTTTTTTTTTAACTGCTTGATCCATAATTATTTGTGAAAAAAAGAGAATAATTTTATCTAAAAAAAAAAATTTAACACTTTTGTTAATTACAAATTGATGTTGAAAATATATTTTTGATAATAATGGTCATAGAAAAAATTGCAAATAACAAATCATCACAAAAGCATTACAAAGAAGGTGAAAAATTCAAATCACTTTTTTTGGGTAAATTTTTTTTTTTTGGAAAAAAACTAATTTGTTTAAAGATCAATTTTATTTCAAAATGTCTTTAAAAAAAAAAAATTGAAAACCAATATAATATATTAGTAATAAAAAAAATGTTTTACAAATTTCGTTACATCACAGTTTTGTTCTTTGTTGATTTTTTTTTTGAAATAAAACAAAATGGATAAAATAAAAATTGTTTTAAGATTATGTTTAATTATATATATGTGCCATTCCATGAGTTTTTTTTATCGCTTTTCGGAATAATTTTTCCAAATTAAATGAAACACTTTTTTTTTTTTAATAATATTTATTAATATAAAGGTCGAAAATAATCACTTTTTAAGTATAAAAACAATTGTTTATTTAAAAAATACAACAAGAAATAATGAAAAAAAATTCACTTTTTTTCTGCACCACCAAATAAATTGGTATAAAGATCAAAATTTTTCTTATTTTCCAAGCTTTCATACCGCACAATAAAAATAATGTATTTCAAAATAGTTAACTCACAATTAATTATTAAACAATGTTTGTTTACTTTTTTGTATTTTATTTACTGTGAAACGTCTGCTATCGCTGCGCGCGACGATCGGAAATTGTCGCTTTCGTTATTGAGCAGAAGCTCCTTACACTAGCGTAGTAGAAAGTATGTTGTGTGAATAGTGAGGTTATGTTGTCATTGAACGAAACGAAAACATTTCTGGTTATCACATTGAATGGTTTTTAATTATCTACTTTGCAGTAAAAAATCATAAAAAACATTTTTGAAGGATAAAAAACCTCACTTTTTACACAACATGCTTTCTACTACGCTAGTGTAATGAGCTTCTGCTCAATAACGAGAGCGACAACTTCCGAACGTCGCGCGCAGCGATAGCAGACGTTTCACAATAAATAAAATACAAAAAAGAAAACATTGTTTAATAAATTGTGAGTTAACTATGTCGAATCATGAAATTTTTCTTATGCGGTATGTAAGCTTGAAAATTAAGGAAAATTTTGAGCTTTAAACCAATTTATTTGGTGGTGCAGAAAAAAAGTGAATTTTTTTTCATTATTTATTGCTATATTTTTTAAATAAACAATTGTTTTTACTTACAAAGTGATTATTTTGGACCTTTATATTAATAAATATTATTAAAAAAAAAAAAATGTTTCATTTAATTTGGAAAGGTTACTCCAAAAAGTGCTAAAAAAAACTCCTGAAATGGCACATATAAATTTACGAATGAATAATCCTCGCATTATACCTGTCGGCATTTTTTACTGGACTTTTGTTTTGTATTTTCTAATATATGTATTGAATTTTCAAATAATAAAATTTCCATTTAACAACATTGTTCTTTTATCGAATTTCTATTTAATTTCTATTTATTAAACAGCGAAAGGTATCACTAGAATGGTGAAAGATTTTACTAAAACAAGTAAAACTTTTGCTACTATAGTGAAACGTTTCGTTGTTCCAGGTAAATTTTTTTTCCATGTTCAATTTTCGAATTACAAAATTTTGTTTAAAAAAATTTTTTCATAACAAAATTTCTAGATCACTAAATTTTTATTTAACAGAATTTCTGTTTACTCGAATTTTCATTTAAAAGAATTCTAATTTAGCCGAATTTCAATTTAGCAGAATTATCATTCAACAGAATTTTATGTGATCCGAATTTTTTTAGCGACAGAATTTCCAATTCATCGAATTTTTATTTGATACATTTCTTGAAACACCGAATTTTTAGTTTTGTCCAAAATTGCAATTGAACGGAAAAATAATCGCGCCGAAATATTTTTATCGATTATTTTTCCGTTCATTTGCAAATTTTGACAAAACTAAAAATTCGGTGTTTTAAGAATTCTATCAAATAAAAATTCGGACAAATGAAAATTCAATGAATTGAAAATTCTGTCGCTAAAAAAATTCGAATCACATAAAATTCTATTGAATGAGAATAATGCTAAATTGAAATTCGGCTAAATTATAATTATTTTGAATAAAATGTTGAAAAAAGAGAAATTTTGAAAAATAAAAATTGTGAAATAAAAATTACCTTAAAAATTCTGTTTCGTAAAAAAAAAAATTTTTTTCTAGACATAAATTTTGTTAAATAAAAATTCCACAATTTTTAATTCCAACAGTTCTAATGCGGGAAATATTCAAATTTTCTTATCACATAATTTTTCACACTTAAAGAATATTATTTGTTAAATTGATCATCGTTCTAAAAAATTAAGTACACAATATTATATAGAAATAGTTTTTTTTTTTTTTTTAAATATTGATAACGAATTGTATTCAAAACAAAATGCAAAATAATAAAATTCTCTTATAAAATTTCGATCACAATATAAAAAAAAATAAAATATAATTTTAATAATTTGGTATAGGTAATGAAATATCAGTCTTGTATACATCTATCACATAAACTTCACTTCCAGG
Organism: Leptopilina boulardi; assembly: GCF_019393585.1. Lineage (NCBI taxonomy): Eukaryota > Metazoa > Arthropoda > Insecta > Hymenoptera > Figitidae > Leptopilina > Leptopilina boulardi. Next base: position 1,314,509 of record NW_026137665.1, on the reverse strand, counting down.
ATGAATTCTTCGAACATGAGCACGTACATTTGATGGATGACGCGTTCTATAATTACAATGAGGACAATTAAATCTCGGTGGTTGGGAACATTCATATTTCAAATGATATTGTAAATTGTGTTTTCTACTAAAAATACTCGAACAATTTCCACATGGAAATTTCATTGGCATCGAGTCAATCAGTCCATCGGACATCCTCTGCATTGCTGCTGACGATGATGACGTTGATGACGACAAAAATAATCCAGGATCATCATCCATCGTTAAATTGAAATCTGCAAAAAATGTTTCATCACATTATTGCTTCATCAAATAAAAAAAATAATTCTAATTTAATATGTCAATATTTATAACAATATCAATATGTGCTCATAGAAATGTTGTTTCTATTAAAAAAAAAAAAAATTGTTCCATTTTATATAAATATTTTTTCTTCTGAAACAAAATAACAGAAAAATTGGAGAGAAAAAATTTATTTATTACAAATAATCGGGTAGTTGACTATTATTAAATATTTATAATAATAAAAACAGAATTTTAAAAACGAAATTATTAAAGTAGCAAAATTAAAAATAAATACAAAAATTATACAATGGACACACAAAAAATTCATTTTTCTCTTTTATGAATTATTGAATAGAAAAAAAGAATAAAATAAAATTTACAAAATTTTTTTTAAGCATTAAATTTGGGCGAACAAAAAAATTTTTAATAAGGTTAATAATTAACAATAAATCGAAAAAAAATCTACAAGGCATTGTAATTAAAATTCTAAAAAATAATTTTTTTTTTCTATTATTGCAATAATAATTCAATGAAAAATTTTATAACAAATATTCGAATTTTATTTATTTTGTAAATTACAATTTTTTTTGTTATATAAAGAATATTGAAATATAAATAAATTTTATTATTTAATTAATAATAAAGAAATTAATAAAATTTTATTTTAATCAATTTTGTGAATTTTTTATCATATCAATGATATATAATTGATAACCAGGATGTTTTTTTCGTACATGTGTACGTGCGTTTGATGAAAATTTCCCAGTATAATTACAATAGGGACAACGAAATCGTGCTTGACGACCACATTCATAACGTACATGATAATTTAAATATTTTAATACTTTATATGAACAATGACAATTTTGACATGTAAAATTTTTCTGTTTAGACGATCTACGTCCATATCGTTTACTTGCAACTTGTGTATGATAAATACTTGCGAAGTGTAGTTCAGCATCTAAAAAATAAAAATAGAAACAATTGATAAAACAATTTGTTTAAAAAACAAAAAAAAAATTATTTAACATCTATATTTTCAAATTGTGCAACACTTAACAAAACAAAAATTTTGTTAAAAAATAAATAAAAATGTATAACAATGAATATAAATATTTTTTTCCAAAATGTATAATTTATTTACTATATTGTTATTATAATATAATTATAATTTTTGCTTATATATACATGGCATAAAAAACTTTTTTTTTCACAAAAAATTAATTAAATATCTAAAATTCACATAACCTAAAAATGGTTTTAAAAAATCTCCATACCATTTCAGTCGAATTTATTTACTTCTTTTTAGTTCTTGCAAACTTTAACAAATAATTGATTTTATTTTATTCAACAATATAATTAACAAACAATTTTTCAATAATTAGAAACGTAATTTGTATTACGCAAAAAACAAATTTGAATTACTATAAAATGAAATTTGAGGATCGTAAATGTAATATAACCTCAAATTAAAGAATTACTGATGTATTTAAACTAAAATATAATAAAAACTAATTTCAAACAATTTTTCAAGATTTACTTATATACATTTCTCAAAAAAAAATTGCGTCAAATAATTAGTTTTTCTGTAGTTCAGAAAAAAATCGAAATTTTTCTCCAAAATTGACGGGACAATATTCTAAAATGCGGATTGAAAGCAATAAGAAAAATAAAAAAATATATCAATTTATCTTTCACTTAATTAATCAATTATAGTTCACTTGACACTAATGTAAAACGCGAATTATATACATTAATAAATAAATACTAAATGTAATTATAAAAATCGTGTAGAATACTTGGGTGCAGTTCCGAATAGCACATACCTCCGATTTCGATAAAACTTGGTATCCCTACGTAATTTGGTGCGCTGATTACGAAAATCATAGTGAAAATTGGCGGAAATTTAATTATCATGGTAAAAACCATAAAAAACACCATAAAATCATGGTTTTTTACGATTATCTCGTAAAAAACAAAAAATTTCGAAAAAAGTTTTAGACAAAAGTTGTAGATCTCTAAAAAACACACATTTCATGTTTTATGCATTTTTTACCAAAAGTCATTATTTTTCGAGAAAAACGCAAAAAACTTCTAAAATACAATGAAAATTACGGAAACTGATATTATAACCCAATCTGATTTCATATTAACTTTAAAATTTTTTATTCGATAAAACTTGGTATCCCTACGTAATTTGGTGCGCTGATTACGAAAATCATAGTGAAAATTGGCGGAAATTTAATTATCATGGTAAAAACCATAAAAAACACCATAAAATCATGGTTTTTTACGATTATCTCGTAAAAAACAAAAAATTTCGAAAAAAGTTTTAGACAAAAGTTGTAGATCTCTAAAAAACACACATTTCATGTTTTATGCATTTTTTACCAAAAGTCATTATTTTTCGAGAAAAACGCAAAAAACTTCTAAAATACAATGAAAATTACGGAAACTGATATTATAACCCAATCTGATTTCATATTAACTTTAAAATTTTTTATTAAATAAAGGTTTAAGTTAGCCCTGAAAAGGGCTGATTGATAAATTGTTGACTCACTTGTTAGCCCTGAAAAGGGCTGATTGGTAGTTTATTGATCATGTAAAGTACTGACTCACTTTTTAGCCCTAAAAAGGGCTGATAGAAAAAATGTTAGTCCTCAAAAAGGCTGATTGTTTCTGATAAATCAGTTTATGTGGCCTGGATAACAGAATTTAATGTCCTTTAATAACTGAGAGAAGGGATCTATTTCTAGTTTTTTAATTCGTCGACGCCAAAGAAATTCGCATAAATGATCAGCTAACTTGTTTTTATGAACACCGCCGCGACTGAGAGATCGTCTCATCCAGCGCCAAGAAGACTCTATGTTTTGTGTGTGAGCTCCTGTTTCGTGGTTAACAAATTCTTCGGAATGGTTAACAGTTTTGTGGACATAACCTTCATTTTCCAGGTTTATGTAACCCTTCCAGCAATCGGTATGGATCTCTGTCCCGACAGCAACGTGCTTTTTAATCAAATCAATTAACGTAGTTTGATCACGTCTGTTGTCAGGACAGATTTCCAACCGATATTTGGAAGGATGTCCCCTGTGGATCATTCCCAAGATCCAAGAACCTTCAACTACACGACTTCTCTGATATTTTCGACGTCCGATCTTACATTCGTCGATTTCAACTATTTCACCGATGCCTCCAATTTTTCCCTCTTCTTCCAGTTGCTGATCAAGTGCAACCATGCAAATTTCTCGACAGAAAGAGAATCGATCAGCAACTGTCTCTCGTGACAATTGCTGACCTTCGATTATACTTGATTCTCTTAAAGTCTGCTCAAAACTAAAATTGATCGCAAAGCAATACGTCATCAAAATGCAAGATGCTGCAGAAATATGGGTATTCTCAAACCACGTGTTCTCTGCAACACTCACAGTGTGATTATATTTATTTTTTTTTTGGCACACGAATTGACCACATTGGTATTTATCCTCGTACAATTTCATATTTTTTTGGTGCTTAGTACAATACCTTTCGGATGGTATGAGCTCAAAATCCCGCAGCCATTGAAGTGTTCTTCCGCGATTTTGCAAAATTGAACTCAATTTGAAAATATTCCAGGTCTCGTCCATTGCTGCACTCTAAATAAAAGTATACACTAAAATCAAGCGAAATAGGAAATCATATCCAACCAAAAACACCATGATAATGAAAACCTATACAACAGTCATGGTTAGACATATTATTTGACTCGCATATAGTATCATATTCACCATTACTCAGGATCCAACGAATTCCGCAAAATACTTTCGGCCATATCCACCCCCTCTCGCCAAGGTTTTTTTAAAAAGAAAAGCGAGCAGTACCTTACGCGGCCGAAGGCCGTGTTTACTATTTTGCGTTTACCGCTGCTGTAGACTCCACCATACAATTTCTGCAAAATACTTTCGGCCATATCCACCCCCTCTCGCCAAGGTTTTTTTAAAAAGAAAAGCGAGCAGTACCTTACGCGGCCGAAGGCCGTGTTTACTATTTTGCGTTTACCGCTGCTGTAGACTCCACCACACAATTTCTGTAAAATACTTTCGGCCATATCCACCCCCTCTCGCCAAGGTTTTTTTAAAAAGAAAAGCGAGCAGTACCTTACGCGGCCGAAGGCCGTGTTTACTATTTTGCGTTTTTCTCGAAAAATAATGACTTTTGGTAAAAAATGCATAAAACATGAAATGTGTGTTTTTTAGAGATCTACAACTTTTGTCTAAAACTTTTTTCGAAATTTTTTGTTTTTTACGAGATAATCGTAAAAAACCATGATTTTATGGTGTTTTTTATGGTTTTTACCATGATAATTAAATTTCCGCCAATTTTCACTATGATTTTCGTAATCAGCGCACCAAATTACGTAGGGATACCAAGTTTTATCGAATAAAAAATTTTAAAGTTAATATGAAATCAGATTGGGTTATAATATCAGTTTCCGTAATTTTCATTGTATTTTAGAAGTTTTTTGCGTTTTTCTCGAAAAATAATGACTTTTGGTAAAAAATGCATAAAACATGAAATGTGTGTTTTTTAGAGATCTACAACTTTTGTCTAAAACTTTTTTCGAAATTTTTTGTTTTTTACGAGATAATCGTAAAAAACCATGATTTTATGGTGTTTTTTATGGTTTTTACCATGATAATTAAATTTCCGCCAATTTTCACTATGATTTTCGTAATCAGCGCACCAAATTACGTAGGGATACCAAGTTTTATCGAAATCGGAGGTATGTGCTATTCGGAACTATATCCAAAACATTTTCTTTGATAACACTGCAAAATGTGACAAGGAAACTGAGGTTAGGTTATGTAAAATTACGAAAATATTAAACGCATTGAACACAATGTAATGCGAAACTCAAGCATCTGCTTGCTTGTGTGCGCGCGCAACAATTTTCAGCTGTCGAAAATTAAATTTAATTACATAATTTAATATACAATATTAGTAGAGTAATTAATTAAATTTAATTTTCGACAACTGAAAATTTGTTGTGAGCACACAAAAGCAAGTCACATGCAGAGTAAATACAAAACAAGTACAAATTGCAAGTTTTTCTAGAAGCACCTTAAGGAGGTTCTACAATAGGTGCAAAAAGCAAGATCAAGTCCAAATCTAAATTTTTTCCCATAGGTCAAACTACAGAAAAAAAAAAAATTGGACTTGGCCTTGTTTTTTGCACCTATTGTAAAACCAACTTTTAAAAAAACTTATGTATTTGATTACAGGAAATAGAAATATTTAATTTACACTTTAGGCTGCTTTTGCAATAGCTATTGCCGTTTACGGAATTGTGTTCCGAGAGTTCTTGGAGCTCGAAGGTGTGCTCAACTTATTTTTTTGTGTTAACCTTATTTATACACTCGTGGTCAGATAAACCTACACTTTTTTTGTCCTTTTCTAACGCACATGTTGCCATGACAACACGTGTGTTAAAAAAGAATTGTCATAATTCTCCTCAACTACCGCACCCTGCTCTAGTGAAAATTTAGTAACTTTTAATTTTAAAAATAATGTCACTAAATTTTTACTAGAGCAGGGTGCGGTAGTTGACGAAAATTATGAAAAATGGCAAGTGGGGACAGTGAAAATCAACCAAAATGTGTAGGCATATCTGACTACGAGTGTACAAAGTTAAGACAAAAAAATAAGTTGAGCACTCCTTTTTGCTCCAAGAGCTCCCGGAGCGCAATAATTTTGTAAACTATCGAATCCTCTTAGGGTCAATACACAATAGCTTCGTTAAAGTCGTTCGCAAACGAGATGCATGAGTTAGAAAAAGATACGAATATATCTTTGTCCTTCTCTAACTCATACAACTACGATTTAGCTATTGTGGAAACTGCTTTATGTACTATTTATGTAAACTTTAAATGTAAAACAACATTCGGACTGTAAAAATACATCGTTAAACGATAATAAAAATGCTTGTAAAAAAAATCGCTTTGTTAATTTACTACCTATTTTCAGTATATATATATATATGTACAAAAAAATACATTTTGTATTTTTTACAGTGTACATCATTTCTTAATTTGAAGGTTAGGTTACAATCACCATCCTCAAAAATTTATGTACAAAAAAAAAGAAATATTCCAATTTACATATTTTTATATAAAAATTTACTTTGACCAGACTGTAATGCAAGATCAATGACATAAACATTTAAGCCAAGATGAACTGTTCGTATGTGTGCTCTGACATTTGATGTTTTCTTCGAGACATATTGACAATGTGGACAACGAAATCGAGGAAGTTGTTGACACTCAAATTTCAAATGTGTCTGTAGATTATCCTTACGATTGAATACACTGCTACATTGCGGACATGGAAATGTGTTCGCAGACATTGGATAATATGTCTTCACACTCATTCCAGCACCAAAAATTGGCTTGAAGAAACATTGATCTGAAATCAAAAATTAAAGCGACTTCATCCGTAAAATATATCAAAAATTTTTTACCATGAGAGAGAATTTTATATATTGTAAAAATAATTTTTAAAAAACACATAAGTCAATATAAAAATTATTATATTTAAAAAAAAAAAAAATTATACATTTGAAAAAATCTACATATATATTTTTTATTTGTAATATAAATTATCATTCACAATTTCTGAAATATTGAACAAAATTAATTTCAAAAATTTATTTAAAAAAACAGAAATAAATGAATGATTTTCTTTTCCTTTGGTTTTCTAACACTATTATCCTTTTCACTTTTTTAAATACAATATTTTTTTCTAGTATAAAAATTCACGTCTCAAATCGATGGCATAAATTTCTTGATTTTTGTGTTGACCACGAATATGTTGATACAAATTTGTTGCTCTATTTGATCTTTTTGAACAATATGGACATTGAAATTGTAGTCTGTAGTTGCAATTGTAGGCGATGTGCTCTGATAATCCTTTTTTACTTGCATAAACTTTTCCACATGTTGAACAAGCGAATTGTCCTTTCTTTCTTGATTTTGGCCGTATGAATTCTGAAAAATTAGCAATTTTTCATTAATACAATATTGCACAAATCAATAAAAAAAAAAATTAGATAATTCTCAACTACAGTTATAATCTAAACAAAAAAAAAAAATTCTAAAATTTAAATATTAAGGGTATGTGGGCAAAGGACGTTTTTTTGTGGTTTGAAACTTTCTCTGAAATAAAAAATAATTTCGGGTTAAAATTTTGGAGAAATAATTTTGTATGGTACAAGAAATCTCGCTGTTCTACTCATTTACCATAACTTAATGCAAAAATAATAAAAATAAAGCAATAAATAGTAAAATAATGTATTATATCATAGTTCATTCAGAGGCCAATTGTTCGAATTGGCGCTGTTTACTGGAGCACTGACACAACCAAGCAACGTCTGTTTATGCGCAGCCATGTTTCTTTTCATTTTTGTTTAAAAATAACACTTTTTAAACTTTATTTTTTATTAACTCAGTGGGAAAAGCACGATTGGCTGAATATTGGTTCAATATTGGGAGCACTTTTGAAAATAATGGTCCATTATTTTATCCAATATTGGGCCAAGTCTGGGAGTGTAGAGACCAATGCCAAGGCTCGAATTTCAATATTGGCCCAATATTCAAAAATAGAAAAAATGAGACTTCAGCCAAGATTAAAAAAATTAATTATTAAAACTAAAATATAATAACATTTTTTGTTATATTTATATATTATATTTTATTATATATAAAAACATTATTATTTCCCTTCGGATCAAGGGTTATATATAAAATCATCCGCAATAAACGGAGAAAAAGAAAAAAATATTTTCTAACGTCATACTAGACATTAACAATTATCAGCTAAATAAAAGAGATATTGTAAAGATACTGTACATATCGCGGATACTTATACCCTAACCGATTGATGTTGTTTATGAGAGAGAAAAACACTGTCACCTAGCGGATAGTTGGAAAAGTAACATAGCGCGAAATTCAAATTGCGTGAAGGAAAAACTGTAAATATAAACATTTACTTGAAAATGTATTAACTTAAGAATGCATACTATTGCATTAAACAAACCTTAATTAATGTTACAATGGTCACAAATAATTTTTTTAATTTTAATTCTTCATACTTACAGTTTTTCCTTCATGCAGTTTGAATTTCGCGCTACGTTAATTTTCTAACTATCCGCCAGAAGGCAGTGTTTTTCTCTCTCATAAACAACATCAATCGGTTAGAGTATAAGTATCCGCGATATGTACAGAATCTTTACAATATCTCTTTTATTTAGCTGATGATTGTTAATGTCTAGTATGACGTTAGAAAATATTTTTTTCTCTTTCTCCGTTTATTGCGGATGATTTTATATATATAACCCTTGATCCGAAGGGAAATAATAATTTTATTATATATAAAAAAATATAATATATAAATATAACAAAAAATTTTAATATATTTTAGTTTTAATAAATAATTTTTTTAATTATAGCTGAAGTCTGATTTTTTGTATTTTTGAATATTGGGCCAATCACAGAAAAAAAGGTGGGTAAAAAGTTGTAAAGATAGAGGATAAAAGTCGTTAGGATACAGGGTAAAGGATAAATTTGTGATGGATAAAAACGTTACTAAAATATTACGAGAAAAATGAATATCATATTTGAGTAAACTGTCTAATTTTAATAAAAATATTAGTAATTTTACACTTAACATATTAAATCCACAAATTTTATATAAATAAGTAATTGCACGTGGAAATATTTTGCCTATAATTATTCTCTATTAATAAAAATATCTTTGACTAATACAACTGACAGCTGACGACAGTGCGTAAATAATCAGAACTGGGAAATTACAACTCAACGTCTGTATTGTTGCACGAAAGCAGAGTTGGGTAGTAACTGAATTTTTTGTGCATATTAGGCTCTGTCACTTGTGACGTCAGAGTCGATTCTAGGTGTGACGTCAGAAGCCTGGAGGGACAACAAACAGACGACACAATGTTATTCTTACGGGGAAGAAAATTTGTTTCCACTTTCATCAATTTTATTCATACTTTAAACACGGAAAACGCTTGTTGACATATAATAAAATTAAAATGTGTGTTGATAATTAATTTTGTTATATATTTAATTCAATTGCATTGATAGATTCTCTGAATTCGTGATAAAATATAAATTTTGAGGTTAGGGATGTTTGTTTACTAATCACATTTTACATTTTAACATTATTAAACAATATCCAGTATGCATGTTATTTAAGAAGATATAAAATATATATTTTAAGTGGGAATTACCGCAGCAGTAAAAGATTTCAAGTTAGTAAACAAACACCCCTAACCTCAAAATTTATATTTTATCACGAATTCAGAGAATCTATCAATGCAATTGAATCAAATATATAACAAAATTAATTATCAACACACATTTTAATTTTATTATATGTCAACAAGCGTTTTCCGTGTTTAAAGTATGAATAAAATTGATGAAAGTGGAAACAAATTTTCTTCCCCATAAGAATAACATTGTGTCGTCTGTTTGTTGTCCGTTCAGGCTTCTAACGTCACACCTAGAATCGACTCTGACGTCACAAGTGACAGAGCCTAATATGCACAAAAAATTCAGTTACTACCCAACTCTGCTTTCGTGCAACAATACAGACGTTGAGTTGTAATTTCCCAGTTCTGATTATTTACGCACTGTCGTCAGCTGTCAGTTGTATTAGTCAAAGATATTTTTATTAATAGACAATAATTATAGGAAAAATATTTCCACGTGCAATTACTTATTTATATAAAATTTGTGGATTTAATAAGTTAAGTGTAAAATTACTAATATTTTTATTAAAATTAGACAGTTTACTCAAATATGACATCCATTTTTCTAGTAATATTTTAGTAACATTTTTATCCATCACAAATTTATCCTTTACACTGTATCCTAACGACTTTTATCCTCTATCTTTACAACTTTTTACCCACCTTTTTTTCTGTGATATTGAAATTCGAGCCTTGGCATTGGTCTCTACACTTCCAGACTTAGTCCAATATTGGCTAAAATAACTGGTCCAATATTTAGCCAATATTCAGTCTTGGCAATTTTCCACTGTGAATGTAACGCAAAAATTATGTATTTTTCGAAGAACAGCGAGATTCCTTGTACCCTAATCTATCATCCCTCAAAATTTTAGATAAAAATGTTTTTTTTCATTTTAGAGTGAAATGTATACTACCAAAATAAATTTTCCCATACTAGGTCACGTGGGAGGTTCCCACATACCCTTAAATTAATAAAATTATGAATTAAAAAAGTCTTAATTTTTAAGATAAAATTTTTATTCACTTAATATTATGAAAATTACATTTTTTTAATTATTATACAATATGATTCTTTCTTTTTTTTTTTTTTTTTGAAAATTATGTACAAAATTTTTAGAATAAATAAAATTTTGTTATTATTATATTATAAATTAGAGAAAAACATAGTGAACATGAAGACCAGGATGTTTTCTACGTATGTGCTTTTGTATGTTTGATGATTTTTTTGAAACAAGATCACAATATGGACATTTAAATCGTGGTGGTTGACCACATTCAAATCTTAAATGACAAAGTAATCCTGATTTTCGACTATATGAACGTGGACAATTTGGACATGGAAATTTTTTTGCCTCCTCATCAGCTGTATTTGATAAAAAGTAATGAAAATTTGTTGGACTTTTTGCCAAGCCAGGATTCAATCGAACGACCATTTCTGAAACAAAAATAATTACTAATTTTAAGTTTGTATTTAAATTCTAAATTTTCAAAAATTTTCAAAAATTATATTCTAATAAAATTCCGTATATTAATATCAAAAAAAAAAGGTTCTACAATTTAAAAAAAAAATGCCACATTTATAGGTATTAAAAAAAGCATAAATTAGTATGTGATTTATCAATATTTTTGTAAAATAAATACATATGAAAAAGGCATTGCATTATTGATTTACATTGAAGCATTAATAAAAAGCCACCAATTTATTTATTGATTGGACAAAAAAATTTAATATTTTTTAATTTATTTTTACACTCGTCTTTTTACAAAATAGTTGAACTTACGCACTATTTGATCATCTATAGAGGAAATTATATTTCTGCGAATTTTAAAACTCGTTGTGTTAAATGTCAATTAATTTTTCTAATTTATAAATAATTAAAGTAATTAATTATTAATATTATATTATTTTATAAATGGGTGATTCTCCAAAAACTGATAATTATCGAGGGAGAAATTTTTTTTTTTTAGAAATTCATTTTCTTTTTTTAAATTCTATTTATTGGTTTCAAAAAATGAAAATTAACGAAAACATATAGAAAAATATTTTGTGTATCAATTATTTTTAAAACAATTTTATTTTTATGTATTTAATTTATTTATTTCTAAAAATGTCGATTATTTGATTTTTGATACGTAAAATTATTTAGTTATTGTATTTTATAATTTTTTCTTTATTTTTTTATTTTAATTTTTATGTATTTTTTTATAATTTTTATTATTTACTATTATTTTACTATTATTAATGTTAATTTAAAATTTTTATTTTTTACTATTTACTTCATTTCTTTATTTGTCTTTATTTTCTTATTTTAATTTGTTAAAATTATTTTACATAAAAAAAATTATCGTTTTTTTTTCTTTTTAGAGAATCGCCCATAAATTATCATTATTATTATTTAGAAATATATTATTATAACAATATAATTATTTATTATATATTATTAATATATAATGATAATAATAATAATAATAATAATAATAATAATAATAAAGAATATAATAATAATGTGTATAAATAACCGTATAATAATATTAATATAATAAATTAATAAATAAAATGATAATTAAAATTAAATCGCGTTTGATGATGGAAGTATATAATTTGTAACATCATCATTGTCATTATTTTGTCCAACGTGTGTATTTTGAAAACATTTCTCACAAAGTGTTGGAGCACCATAACATCCGGAACAATATGTCGATACTGTTTTAGCATTTTTCCTTGCATCTGTTGATGAATATCCTTGAGCTCTATAATTTTTATAGCACAGTTGACAACGACGTCGTACTTTTTTTTCTTTTCCAGGTCTCTTTGTGAAACTATGAAGCACCTGATTTCCTGTTGAGGAAAAATTTTAATTTCAGTTTTAATAAAATATTTGTTGGCTTTTAAAAAAATTCACGCAATTTGACAATTTTTTTTTTTTTTTTTAATTAAAAACAAAATTAATTATAATTAATTAGTAACTTAATAATAAAAAGAGAAAATCTTTCTTTAGGATTAGAGTCTCTGACTTTAGGGTTATAAGATTTTTTTTAAGACGTTTGTTGATTTATTTTTATAAAATAATTATTAATTATTAAATAATTAAATAAATTAAGTAAATTATAAAAGTATAATAATTTTAATTTATTAATTTTTCTTTTATATTTGTAAGGCCGTACATATTGATTATAAATAAATTCAAATAATATTTAAAATACATAATCAAACAGAAACAGAAATTATTACTTTGAATATATAGTTCGTTTAATTCAAACAAAAATTATTTTGATTCAAAAAAATATTTATTTATATTTTATTTTTATAATAATCAAATAACAGATTATTTAAATTTAGTAAATTTTTTTCAATGTACTCTTTTTTGTATAAAAAAAAAGTTAGAAAATTGAAAATCATTGGAAAAAGTGATTAAATATAACTAAAACGCTAAAATTATGTAATAGGTTAAAAAGTTTAACATTTTCAATATGAATTTTTCATCAATACGTGAAATATAAAAATGTAATCTATGTAAATCCAAAAACCTTAAAATTTCCGGAATTCAAAAAAAAATTTCTTTATTTCACATTATGTATCTAAGTATCTTTTTAGTGGAAATCGTGAATTATTTTGTTTTTCTGTTTACAATATTTCATAACATAACCTCAAATGTCATGATTGTAAACTTTGTTTTCTTTTTATGGAATCATCGAATCACATTAAGATTAGCAATTTTAAGTGCTTCACATTATAGAAAATAATGCAGAACTATAATTAAAATAAATAAGTGCCATTCCAGGAGTTTTTTTTTATCACTTTTCAGAGTAACCTTTCCAAATTAAATGAAACATTTTTTTTAATAATATTTATTAATATAAAGGTCCAAAATAATCACTTTTTAAGTAAAAACAATTGTTTATTTTAAAAATACAGCAATAAATAATGAAAAAAAATTCATTTTTTTTGTGCACCACCAAATAAATTGGTTTAAAGATCAAAATTTTCCTTATTTTTCAAGCTTTCATACCGCACAAGAAAAATTTCATGATTCGACATAGTTAACTCACAATTTATTAAACAATGTTTTCTTTTTTGTATTTTATTTATTGTGAAACGTCTGCTATCGCTGTGCGCGACGTTCGGAAGTTGTCGCTCTCGTTATTGAGCAGAAGCTCATTACACTAGCGTAGTAAAAAACATGTTGTGTAAAAAGTGAGGTTTTTTATCCTTCAAAAATGTTTTTTTATGATTTTTCACTGCAAAGTAGATAATTAAAAACCATTCAATGTGATAACCAGAAATGTTTACGTTTCGTTCAATGACAACATAACCTCACTTTTCACACAACATGCTTTCTACTACGCTAGTGTAATGAGCTTCTGCTCAATAAGGTTGGTTGCACAATGGGCTCGACGTAAGGAAAACGCAGCGTTTACCTTGCGTCGAGCCCATTGTGGAATCAGCCTAACAAATGCGACAATTTCCGAACGTCGCGCGCAGCGATAGCAGACGTTTCACAATAAATTAAATACAAAAAAGAAAACAAACATTGTTTAATAAATTATGAGTTAACTATTTCGAATTATGAAATTTTTCTTGTGCGGTATGAATGTTTGAAAAATAAGGAAAATTTTCATCTTTAAACCAATTTATTTGGTGGTGCACAAAAAAAGTGCATTTTTTTCATTATTTATTGCTGTACTTTTTAAATAAACAATTGTTTTTACTTAAAAAGTGATTATTTTGGACCTTTATATTAATAAATATTATTAAAAAAAAAAAATGTTTCATTTAATTGGGAAAGGTTATTCCGAATAGTGATAAAAAAAACTCCTGGAATGGCACATAAATTTTAAAAATAACAAGTTGACTTTTTCAAGCACAAAAATAGTTTTACGAGTTACTTTTCATAATTTGTATACCCATATGAAACTTAAAACAGAAACACCGAAATTATTACTGAGACCATTCCAAGAATTTGTATTGTGAAGCGAAGGAATTTGTGAAAAGCTTTTTCAGCACTCTTTGAATGCCATCTTTTGCTGTTTGACCTCCAATTTGTGTTATCATTCTTTTCTGGGAATAAGATAAGTTTGGAAAGTAGGATTCATTTTTTTTTTGAATTTCATTTGCATTATTTCAGTCAGATTATTATTATAATTATAATATATTAAAATTATTTTATTTGATAATTATAAAATTCGTTAGAAAGTTAAAGAAATTACGCCAAATAAAAATAATGAAAAATTCAAAAACGAATTAAAATTAAATAAACTCAAAAATTATGCACCTTAGATTTTTTAGTGATTTTCAATTTTTACAATAGAAAAATGATCAAATTCTTTTAATATTTCTATTTTCTTTTGTGGTGAAATTTTTTATATAAATTGTTAAAAAATTAATTTTATATTGAATTAAATTTAATTTAGTTTAAATAAAAATTCTATTTAATTGAATTTAACTGATTCAAAATAATAAAATTTTGCATATTTAAATATTTTCATATACAATCAAACTTACTTGATGAATGTTACAAAAAAAATTTGATGTTTCTGGTCTAGAAAGATCCGACAAAAATTGCAATTTTTTTATAAATTGTCTATAATCGTAATTTTTCAATAATGTTAAAAATAAAAAAAAATTTGTTGAAAATAAAATTATTTTTATTAAATAAATTTTTAACAACATACTTTTATCAATATGGGGCCATTTATAAATTACGTTGCGCTTGAAGGGGAGGGGGGAGTCGAAAATGGTGAAAAATAGTGCAATGTAATTTATGGATGGCCCCTATTCAAAAAATTTCAATAAATTGTGAAAAATGTTTCAATGAGTAAAATAAAGTATTTTTATAAAAATTGTATATAAAAATTGCAACTTTTGTCTATAAGCTTAAAGAAAAAAAAATAAAAATATTAAAAATCATTATTTGACGAAAAATTTTGTCTCAATATAATTTTTTCTAAATTTTGTATAACTAAATCTTCAAATATTTGTTTGAAATTAATTTTTCAAATATTTTTGTTTGCATTAAAACTTATTTATTACTTTGAGGTTATGTTACTATCACCATCTTTCTTAATTCATTATTTATAATTATTTATAATTTAATTATAAATTAAATTTAATTAAATTATTTAATTTAATTTATTATTATTTATAATTTTTTTTAACAATAAACCATTATTTAAACAAAAAAATGTATAAATTTTTTTTTAAACAAATAGCAGAGAAATAAAAAAATTTTCCAACTAAAATTAAAAAATAATTCATAACAAATACGTAATTTTGTAAATTTTAAAAATAATAATGAAAATAATAAGGAGAAATTAATAAAAATTTTAAAATACTTTTTTCTTTATTAAATATACAATAAAATTAATCAAATTTTTACAAAAATTGATAAAATCCCATATATACATATATATAAATTTACAAAATATATCATTGAACAAAATCAGGATCTGTGGTAGAAAATGTTGTCTCACAATCGACATGTTTGGTCCTCATGTGTCTCGACATATTTGAAACAAAAACTGAATTATAATCGCATGTTGGACATTGAAAAAATCTTCTATTACGACATGCATTTGGATTTTGTACACAATATTTCGATCGATGTTGTGATAGACTTTTGTATTTTTCATATTTTTTGTTGCAAAATTCGCATGTAAATTCCTGTCCAAGTGTGAAGTTTGTTTCTTGAAGTTCAGATAATGCTGCAGAATCGAGAATTTCTGCAAAAAAATGAAAATTTTACAAATAATTATTTATTAATTATTCTTGAATTTGAATAATAATTTTCCATTTTTTTTTTCGATGAAAGTAATAATTTATCTAGATAATTTTCAAATTTTTATAAAATTTATATTGCATATTATTTCTATAATTATATTAATAACTAGGATTTTTAAATATGATTTTGTACAAAGAAAAATTAAATATGAACATTTTTTTTTGCAGAAAATAATGAAAACATTTAAATATATATATATAAATAGGCAAAATTTGTTAATTATTCAAATAATTAAAATTAAATAACAGTAAAAAGCAGAAAATGTGATAAATTGTGATCTAATTTTTTCGAGTGATTTTTTATTATTATTATGAATGAGTTATGAATTAACTATTAAACTGCTAGGTGCTAAAAAATTACGTTTAGTGCTTTTCAGGTCTGTTGGACCGCTATTCTTTTTTTTTATGTTTTTCTAGTGATTTTAAATTATGTAGTGACAACTGTCGTATACAATTTTTTAATTTTCTTATACATTGAAAAGTCTATTTCATTATTTTATTTAAAAATATTTAAATTATTTATACATGATGTTTACAGAATCATAAAAAAGTCAAAACAATAATTTTAGGTTATGATGACTGACAGAACTAGTTGCGCACGAAGATGCGCAGAAGTTACCTACACTTACGGCTTATGCCGATATCACAGACCAACATTTTCATTGATATTATAAATTTTAACGAATTTTATACTTTGAAACAATTGTCACCTAACAATTTTTCATAAAATATAAAGCTATTGTACTTTTTTAAAAAAAGAAATAAACGAAAAATGTTTAGATAGCGGTCTAAGAGACCGCTATGGCAGTTTAAAGGTTAAAAAGAAAATTCTACTAGATTGGGTTAAATGAAAAATAACTAATTAGTAATAAACAACAAATTTAATAGTAATTTAATAGTAACAATATTTTACAAAAATTATTGAAATATAACTTTTTAGATTAAAATTTCAAGAGTTTGAAGGTACACTGAGAAAAAATTTATTTGATTTAAATAAATATTTACTTGAATCAAATAATTTTTATTTGTACCAATAATTTCTGTATTTGAAACAAATACAATTTAGTTGACTCAAATAATAATTAAATGCACTTGTATCATAAATAACTATTTTACAATCCAGACACGTTTGTGTACGACTACAATCAAATTTCAAATGTGAATTTAATATTTTTTTCTTAGAATAACTTGCACCACAAACGGGACAAATAAATGGCCTTTGAATTCCAAAATCTTTTGACTTTGGATTCCAATGACAATAATTTTTTTGATGTTTCATTAAAAATCCAATTCTTGTAAAACTTTTGCCACAAAAATTATACACAAGTGTGTCCGATTTAATAAAACATCATCTTCTTTTTCTTCACTATCTTGATAAATATTTCTTCTATCTGAAACAAAATTTCAGAGAAATTTCTCGATCAGACTTTATAAATTCACGTGGAATTAATCATATTTTTAAATAGAACTAATTTTAATGATGCACTGAGAGAAATACGATATGACGAATATAGGTGAAAAAAAAGTTAGGTTAGGATCACAAACATTTTGCCGTTTGGAAACTTAAGGCCTTTAGGTTGGTTTCCATTGTCCCCACTTGACAATTATCATAATTATCTTCAACTACCGCACCCTGCTCTAGTAAAATTTTAGTGACTTTATTGTTAAAATTAAAAGTTACAATAAAGTTACAAAATTTTTACTAGAGCAGGGTGCGGTAGTTAACGAGAATTATGACAAATGGCCAGTGGGAACAATGAAAATCAACCCTTAATCTGCCTTAAGCTGATTCTACAATAACTTTTTTTTTTATCTGTTTCCATCGACTATTCGACCGCCAACAAAATTCGGTGTTAAAAAGATGCGCGCGCATAGTTTCAACAGTGCATTTTGTACGAAAGTAAGGAAAATTTGATTAGTTTAACTCAATGAATAATTAATTATACGTGTAATTAGTTACAGTTAGTTGTTAAATAATATTTTCTTAAAAATAAACAAAAACCTAAATAAACTTTTAAAAAATTTAACCTTATGCGCAAATAAAGGTAGGTATATTATTTGCTAGTAGAGGAAATATCAAAAAGAAGATCTTTTGTACAGATCACTGGAAATAATATATAGTTTTTAATCTGATTATCCGCTCTTAATTTGTATTCGTAAAGGCCAACGCAGAATAGGAATGTAACCGGAATCGTAATCGCAAACGCAACCGGAAGAATGAGTTAGAGAAGGATAGACATATTGTTTGTCCTTCTCTAACTCATTCTTCCGGTTGCGTTTGCGATTACGATTCCGGTTACGTTTCTATTCTGCTCAGGCCTTTAAAAATAATTTAATTATCAAATTTAATTTTATGTTATGTCAAAATAATTGAAATTTCCATAAACTTTTAATTAACTAATAAAAAATTACCTATAGGTAAAGAATCCGGCTAGTATTTTAGGAAAAAAAATATTAAAAAATATGTTTTTCAAACAAAAAATATGTCTGTTGTAAAGGTGCTTCTACAACAACTTTCATTCTTTTGCAATAAAATAACATTTTCCGCGAGAGACTAAATAACAATAATAATAATACTAATAATATAATAATAAAGTGAGTAATGTTTTATAAAAATACACCAAATTGCATACGAGCTATACTTCCGGTTTGACGGCATTTTGAAAAGTCGTGACACTTTTATAATAATTTTATTAGTTCGTGACGTACGGTGAATAATACGGCACGAACTAATGAAATTATTATAAAAGTGTCATTTCAAAATGCAGTCAAACCGGAAGAACAGCATATTGGGATCTCTTTCACTGTGATACGCCATCTGGTGAGACTTTTTGAACTATTGACAGGAGGTCGCGTCCACCAATCAGAATCGCTTATACCTTAGTGGCGAAAAATGGAACTAATTGATAGAAGGTAAACCACGCCCCCAAGAAAGATCCCAATATGCGTTTGGGAGTACAATACTAGAAATTATTTGCGCATGCGCAGTGGTATTTATACTATCGTCTGCTATAAAATGCGTTTTTAGGCCTGAGCAGAATAGAAACGTAATTGCAATCGCAATCGTAAACGGAAGAATGTATTAGAGAAGGATAGTCATATATTGTTGTTCTTCTCTTACTAATTCTTCGGTTTGCGATTGCCATTACAATTCCGGTTACGTTTCTATTGTGCTTAGGCCTTTTTTAAGCACTTTAGGCCTAAGCAGAATGAAATCTCTAATCGTAAATCTTAAGTTTTCACATGAGAGAGAAAAGGATAGAAATATCTTTTGTCCTTTTCTCTCTCATGTAAAAGCTTAAGATTTACGATTAGAGATTTCATTCTGCTTAGGCCTATTATCCATGCCTCCAAAGTGAGACTTTTTATACACGAAATATATTAATTTTTTTCATTGTCTTAATTTTTGCGAAAAATGTACATAACTGAAAAATTAATAATAATTATTATTATTATTATTTCTTTGAAAATTAATTATCAATTTTTGTGTTAATTAAATTATCGTGACTTTTTTGTGACACTATTACAACGTTTTTTATGTGTATATAAACTTCCATAATGGAGAAATGTATCGCCACATTGATTGCACTGTTGAACACGACCACACTCATGACGAATATGAAAATTAAGACCGGATTTTCTCGTATACCCGGCACCGCACTCGTAACATGTAAATGGCTTTGAATTATGTATTTGATATCTTTTTGATTGTGGATTCCAGTTGCATGTACTTGATAAATGGCTGTTTAAACTTCGAAGACATTTGAAAACTTTCCCACAAAATCCACAAGTGTAGCTACGAATGCCAGCTTCATTAGTAAATAATGTCTCGTCACCTAGAAACATATTTAAGGAAATTAGGAATAAACTATTACGATAAGAAAAGAAAATTTGACAATTTTTTTTTCAGGGCCAATTTTACAAAAATATACGCTGTATATATGTTTTTTTTTTAGTCAACATTATTATTTTTATTGAACACACGGAAAGAATTTTGAGACATCTGCTGTGCGGATGCCTCGAGAACTACATGGCATGCGCTGTACATTCACATCGCACGTCCCATGTCTCGAAAATGTACGTGTGATGTGCATTTTCGAGACATGAGGCGTGTTTTCTTTGCGCATTTGCTTTGCGCATCGCAAGATCGTCTGCTATAACGTAGTCTATGTCTCGAAAATGCACATCACACGTACATAACTCAAGCACAAACGATGCGTGGTAGGCAGCGCATGTGATGTCTCGAAATTCTTTCCGTGCAGACAACGACAATTTTCAAGTTGATCAAAAATAAGGTTTTTTTTTTATTTGTCAAAAATTACGTATTATAAATTATTACTGTACATTGGAATTAGGAAATTTAATAGTATACATTTTTTCGATCACCTAACGACATAACCTAAAATAATGCAATAGAATCGAAGGAAATTCAATAAAATTGAAAAAAAAAATTTATAAAATATAAATTTTTCTGTATTGTCGATAATGAAAAAATATTTCTAAGGCTGCTTCCACAATATCTAAATTGAATCTGTATAAATTATATTTTTTCGGTTTGACGGTATTTTGAAAAGTCGTGACACTTCTATAATAATTTTATTAGTTCGTGGCATATAGAGTATATAATTGTCACACCGTCCACCATAAACTTATATAATTAAATATAATTTTGTTATATTAATATTTTTTTAATCTTAAATTAAAAATACAATATTATATTTATAATTATAAAAATAATATTTAATTATATTAACATTACCATTCTTCAATTGTTTATAAAATGTACTAAAAGTTTTAAAAAAATAAAACTCGTTTTTTAACCAAACAAATTTTAATATTTTCAAAAAATTTGAACTTTTTAATTGCTAGGTGCTAAAAATTTACACTTGGTGCTTTTCACGGTCTGTCAGACCGCTATTCTTTTTTTTATGTTTTTCTAGTGATTTTAAATTATGTAATGACAATTGTCATTACATATTTATAAAATAAATATTTATTTATTTACATTTATAAATAGTTAAATTATTTATATGATTACATGTTAACAGAATCATAAAAGTCAAAACAATAATTTTAGGTTATGGTGACAAACAGAACTTGTTGCGCACGAAGATGCGCAAAAGTTACCTACACTTACGGTTTATGCCGGTATCACAGACCAAAATTTTCATTGATATTATAAAATTTAACGAATTTTAAACTAAAATAACTGTCACATAACAGTTTTTCATAAAATATGCAAAGCTAGTGAAAAACTGAAGTTTTTATTGTTCTTACAAAAAGTAATAAACAAAAAAAAACGTTAAATAGCTGTTGCAGTATAAGGGTACGGTCACACTTTAACGAAATCTAGTGAATTTTTAGTAACTTTCTAGTTACAACCGAAATTTTTGGAAAATTACTAGAAAGTTACTAAACATTCACTAGATTTCGTTGAAGTGTGACCGGACAAATTTTTCTGCATGCATGAGATAGTGTGACCGTACCCTAAAGATTAAGTTAAAATTGTAGGAATAGTGAAATAAATTATTTGTCAACAGTTGGCAATGGATGCGCGCGCGCAACGTTTCGTCCAAAAATTCGTTTTCAAAACGATTTGATTTAACTATTGTGGAAGCAGCCTAAAATAAAAAGGAAAACACTAATTTATGGTGCATTTACACCTACTGTCGAAAAATTTCTTCTTGACATTTTACGAAATGCTCAAATTTGATTGGTTTTTTTTTCAGTAGAAAAGAATAATTTTTCCATTAGAATCAACCAATCAAGTTTTGTATAAATTTTGCATATAAAAACCTTATGAACGCACCCTTAGTTTTTATGTATACCTATATAAATATTTGATATCCCATCCCTGCCTATAAGTACACTCTTGGCCGTATACGCTTACACTTTTTTGTCCTTTTCTAAATCACATGTTGTCATGGCAATACGTGCTATAGAAAAGGCACAATAATGTTTAGGCATATCTGACCACGAGTGTACATAATAGATTTTAATTTTTTTTCACCAACGCTGGACAACGTCGTGTTTGATGTTTATATAAACTACTGTAATGCAAAAATGTATCACCGCAAAAGCCACATTTTTGAATTTTTTGACATTCCTTTCGTTTGTGAAAACTCAATTTAACACGAGTCGAATAAGACAAACCACAAACGGGACATGAGAATGGTTTTTTCTTTTTTGTATGAAAATTCTGTGAATCGGGATTTAAATGACAATTCTTCATCCCATGAACTAGCAAGTGATCAGGTCTAGTAAAAACTTTTCCACAAAATTTGCAATTGTGCGGTCTACACTGTAACTCTTCACCTGGAATATAGTCTGTAACAGAAGAAAAAAAGATTTCTTCTTATAACAAACAATAACATATTCATATTATCTATTTCATATATATATATTTTTACTATTAAAAAAATTAAAATTAATATAAGTTTTTGATAACACTCAAAAAAACGAACCCATTATTAAATACCAAAAAATAAAAATGAAAGATGAATTAATGAAAAGCAAATATTTAAATAAAATTTTGTATTAGAAAGAAAATAAATATTTGAGGTTATGTTCAGTGGCGTAGGAACGTTGGAAAAAAAAAATTCCTACGCCCCTATTGATAAAAAATGTACTAACCTAACCTCAATGATGAAAACTAGAAAATCTCTATTTTTAAATAAAAAAAACATTTCATATTAAAACAAAAAAGTACGATTCCTTTTTTTTATTATTTCGCTGTTAAAAATGCTAAATTACATCGTCGCACATGTTTATATAAACTATTGTATTGTAAAAATGTTTTTCCACAAAAATTGCACTTTTGTATTCGTCCACATTCATGACGAATATGAAAGTTCAATCTGCCTGGTAGAGAATATGAAGCACCACAACCAAAGCATACATGTGGTTTTTTACTACTTCCAAAAAAGCTCGCTGATCGTGGATTTCGATAACATGACTTTTTTCGATGTGTTTGCATTTGATTAAATTCAAAGAATGATTTCCCACAAAAATTACATTCATAATTCCTCGTTGACATATCGCCTTTAAAAGACTCCATTTCTGTAACAAAATTTAAAAAAGATTGCAGTCCTTTAGCTTTGTTATTATTATTTTTTTTTTTTTCATTATATACATATATGTATACCTATATATGACACACAATTAATTAAAATTTTTTTTTAAATTATAATTTATTCAACATAAATATAAAAAAAAAAATTGATTCAAATATATAAAAAAAAATTATTTAATACATTCAAACACTGATAAGTAGAAAAAATTTATTTTAAAATCGAAATTATTTTTTTTCAGATATTCAAATGTATACTAAATAATAATAACCATTATTATTATTGAAAATAATAATTAAAAAAAATAAGTTTCATTGAAACACATATTTTGAATAAATATTACCTAAATAATAATAATAATAATATAATAAATAATTTAGAATAACTTTTAAATTGTTGTTTTTATTATTTTTACTAGCGCCTCCGTTGGTGTTTGGCCGTCTTTGTTGCATTTATTCTTTGTCCATTTAATTTAATTTTCAATATATATTTCATAATTTATTACAATTATTATAAAAAATTTCATTATTTCAAATAAGCGCGCGCTATTATTGCGTGGACCAATCAGGTGATTTCAACTCAAAATAGGTTATGTTCGTTTCTGATTCATATGACAGTTGCAAACATTAATAATAAATAAATTCTTTGCATGTGTATATTAAAGTAAATTGTGCAAAATATGAAATGATTTTCATAAAATGAATATATTGATTTTTATGCTTTTGTAAACAAAATTCATGTTTTTTTTTTTTATTCTAATTTAAAAATCCAACTTTTGTTCGATAGTCATAAAGATATTTTCAATATTTTTTCATGTGCTTTTCATAAACTGTCTTTTTTAAAAAAGGATTTCTGAATAGATGGTTCCAATTATTTTTTTCTATTTTAAAAACGTGAAAATAAATGACTTCTTTATTTTGCCTTATACGGACAAAAAAATTAAATACATAATGAAAATGTAAACATTGAAGTGGTTTTTGGTCAAAATTGATCATTTATATAAAAGAAAAATTTAAATCGATAAATTAAAAAAATTATTTAATTTAAATATTTACATAATTTATTAATGTAATATTTAATTAAATGAAATAATTTTATTTAAAAATAATTATTTACATAAATATATACAAAAAAAAAAGAAAAAGAAAATTATTATCAAGCTTTACACGAATAAAAATATTATAATTCGACAAAGCCAACTTCAAGACCAGGATGACATCTACGAACATGTCTATAGGTGTTGGTTCGTTGTTTTGTTTTGACGCTACAATATGGACATTTAAATTTTGCTTCTAAACCACATTCATATTTGATATGACGAAAAAGTGCACGTTTTTGTTTATAACTTTTTCCACAAGATGTACAAATATTTTCATCTCGATCACATTGCATTAATGATTCGTCTTCGAAATATTCTTGTTGAATATTCATATCCTCAATATAAGTCGTAGAATTACTCCAAACTGTAACCATAAATCAAAAATATACGGTTATAGAAAAACTCGTTTATTAATCAATTATTATTAATCAGTGTGCAAACAATTAAACATTTATAATTATTTATATATATACAGCAACGAAACAAAAAACAAAATAAAAAAAAAGTCAAAACCTTCATAATGGTAAAAAATTATGTTTTTAATTTTATTTCACTTTTTATGTAAAATAGGGATTAAAAAAATTATTTTAAAAAAAAATATTTACATTTTGTAACTTAAAATTTGAAAAAAAAATATTAAAAATTTATTTAATTAATAAATGAAAATAAATATATACATAAAAATAAAAAGCAATGAAATAAAATATAGAAATTATAATTGAATAATTTATAATAATAAAAAATTGACTTGTATTTAAATGCATAAATTTTCTTTGTCAGATAAAAAAAAGAAAAAAAAATAAGATGAAATAAAATTCTTTTAAAAGAAATTGAAAATTTTTCTGTTATTAAAAAAAAAGTATAATTTAGTTAATAATAATGTTAATTAATTAATTATATAGTTAGATAAAAAATAAAATTTAATAATTTATTATAATTAAATAATTAATTTAAAAATTGAAATTAATTTAAATTACAATTTTCGAGTCTTTTAATAATAATTTAGACAAAATAAAAAAAAATTCAGTCAATTAATTCAATAAGTAAAAAAAGTGAAAAAATTATAAACAAAAAGACAACAAAGAACAATAAAGCTAAGTAAAATTAAATATTGATATTATTTACATTCAGAAAATAATTTCTGAAAAATTTATTTATTTATTATTAATACTTTTTATTTTTATTAATTTTTTAATTGTTTATTATTATTATTATTGCTTAAACCATAATAACTTAAATATATTTTCATAAATAATTTACAGAAAAATTGTTTTCGGCTGAATAAATAATAAAAAATAGAACTTGTCTAAATAAATATAATTGATAAAAAAAAAGATATTGAATTTATATATTTTAACTTTATATTAATATAATCAAAAAAAAAAAAAAAAATACTCAAAAATTTATTAGAAAATTAAAATATTAAAAATAATCAAAAATATTCTTATATTTAAAAAGAAAAATATGAATTTGATAACTTAACAGTGACATTAAACAATAATAAAATAATTTTTAAGTTACTTTTTCCATTTAGATAGTAATATAAGATTTTAATGGAATTTTTTTACTGATTGAATTTAATTGTTCGGCATTTTAATATGTGCTGATGTTTTTTTTTTTTTTTTTACTGTACATAGTAAAAACATTTTCATTTTTATGTTAACAAATTTTTGGTTTTGTTTTTTTAGTTGTTTAAGCCAATTCTTGAGCTTAAAGTAATTTTTATTTTAATTAAAATTAATTTATTTAAATATAGTTAATATATTATAATTATCAATCCTCAATTTTATTGAAAAATTAAAATTAAAAGAAAAAATAATTGTATTAAAAAATTTGCAAAGATAAATTTTTACACCGTTTTGCGAATAAATTTATTATTTGTTTAAAATAAAAAAATTTATTTCTCATAAATAAACAATATTGAAACAAATGAATTTTGTATTTAGCTCTGGAAAAAAAAATAATTTCTCTATAGTAATAATTAAAAATCAATAAATTTTATTTTTTTCTCCGGATGTATTTTTTAAAAAATATAATTATAATATAATAATTTACTGAATACAATCTTTAGTTACTTGAAAATCAAAAAATTGATTTCTCTGGATTTATTTTTTAAAAATAATTATTATAATAATTTTTCGAATAAAATTTGTTTATTTAATTATTAATTTCTAATAATATTTTGTATTGTTTTTAAAAAATTTTATATTTATCCCTGTAATTATAAATATCAAAAAATTAATTTTTTTGTAATCAATTGGATCATAACGGTAACGGATTTATATAATTTTATTTTTATATTTAAAATTTTGACACATTTAATAATAATTTTTAAAAAGAAGTTTACTTTTACTTTATGTAGAAAATAAAAAAAAAAAATTCTGTACATTTTTTCATTTTTAATTTAATTATTAATAAATTATTTTCATGAACTTTAAAAGTTTTTCAAAGAAATAAATATAAAATTTAATCTAGTTATTTATTTATTTTACATTAAAATATTAAAATTTTTGTTTCTATATAAATAGATATAACGATAGCAGTCGAAGGCACATTAATATTGAACATTTTTTAAAAAATATTATTTCCCAATCTATTATTATAGATAAAATATTGCTTCTTGTATACAATTTTTTTATGTTTCAATTTTGCATGAAACATTCGGTTTTTTTTTCATTTATTTTCCTAATAGCTGATCGAAGACAAATACTGAATAAAAAATTTTTTTCAATCCCATATAAAAAAATCCGTAAATTTTATTTAACATTTTCATTTCTATATTTAATTAAATATTGATAAAATTTAAATATATCTTTCTATTATTAAATATACAAAAAAAACTTGAAATAATCTCACTTTTTTTTTTTAAATTATTTATATTTGGCAAAATCGCAAAGTGAAAATTAATTTAATTTTTTTTTTTTTGAGTCTAATCTAAAGATAAAGTGAAAAATTTATTTATTTTTTTTCAGACTTTAAAAAGGACGGTAAATTATATTAATTAATTGCTCTAATTTTTTTCCAATGAATCATTGTAATTATTATAAATATTGCGATATGAATGAATTCTTATTATATGATCAGCAAGAGTGTCTGCTCTGGAATAGATTTTCCCACAATGAGGACAAACACATTTCAGCTTAGTAGGTCCACAACCATATCTGGAATGTCGGCTCAACGAAGACTGGTTTTTATATCGTTTGCCACATTCTCTACATTGATGATCTCCACTTCCGGACGCGTCTGCAACGAGAGAGAAAACGTATGGTGGCGTCAATTTTCGAGAGGATTCAACATTAAAGATGCTGGATGATAACATTTTTTTTTTTTTCAAAACAAAAAATCCTCAAAGCCTCTGATCGAAAAAAAATTCTTCATTTTTACCAAAAAAAAATATTTTTAATTTTCTAAAGATCAAAAAAAAAAATTATTTTTTTAATTTAAAGAGACAGTAAATAATTTCTTAATTTTTTATTTTTGATTCTCGAGTTTCTTGTGACTAAAAAAAAAAAAATTGATAAAAACTATTTTAATTGAAAAGGGTAATGATGAAAAGAAAAACAATTGTAATAAAATATTTAAAATTTTTATTTCAACTGTATAGAAAATTTACAAAAATCAGATGTACAATATTCTAAAATATTCATTGTACAGCGATAACAATAAACTTTCCCTATTAAAAGTCAATCGAGCTGATAATAAAATTAAATAAAACTAATCCCAGAAATTTGTTTATTAATATAGAAACAATTGATTAAAAAAAAAAATGGAGCAACATTCATTTTTAAATTATTTTTTTTTTCGTTAGACCAACAAATAGTTATACAATAGATACAAATTTTCTTAAATTACAATATTAACGTACTTTTTTCTTTTTAACAATTGTCAATTGAAAAATACTTTCCCATAACATTTTTTTATGTATATTCTCTCTAATAATAATAATAATAACAGATTAAAAGGTAACTTGACAAACTATTTATATATAAATCATCTAAAATAACTTAGTAGACCCAAAAATATACGAATATTGCACTAGGATTAAGAACAAACATTTGGTATTCGTTTTTGGCAGTTTTTTTTCTATATCTTTAAAATATTGATTTTTTTTAGAATAATTAAAATATTGTTTTTTTTTTTTGAATAATTAAAATATTAATTTTCTTTTTAGAATAATAATTAAAATACAATTTTTTACGAGCGTAAAAAATGTTTCTATCAAAATACAAATTTTCTTTATAAAAATGTTTTTAAAAAAAATTTACAATTTGACAAGATTTTTTTTTTTTAATACAGGTAACAGTAGATGAAATTTTAAAATTGATTTGGCGTTTAATATATTTGTCAAATTCCATCAGTTATAGAAAGAGATTTAGAAAAAAAAATTTTTTGTTACTAACATTTTTTTTTCCTATTATATTATATAAAATATGATACAATTATATAAAAATAGTTTCCTATTGTATCTACTCTCTAAATTTGAATTTATAAATTTTTTTTAATAAATTTGAATTACTAGCTGAATTTTTGTTTGGAATTAAATTAAAATTTAATTATAAATTGTCAATAAAAAAATAAAATAAAAATTTTTCCTATTTTATTCAGTAAAATTGAATTAATAAAAAAATTAATTCAAAAAAATGTTAGGAATTAAGTTACAATTTACTAATATAATGAATTACCAAGAAAAAATTTTTTTTTTTTTCACTAATTCTTTCAGTAAAATTTAATTAGTAAATTAATTTAAAAAATATTAGGAATTAAATTATAATGAATAATTAATAAAAGAATTTTTTTCAGTAATTCATTCAGTAAAATTCAATTAGTAAATTAATTCAAAAAAATGTTAGGAATTAAATTACAATTTAGTACAAAAAACGAAAGAAATTTTGGTTTCACTTATTCATGCAGTAAAATTGAATTAATAAATTATTTTTATAAAAATTAACTACTGAAATTTGAAATTTTACTAATAAGCAAAAAAAAAAAAATTTTTTTTTTCACTAATTCATCAGTAAAATTGAACTTGTAGTAAAAAGTCAATCACTAATTTAAATTAGTTAACACTTTTTTTTTGCAAAATTATATTGACATTTTTTAATAATTCAAATTTAGAGTGTAAAATTTAATAAATAGAATTCTACGTCTCACATTTTTTTTAAATATATACCGACTTTTTTTATAACAGGATGTATCTGTATATATATATATATATATATAAAATTAGTACTCCACTGCAAAAACTCTGCATTTTATAAAAAAAGATATTTTATGTAAAAAGAAATTTTTTTTGTAGGTTATGTAAATTTTTGTAGTAAAATTTAACATAAGTTTCATAAAAGTTGAGAAAAATATTTTAAAAACTACTTTTTATAAAATGTCTATTAAGGGAGAATCAGATAAACAATTGAAACAAAAAATTAGTCCAAA
Organism: Leptopilina boulardi; assembly: GCF_019393585.1. NCBI lineage: Eukaryota > Metazoa > Arthropoda > Insecta > Hymenoptera > Figitidae > Leptopilina > Leptopilina boulardi. The sequence goes on along the minus strand of NW_026137665.1, from coordinate 1,284,543 downwards.
TTCATATTTTCGAATCTTTAAATTAAAAAAATTTTAAATTTAATTCAGTGCAAGTGTAAACAATTTAATTTTTAACATTTTGAATCACTAAAAGTTACAGTTTAATAAAACTTACAATTTTCTGACAGTAGGAAACGAATTAGGTAACATAACCTAAAAATTCGACAATCGTTTTTTTATAGAGAAAATTTTTTAATTTTAATTTTTTTTCTCATCAAAATGCAACTTTTACTGAGTCAAAGTGTTTAAAAAAAAAAAAAATTTCTCACACTTTTATACAAAAACTTAATTAAAAATTTAATTTTCTTAATTGAAAATATAAAAATGTGAAGTTGAACTAACTTTTATTTTGACTGACGATTCGATTTTTCTTGATATTCCTTTACATTTTTTTACACTGAAAGAAAATATTTAAAAAATTTCAATTTGTCGAAAATTTAAAAAAAATAGTTTTTCAATTTAGGGAAAATGTGTCGAATAAGTGAAATATAAAAAGACTTTTGAAAATATATTTCAAATTTTAGTAAATATTTACGGAATTCACTATAATTTTTAGTAATTTTACTAATAATTTTTTAATTTTTATATTCTCTTTTCTGAGATTTATAATATTCTTTTATAACATATTTCTTTTATTTTGTCAGTTTTTCCCTAAATTGAAACATATTTACTAAAATTTCGCAAATATTTTCTTTCACTGTAGAGAAAAAAAATATACTACTTTCAAAAGAAATTTTTTTTTTTGTCGTAAATAAAATTTTTGTCTCAAATAAAAAATTTTATTTGTGTCAATTAAATTTTATTTTATTTTATATAAAAATAGAAATTTATTTCCACCAAATATGTTAATTTGAAAAAAAATTTCTTTCTGAGATAAATAAATTTTTTTCAAATTCAAATAAATAATATTAGGTTATGGAAGAAAATTTTTTTTTTTTTTAAATTTAGCAATTAAAACCATGCTTCTTTTTGCAGTGAATTGATGTGACACTTAAAAACAAAAATCTCGTCTAAAAATTGAAAAGAAAAAAAAAATATGTACAATTGATTTTCATCTACTGATATTGCAGTCGATTAATATTTTTAATTAAAAAAAAAGGGCAAAAACAAATTTTTATGTTTTTTTTTCGTTTAAATAAAATTTAAAAAAAAATTTTTTAAAATTGGAAAAACCAAAATATAATATACAACACTGAAATGAAATTTCGCAAATGACGATAAAAAAAATTGAAGAAAAAAAAATGATCTTGAAATGTTTGCGTCTATTTAGAGACAGTTCCACCATGTATATTGAGAATATGTTGTTTGAGATGATCAGGCCGGCAGAAATATTTTCCACAGAGAGTACAGGTGAAGGTATACCTCGAGCCAAGCCCACCACATTCGTATCTACTATGTCGTGTCAAACTCGATCTCGATCTATATCCTCTGCCACACATGACGCATCGAAATCTCAGGTCTCCTGATGGTAAACCACCCTCCATTGCAGGGCTTACTGTAAACATACAGGGAGGCTTTTTTACTTTTGGCTTTTTTCCAACAAACACACACGCTTATGGTTTTCTTTTTTTTTCTCATCGTCCATTAATTTTTTTCTTTTCTTTTTTGTTAATTTTTTTTCACCCCTCTTCATCACACTCACCATATCGCAAAAAAAAAAAAAAACAAAAAAAACGAAACACATTGTGCGCAGCAATTATACATGAAAATTTCAAAATTAATTTTCTTATTATTAAAAAACGGTTCTAAAATTAATTTTTTTAATAATTTACTTTTATTAATTTTATAATAAGAAAAACAAATTAATTCTATAATTTAATTTAGAAAAAAATTTTTTTTACAAATTAGAAAAAAAAATTATTTTTGTAAATAATTTAAAAGTAGCAAAAATATTTTTTTTAAGGCGCATAATTATTGAAAAGAGAAATAATGAATTGTAAACAATAATAATACTAAAAAGTAATAATAATTATAAAGTAATAATAAAAACAAATACTAATAATTAATTGTAATAAATATAAATAATAATTAACAAATAATTATAATAAAAATAACTAATAATAACAATATTTAAAAAATTAATTGAAAATATAAAAAGCAATTTAAAAAAAAAACTGCAAAAAAATTAGTTGAAAAAAAAAATTATGACCGTTAAAAATTGATTAGAAGGAAAAATGTTATGTGAAATGAATTTTTTTAAAAAAATAGTTCACACACACACAGATCCATAAAAAAGGGAAACAATTGAATTTCGTTTCTCTTTGTCTCGATAGCGAAAAAGCTCGAGGCAAGCGTGCAAAAAACGAAAGGCAAGACTCAAGCTCGTCCCAGTTGACTCAGCACAAATATTCAAAATTATAGAAACTTTTTTTCATACATTTAATTTTCATTTTTTTTATAATATATTTATATTCAATAATTATTAAATTATAATAAAAATAATAGTAAAAAAATAATAATAATAAAATTAATAATAATTAAAAAAAAGTACTAATAATTTTTGAAGAATTATTGAATTATTGAAATTATTCAAAAATTGAAAAAACAATTATTTTTTTCATAAAAACGAAACTTTGTGCAAAGTCGAAATTTTAGGCCGTTGGTTATTTACATGCTGACCCAAAACGAACAGCTTTTATTAGTCGTTTTTTTTTTTATACACCCGTGATGTCATAAATATATATATATATATAAAATTATTAATCCAGCCCAAATGTAAAAATGCCTCCTTGTATATTTTCACCCAACACATATCCACTTCGTCTCGGTGTGACGTCATTAAAAAAAAAAAAATTATCACCATCAATGAATTTCAATTTTTCTTAATAAATTTTCATTGTTTTTTTTTTTTTTTTTCACTGATCATGAATTTATATTTTTTAAAGTGACTTTTATATGAAACAATTTTTTTCCAACATGCACCAATTTAAATAATAATTAACCCTTAACTACTAATTTCAGATTATTATTTACAGAATGCAATTATTATTATTATTAAAAATAATTTATTAACAGAAAAAAAATATCAAGGATTTAAATAGAAGAATCAAATTATTAATTTACTGATTTCAAATCATTTTTTTCTTATATATACAGTAATTCAAAATCATTGAAATTATTTGAATTCCGTAATATATTGATTTTTATAAATTTATAAAAAAAAAATACCGAGTATTTTATCGTTTAGGTTAAAAAAAATATATATAATTTTCATGAGAAGTAGATATAAACAAATTGTAATTATGATAACAAAATTAATTATAAATTATTAATATCATAGTAAATATTATTAAAATCATAGTAATTTTTAATTTAATAATTGAATATCTATTTCAAATAAGATTTTTTTCAAAACGAAAAAATTCAACCGCTAATTATTAATGAGAGGGAGATGCGAGACATGAAAAGTGAATGATTTCGCAAATTTATTAAAATATAATAAAGTTGAATAAAAAATAACAACAACTTTGATTTTAAATTCTTTTATGAACAATTTAGATCTTAGCTCAAATATATAAATACAAATTATTATTCTCTTTTTTTTTTATAACTGACAAGAAAAAAATATAAAAATCTCAAAATTAAGATCTTTCTTTAAATTTAAATCCTGTTGACTAACGCCAAAAAAAAAACTGGAGCTCAAAAAGGATTTGCAGCAAAAGAATTTGGTCTCAAAAAAAAAAAACAGTCCAGAAAACTCACCTTTTTTTCAAAAAGATAAAAAAAAAGAAAAAGAAATAACGGAAATATTTAAAGAGACCTTTTTGTTAATATCACATATTTATGGAAATTGAAAAGATTTCTCTCAGTCAGGTTTCCAAAATTTGTAGAGCACACGAACATCCTTCGGTGTGACTGGTCGTTGCTGTTGTTGCTGAACCACCGACGCCACTGCTTCCAGTTTTTCACTTTCCGAAAAGCATTCAGTCATATGCCGCAGCAAACCACCTCTGTATTTGTAGCTACGACCACAGCTCGGACAGGATAGTCTCCGATAATCGGCCATGGGGTGTGAAATGACCCCACCACCACCACTTGTCTGAGAACGTGATGCATTGAATCCGCCAGCTGCAAGAATCGACCCCAAAGGACTAACTAAAGTTTCAATGCAATCCCTAATAATAATTTTTTTTTTCATTTCTTTATCCACATTTGATTTTTCTTCTCAAAAAAATTCCATCAATTTTTTTTTTTTTTTCAAAAGGAGGTACTCAAAAAGCTTATTTTTTCGAAAATTTGTTCTCACGACTGCAAATGTTTAATTTTTTTAAATCCATAGAAAAAAAGTGTTATAAAAAAGAAACTAAACGAAAAATTAATTTATAAAACTTTAAATAATTTTCAAATAGAAAAAAAAAAAACTATTTTCATAGAGAAAAAAAGAAATTCAAGAAACTATTATCAAAAAAAATACTATTTTCAAAAATGTAAAAAAAGATTTTTTTTCTCGAATTAAAAAATAAATTGCCAAAACTATACACCTGATCAAAAAAGTTAGTAAAGACAATAATATCGAATCATTCAAATGCTAAGTATAAAAAAAAAGTAATTTAGTTTGAAAATAATCTAACCTCGAAAAAACAACCAAGCTATGATTAATTCGATATTTGTAAATTTACAAGCTAAACCTGAAAAAGCGGGAAAGGTTTCACAAAATCACAAATGACAAAAAATAATTTTTGTTTTTTTTTTAATAAAAATTTGTTTTTATTCATTTCCTCTTTCTCCAATATTCCACACAAGATCAGTTTTTTTTTTTTCTTGGAAGCGCAGTTTTCCTCGAATTATTCGTATTTAAATAAGAGCTCGAAATATAGACTCGATTTGGAAAAATTTTTAAAATACTCAAAAAAATAAATTTTTTTTTCCGAGAAAAAAAAAAAAAAAAAAAAAAAAAAAAAAAAAAAAAATGAAAATTCATTTAGTTACTTTATAACCGTGAACATTGATCATATGTAAAGTTAGAGTCGAAGTATAATAAACCTTGTACGGACACATTGTACATTGGATCGTGGGATCCCTTCCACATTCGACCCTCTGATGACGTCGAAGTGAGCTGTATCTTTTGTAAACTCGTCTGCATCGTTCGCACTCCAAATTTGTCATTTGCCATAGACTCGAGGCTGGAAAAAGCAACTCGAGTGATTTTCACAGCGACGAGGCCTATCCTTAATCGCGTATTTTTCTTTTCTCTTTTTTTTTTTTAATTTTACTCGAGGGTTTAGTAAAATTTGCATTTCCACTTGAAAAATTTAAATTACTTTAATCTTTATAAACGAAATTTTAAGTTAATTTTTTTTTTAGAAGAAAAAACGAAAAAGTGGAAACACAAAAAAGTCTGTTAATGAGTTTCAGAAAAAAAATACTATTTTTTACTATTTTGTTTTTTTGTAATAAAAACTCATTTAGACAGACTTGTCGTTTTAATATATGAAAGAAAGTAAATATTACTGCAACACACGTCTGATTAGATTTTTGCAACAAATAGTCATTTATTAACAATATATATTTTTGTAAATACGAAGTTTCCTATATATGCACGCAGCATTTACATGTTTTTTCTCTTTTTTTTTTTGGTCAATGGTAATATGAAAAATAATCTTTAGAATTTACAATATTCTCTATATATATAAAAAATTCTATATAAAAATGTCGTAGATTTACAATTATTCTATTTCAAGTATAAAATTTTCCAAAAAAAAAAAAAATTAATAACAAATTTTAAACAAAAAAGAAGTAACAAAATAATACGTAATTTCGAAAAAAGAAACACTTTTCGCAATGTCTTATACATGTACAATAAGTGGATCCAACAAAATTAACGTCATTATTTCTTTTTTAAAGAAAGAATACGAGTATTTCAAAAAAATTAAATTTAACAATGCAAGATAAAAAAAATACTCGTTTTTTTTTTTTTTTTTAAAGATCCCTTTTTGGAAATTTGTTTTCCCCCTATTGGTAAATCCAGATTTTTGTTTTTGAAAAAAAAAAAAACACCTACCTGGATTTAGTCAAAAATGGTTTATTTTCAATTTTCCAATCAGGGATCACGAAAGAGTCTGGAGTTTCTTTCTCTCGAATAAGGTGCCAAATCGTGACCCGCTCTCTTTTGATGCGCCCTCATAATGTCCAGCCTTGTGAATCGTCTGTAGCAAGTCCCACAAATAAATTGCTTCTCAACTCCACATTCGTAACGTAGATGCCTATCCAAGCTGTATTGAACGGAATATCGCTTCCCACATCGTAAGCAACAATATCCAAGAATTGACTCTGAAACAACCATTTATCCCCCTTTCCACAATCATACACTATTTATTTATTTTTTTTCCCGGAAAAAAGAAGAACCCAATTTTTAACACCTTGAAACAAAATATTTCAGAGATTACAGTCGTTCGAAAAAATTGGGAAAATTTTTTTTTGGAAAATTATGAATTTTGTTCATATTTCGAGGAAAATGGGAAAAAAGAAAAGTGAATCGACTGGCAAAAAAATAAGTCCCTAATTTATTAGTCACCACAAATCGCAATTCAATAAACCCACCCACCCCTTTTCGGATTCAGAACTCATAATTAAATCCATGTACGTCAAAAACTTGAAAATCTTTTTTTTTCTTTCGACTTTCAAATTTATTTATCGACTCTTTTTTTACCAATGATTCCAGTAGTGGGAATAAAATTCAAAAATTTCAAACATTAATCAAGAATATTCGTCTGCGATTAAACGCAACGATTTCGTTGAATAATGTCTAAATTTTCAAAAAATCACCACAATACTACAATCTCTAAAAAAAATTGTTTTTCCGGTGATTATTCAATTTTTAAAATAAAATTAACTTTAGAAAAACCAAATAATCACGTAATTTTTTTTTTTTCTAATTTCGATATTGAGGCCTCCCCCTAACTCTCCATATTTTATTTTTGAAATTTTTCTCTAGAAAAAAAAGTTATGGAAAAAAAATAATATTGTCCACATAATGTTGAGACATTCCAGGCGCCATAGAATGCAACAATATGTCGAAAATAAAATTTTTTCTCACATTTTTATTTATTTTTGAAATTGCTAAATTGAAGTAACTAACGCTTTTGCTAAACATTCACGCACTCAAACTTACAAACGACACGAAATAGAATTTATCAACGAAGATTTTTCTTTTTTTAACGAAGCTGAAAAATAATATTGAAAAAACAAACAAAAAAAAAAAAATTTCCAAAATAAAAAGAAAAAAAAAATGTTTAGGAAAAAAAAAAAAATAAAAACGAAGAATTGGCGAGAAAAAATTGTTCAAAACGTACTGCTTGACAATTGATTTTCAATGAAGTGACAATTGTCATAGTGTAAATTACGAAAAATTTTTCTCAACATTTACCTTAAAGTAAATATTATCAACTAACAATATATGGAAATATATATATATATGTATATTAATTTATAATATCAAATTGTAATAATAAATAAATATAACATTGCTGAAAGAATTTTTGGCTTTAAATTACTGAAGTTTTTTGAATTTTAATAACTATTTTTATAATTTTAATAACTATTTTACAAATTTTAATTTGGTGAATTTTAACAGTTTTATTATTTTTTTTTTTTTACCATTTTTTTGAATTTTACTAACAAGTTTTTTTTTTCATTTTTCAATCAGCAATGCAATATTTTAATAAGATATAAAAAAGGGCGTCAAGCGCGCCGATACAACGCGCAAGACTAAATACTTACAGAACATATTTACCTTTTATCAATACCATTTTTTTTTTTAATTTTTTTTTACCATCCATTTTTGGAAAAATCATTTCCAATTTTTTCCATTCATCTCTCATTGGATTTTAAGTGTTTCTAAATTGAATTATAGTTTTCCCTTGAATTCGTTGATTTATCTTCTTTCTTCTTGAAATTAAAAAGAAAAGAAAAAAAAATCACGAACTTGCAAGATTCAAAAAGGAAACCATACAAGTTTATACACGAATTTACGAATCGAGAAATCAAACGGGATTTCTCAATCCATAAATAAAAATAAACACTTTTTTTTGATGAATTTAAGAAGAACGTTGAAGATTATTTTTTTTTTTTTTTGTAAACCAAGATATTTTAAGGCAAATTTCTTGGTTTTTGAAATAAAAAAAAACGTTCATCGAAAATCAAGCTGAAAATTAAATACAATATTAGATACAAGAAAAATAGCAACTTAATTATAAACATAATGAATTTATAATAAACATACATAAATTTATAATAAACATATATATGAAATTATAATTCACAAACGTTTATAAAAAAGATACTGAAAATATTTCAAATACAAATATCAATGCAAGTTTACTCGTTTATAAATGCCATTCTGTATGAATTTAAAAAAAAAAATCATACAGGTATTCAAATTTATAAACAAGTGAACAAGATATTTAAAAAAAAAATCGTTGCAAATTAACTAATTTATAAACATGACTTACATGAATTTTACAAAAAAAAAATTCACACAATCAAATGTTTAAAAAGAAGTTAAAAAGAAGCTGAAATATTAAATTCAAAATACAATATCGTTGCAAGTTAACTAATTTATAAACATTATTTACATGAATTCAAAAAATTCACATAAAACAAAACGTTTAGAAACAAGTTAACAATAAAACCTGAAATGCAAAAAGAAAAAAAAATCGTTGTAAATTAACTTATTTTTCAAACCAAACTCATATGAATTTTGACAATTCACACAGAATCAAATGTTTTGAAAATAAGTTAATAAAAAAAGCTGAAATAGAAAACAATCTTGAAGAAAATTAACCAATTAATAAACACACAATTTATGTGAATTTTGACAAAAAATTAATTCAAAATCCATATAATTAAATATGTTTAGAAATAAGTTAATAAAAAATGCTGAAATAGAAAACAAATCAACTAATTAATAAACACAATTTATGTGAATTTTGACAAAATTCAATCAAAATTAACATAATCAAATGTTTAAAAATAAGTTTAAAAAAAGCTGAATTAGAAAACAGAAAAATTAACTAATTAATAAACACGATATTTATGTGAATTTTGAATAATAAAAAAAAATTCACAATAAAATATGTTTAGAAATAAGTTAAAAATCTGTAATTGACAAATTAAGAAAATTTCGTTGAAAATTAATTAATTAATAAACACAATTTATATATGAATTTTAACAAAATTCACATAAATATGTTTAGAAATTAATTAATAAAAATGCTGAAATAGAAAATAAAAAAAAAAATTCGTTGCAAATTAACTGATTAATAAACACAATTTATGGGAATTTTGACAAAAATTCAAAATTCACATAATTAAATATGTTTAGAAATAAGTTAATAAAAAAGCTGAAAAAGAAAACAAATCAACTAATTAATAAACACAATTTATATGTGAATTTTGAAAAAAAAAAATTCACAATCAAATATGTTTAGAAATAAGTTAAAAATTTGCAATTGAAAAATTAAGAAAATTTCGTTGAAAATTAACTAATTAATAAACAAAATTTATATGTGAATTTAAAAAAAATACACATTAATATGTTTAGAAATAAGTTAATAAAAAACCTGTAATTGAAAAATTTTGAAGAAAATTTCGTTGAAAATTAACTGATTAATAAACACAATTTATTTGTAAATTTTAACAAAATTTACAATCAATGTTTAGAAATCAATTAATAAAAATCTGAAATTGAAGAGCATAAATTATTACAACGATTAAAATATGTCAACTAGTTAATAAACATATTATTTAAATGAATTTAAGACAAATTCACATAAAACAAAAGTTTCGAAACTAGTTAACAAAAAAATCTCCCAACTCACAAACATCGTTGCAAGTTAACTCATTTATAGACACGACTCACGAGAATTTACCAAAAAAAAATAATTTTTGGCAAACGTAAACAAATGTTTAGAAATAAGTTAACAAAAAAAGCTGAAATATAAAAAATAAAAAAAAAATGACAAATTGTCGAAAATAACAAATTGTCAATTTAAAAAAAAAAAAAAAAAAAAAAAAAAAAAAAAAAAAAAAAAAAAAAATTAGCAAATAGTAAAATCTTCTTTTACCTCTCATCCATTTTTCACTATCAACAAATGAAAAATGCATTTCGTACAATAGTGAAAAAAAAAAATAATTGAAGAAAAAAAGAAAAAAAAACTATTTGCAAAAATATCTGGAGGAAAAAAAAATAGATTTCAATTCTCATTGTCGAATCAGTGTTACATGACTCCACAATGAAAATGAATCACTGAAATGTTGAGTCAAGTTATTTCAAGAAAATATTTCCGACACGACAATGACGCAAGTTAAAAATTTCATTACGTTAAAAAATAAATAAATAAAATGCAGAAATTCTTTTAAACTCCCGTTAATTTCGTGTCAAAAATCATCAACTTGAAATATCTCGGGAAAAAAATGGCGCTAAAAGCAGCCAGTGATGAATTTCTCCAAAGATGACTTTAAACAAATTTCTTTTAATTCACGATAAAATTTATCAGTTAAACCACACTTTTTCAACCAAAAAAAAAAAAAAAAAACAAAAATTAAAAAAAGAGTAAAAAAAATTTGATTTATCCAAACATTATTTTACCGTAAAATAAAAATAATTCGTTTCGAAAAAAATTTTTAAAAAAATTTAAAAAAAATCTGAAAGAAAAATATTAATTAGACAAGAGAAAAATATACAAGTCAGGTCAAAAGCTCTAATTTAAAAAAAAGTCGAAACAAGAAAACAGTAATTTTAAACGAATAAAAAAAATTCATTTTAATCACTTTTTCCCGATTGTGTGCACTTTTTTTTTTGAAATAGAGATTTGACATAATAAATAATTGAGAAAATAAAATGAGTTACCAATACTATACCTAATTTTACCAGAAACTACCAAAATGTGGCCCCATTGGTTAATTACATGATCATTAATCTTGACTTGCAGACTGTGACCTCGTCTCGTCTTTTTCACTCTTCTCCGAAAGTTCAAAAATAGAACATTCGAATTAGAGACTCTTCGTTTACTGTATAAACGAAAAACTGAAATTGCAGTTTTTCGTCTTACAGAAACAATTTTTGTTTTTTAAAAAACACTCCCGATATTACAAAACAAAATTACTCCAAGTGAAAAAAAAAAATTCACACTCGGACTAAATATATTTCGCAATATTTACACAATAGTTATTTATTTTAAAAGCCAAAAAAAGTGACTTAAAATAAATAAACATATTGATGATAATCGAATAATGATGATGAAGAATATCAAAAAATCTCAAAATAAGATTTTTGAAAAGCAGCAACAACCGAAGAAAAAAAAACTGATTGAAACAAATTTTATAAATTATAAAAATTATTCAAATTTCAAAAAAGAAAAAAATATTTTTCTTGAATTTCGAAATATTTACTTTCATTCCAAAAAATTGTTTTCAATCAGCCAAAAAAGAAATAAAACACGCGCAAATGGAAAATAGCCTATTTTTTTCAAGATTTAAAAAAACAAATTTTGAAAAAAATATTTTCAATTTTCCAAATGCAGCAAAAAAAGGTACATAGTAAAATATAGAATGTAAAATTTTTAACTGAAAAAATATTCCCTTTAAATAATCGAATATTTAAATTAAATTTTCGCTTATTTAAATCAAAAAATTTTTTACAATTATTGAAAAATTACACCCAAGTCAAAAATATATTCGTCATTTATGAAAGCAAATACAGTTTTCATTCACTCAAAAAATTTCTCAATTTCTCTTTTTTCTCATACACGCAACAATATTTGAATTCAATAAAAATAATGACGAAAAAATATCAATGAAAATATTTTTTTTACCAATATTACCAATTTTTTTTACCAAAAGCTTCTTTTTCTCTCATCATTGAAGTTGCCTCTCTCTCCCTTCAGTCGTTGTTGTCTCCATAAATTCAGCGCTTGGAAAAAATTAATTCGTTGAAAAAGTCAACGAATCAAAATTTAAAACTCCATGCAGCCGACACTCAGGAAAAACACGGGAAAAAAAAATCTCGTATTCCAAAAAAAGTCGAAATTCGAGAAAAAAAAAAGAAAAACGAAAAGGGAAAAATCGAGGGGAAATTAAGAAACATACAAAAGGCATGCTTCTCAATTTTTTTTTCACGTTGGCGTTGTCATCAAAAATCGAATTCGTTCTTTAATTATTCGCAATCGAGAAATCGCTCGATCGCAAATAGAACATCGCGTTTTCATCTTGCAAAAAAATCTTCCTTCAATAAATCCAAATATGGTTTACCTAGACACTTGGAAAATAGAAAAAAAAAAAAAAAAGAAAAAGAGAAAGAAAGACAAGAAAATAATGGTATTCCACATCGATTCAATTTGAATACGATAAAGTACAATACCACATAAAATACAATCAACAATGTATATATAAAATGTGTGTGTATGAAACACTGTCAGTTATATTTTTCCCAAAAATAAAAATAGCGGTGTTATTTTTAAAAAAAATTTTTTTTGAAAATAACATCGACTTTTTTTTTTATTTCTTCGCCATATAACAGACAATAAAGAAATGTAATATGAAAATGAAGAGAACAGCATCATAATATAGTATAATAATATACAATACGGGGTTTTGTAGAAAAAAAAGGTACATATATACGGAATTCCTTTCATATAATATAAATAAGTAGATATGTAAATCGGGTTAATTATCTGATGTATATGCGTTACGAACAAAGAAGCGAGTTATGTACACGTGGTTAGTAAAAAAAAAAATCATTTTTAGCACGCGCTCGTTCTTAAGTCACAGAGAGAGAACCTATTTTTTAGAGAAAAATAGAAATTTTCATATTACCGCCACCAAAAAAATTGTTTTTTCATAAATTGTGTCTTTAGAAACGAGCGCGCCATTTTTCTTGTGAGTTAAGTGTAAATACACTACCGAAGGAAGCATGACATGCAAGACGAATTACGCAGAAAACGCACAACGGTAAAATGGGTTAAATATTGTGTCTACAAATAGAAAATTTAAAAAAGAAATAAAACAACGCACAGACCACAGTTTTGATCAAGGAGAAAGAATCGTTAAGAGAAACGAATCATTCTCGTGCAAAGAGAGAGAGAAAAAAAAAATTTACAAAACCTTCTCTGCGTTATCAATTTTTCCTTTTAAAAGTTCTCATTTCTAGACACAAAATTTCCAAGAGTATCCTCCTTTTTTTCAACTACGTGTGTAAAAAAAAAAATACTACCAAAAAAAAAAAAAAAAAAAAACACAAAACATGACTACGAGGGGTGCCTTCTGTTTTTTTTTGTTACTCAATTTTTTGAGGATTTAAAAGGGACTTTTTTTTAAAAATCAGGCCCGCGGCAAAAAAGGATTTTTTAAAGTGATTGTCCTAAAAGGAAAGTTCTTTGAAAATATTCCCCCTCTCCTTTTGTGACAATATTTTAAAAACCCTCTTTTACCGCCCCTGTTATTCACAAATAACACATGTAATAATCTGAGCTTTTCTACGCACTGCAGATAACGTGGCGCAACATCGGCGCTAAGAATGAAAGAAAAAAATAAACGATTTTTTTTTTGTTTAATGTGAAAAAAAAAAATGAATTTTTCATACTTGATTCTGACTCGGAACAATTATTTTTGGGCACCGTGTATTATAAAAAAGCATAAATAAAGAAAAATTTAGTCCTCTATTAACCGAAACCGTTAAAAATTTAAAATTATTCAAGGTAACAAGTCTCTGACGGTGAAATAAACGACCTCCGCCATCAATGCAAACACCTTCTTTGTGCTTTTTCAATTATTTTTTTTAAAATTTACACCGTCAAAACTTATTTCGAAACGAAATCATTTTTTCGAAAAAACAAATTAGCTAACTTTTTTCGAGAAAAAAAATTACTAGCATTTTTAGTGGATAATTTTTTTTTAGAGAAATTTACTATTTTTTTTGTAAGAGAATAAAATTTTAGTTCCGCACTGAAGTTCCACGCTGGCATTGACAGAGAGGTCGCTCCTCTCTCTCCGTTATTACCTGCTCTTCCCACGTTGGATCACCGCGCGCTTGGCGACCATTCTAAAAGGACCTAAATTTTATTTCGCATCGCGGATTTTTCCGAAACGAAAAAAAATAATAAAAGGAGGGCGTCGGGGAAAAAAAAAACGCGAATTTTATTTGCCAATATATTCTGTCTCTCTCTTTCCTGCAGCATCTGCCAACAACAGCTGCAGTTGTTTTGCAGATGCGGCTCTCAAAGGGGGAAAAGAGAGCAGATGTGCCGTGAATTCAGCCAGACGGGCAACGTTGCCAAGTCTAATATTTCTCTCACGAAGGGGAAAAACCCGATATTCAGCGAAAAAAAAAAAAAATTACCGTTAAATTCCGTTTCCATTTCTTTTTTTCTCCTGAAATAAATCGAATCAGCAGGTGTTTATTTTCCGATTTTTTCTGCCATCGCAAAAACCTCTTTCTTTGTCTTCTCTTTTTCCGCCTTTTTTTTCTGTCCCTTAATAAAAAAAAACCATAGAGAACGGATGTTTCTCTTTCTCTCTCTCTTCGTAACCGCCATTTTGTAAAAGCTTCGCCGCGAATACAAGGTCAACGGGTTTTCGTGGGAACAAAGATTCATATAAATCAACTCGGAATATATTTCTCTCGAATTCGCAATTTCTAATATAACAAAATCTTTTTTTGTAAATAATTTTCGTGTAATTCTGAAAAGTGTAGAAAATTTCCAGGACAGAGAGAGATGGTAAAAGAGAAAAGAAAGAAAATTACTGGTTTTGCGGAATAAAAAACTTTTTTTTCTGTGATATCATATTTTTCTTAGTTTCAAATTTCCCGTAGCAACGCAATCTTGATTTTTTAAAGTGTGTGAGTGTATCTCTGTAATATTTATATATATATATGTATAAAGTGTAATCTGACCTTTGACTAATCCGTTCTCACACACATTCGCACACAAAAAAGAAAAAGAATAATTGGCAAAATTCCTAACAGTCGCTAAAAATAAAATTTCCAACGACATTTCAACTAATCTGAAAATATGGAGAGGATTTTTTCCTTTAAAGAGAGGTCCTCAAAAAAAAAAATTTTGAGAAATAAAAAAAAAAAATCGTCAACGTTTTGTCAACATTTTTTTTTCTCGCGCATCTCGTTTCTCTCCCTCTGCATTGGCCAAAGAGAGAAAAAAAAATCTGCTTTTTTGCAAAAAAGCAGACCAATGAAAATAACTTTTGAGAATTTCCATTTCCTTTTTTCAAATTGGTGGAGACTGCTTCTTGATATGGTCTCAATTTTTATTTTCAGAGGAGAGAGAGGTCGAGACGTCGCGTTGCGAGGGTGATAAAAAAAAAAGTTATTCAATTTTAGAGGACACTATAAACGTAAAAAAAAAAAAAAAATTTTTTCCAAAAAAAATTGAAACCTCGCATCGCGACTTGAATTTGAAAAAAAAAACCAAGAAACAATTATACAAGAAACCATAAACATTTTTTCCAATGAAAAAAAAGCTACGTGCCCTAGCCAGAAAGAAGCTCTTTCAGAGACAGTGCTACTCTTGAACATACCGAAATTCAAGTTGAACCACGTTATCCAGCAGCGAAAAAAACCCTGTCCCGCCTGCGCAATGGGCACTTTATTCCGGCGCATCTTTTTTTTTTTTTTTTCTTTGATACGCTACGGAAAAATTCCAAATAGTACTTTTTTTTCGAATAAGCGTTAAAAGAAAATTGTTTCACGAGAATTTTTAAATTAACTTTCAAAATCGAGTAAAATTAAACTTATTTCAAAAAAAGTACATTTGCGTTTTTTTAATATGAAATTAAGACTAGTGACTGACAAAAAAAAAATAAATTCTTTTTGCTCAGTCAATGTCAAAAAAAATGATTGAATCGAAGACTTCTTTCGAGAGAAAAAAAAGTCATCGAAACTATCGACTTTTTTTTTTTTTTTTTTTTTTTTTCTAATGATCGAAAGTCGATCTTAGTAATTGATTGTAATTGTGCCAATTAAGAGTGCCTATTGTTACGGGGGTCAGTGGTAATTGAGAACTGGCGATGATGAACGTACCTTGGGAGTCCCTTTGCGCTTGGACGGCTTCATGGGCTGCAAGAAAGACTTCATCTTGCGTTCCAGGTCCACCAGCCACTGAGCCGACTCCACCCGCATTACTCCTATCACCCGTTACGTGCCACGCCGCTAAGCCTATTCAAAACGCGACCAAAAAAAAAGCGGGGAAAAAAAACCAACCATGCTTCTATTAGTAAAAATTTCCAAAAATTCAATTTTAAAAAATGAAATTTATTTCAAAAAAATTAATTAAAAAATGAAATTTCAAAAAAAAATTAATCAAACAATGCAATTACAAAATTAAAAAAAAAAATTATTTAATTACAATTGAAAAAGAAAGTGTCAATATTATTTTGTGACAAAAATTTTTCTCATACTGTACGTGATGTTTTTTGACGATTAAAAAAAATCTTATTTTGTACAACTAAATTAATTTTTAAATTTAAAAATGTACAAAATAAAATTTTAATAATTGTGCAATTAACAACGTCTGTACAATTTGTTACAAAAAAATTTTCTGTACAAAAAACTAATATGGACATGAAAATTTATTTTTTTGCACTTGATTTGAAAAAATAAAATTCGCAAAGTTTGAACGTAGAATAAATATTTGCCAAATACAGACACATGAGGGACACATGAATCAGTAAAAAGCTCCACGTCAATCTTAACGTTTTTTATCTTTCGAAAAAAAATGCAAATAAATTTTTTTCGAAAAAAAATTGAATTTTGATCCGAATGTTATTTTCATTTAAACTAATTGAATTTTAATGTTTAATAAATTAATCCTCAATGAATTAAATTTCAATTAATATTGAACGAATTTTCAATTTAAAAAAAAAGAAAAAACAGGCGCAGAGTTAGGTAATAAAAAACGAGCGTTGGAAAATAAATCTATCAAGAATTTAAGATGGAAACACATACGTTTATTACGTAAGGCATCCAAGTCTCAAGTAATAGACACTAACACATCTTTACAAATCACAAGTCTTAAATAATTTTTAAAATACAATCTAACGACGTTTATACAAGGAAAAATATTCCACAATACTGTTCTTCTTTTTCTCAAACTCAGTCTTTCATAAAACAACAAGTCAATAAAACCACTATTTTCAAACAATATTTTGCTTCAAAAAAAAAAAATAAAATTTTCAAAACCGAAAAATAAATTTTTATTAGAAAAAACAAAAAATCGAATTTTTAAACATTTATAATTATTCTTAAATATAATTATTTTTTTTATATAATTTAAATATTCAATTAAAATTAATTTACAAAAAAAATAAATAATTTTAATTGAATATTTAAATTATGATTGTCTATGTCGAAATGTAGGGGCGGCGTTTGGTTGAATCCATCGCCTTCTCACAACATTCAATTTTTTCAAATAAAATTGTAGAGTTGAACGATTAATTCCATACATTTCGGATGCTTGAGTTGTACTCACACCCTGATGTAATATCGCCTCCAGCGACATTTTAACCGAATCTAAACTATATTTTCGACCCTGTTTACTTGCCAATGATTTAAGTAACGCGCCTACGTCAACATCTTGAGTCATTCGTCTCGTATTTGGCCTTTTTTTACAATCGAGGAAATGAGTTGCCCAAAGGGCACCACCACCCGACCCCCCACCTGTAACGAGGAAACCCAAACTAGTGCCACCGTCCAAAATTAGTTTAACGTCCCAAAAAAATAATATATAAAACACATCACGATCCTATTATTTTTTTTTTCTTTTTGTAATTTCTAATTTAATTCTAAAAATATATATTTTTTTTAATTTTTCCTTTGATAAATAAATTTTAATTATTTTAAAGTCTTGTTGAGAAATGAAGACTGAATTTTGTGTACTTAAAACTGCGTCCTGTTTTTTAATATACGGAAATAAAAATGTTTTTTTTTTTTTTTTCTAGAAAAAGAAAATTGGAGGAATAAACTCACCAGGATGTTGGTTAGGGTCGTGTGAACTTGGACCAGCCCTATTACTATCTTCCATTTCGTTAAGGTCATTCATATCGTCATCTAACGTTAAGTCTTCCACACTCTCCTCCGGGTCGTCCAAATATTCGGACTTTGGTTGTATCATGTCTTCGGTAGGTTCAGGTTTTTCGACAGGTAGCTGCAAAAATAATAACAAAAACGAAAAATTAAATTAAAATTTCTTTTTAAATTTTACATAAATTATTCTATTTAACTTTATGTAAAAATTCCATTCATTCTAATTTACAAATTCAATTTTTTATTTTTTAATGAAATTTTTAATTTTACTTAAAAAAATATAAATTTATTTCAAAAAAATATTTAATTTTATAATAATTATAAAATGTTTTTAATTTTGTATGGAAAATCTATTTTTTTCAAAAAAAATATTTGACTTTACAATTTTTTACCGTAAATATATTTAATTTTATAATTTGTAATTCATTTTTTTTTCTTATCTTTTTAAAAATAAAATTTTATATGAAAAATCTAATTTTTAAGAAAATATTTAATTTTTATAATTATTTTTTTTCCCCCTTTACCTATTATAATTTAGTACAGGCAAAAAAAATCTTTATCTAGAACAGCAATATGTTTCACTAAAACAATGAAAGCTTTTGCTATTCTAGAGAAATATATCTTTGCGTGTACATTTCTACAAAAAGGCGTTTCTATTTTTCTTTTTAAGCCCATTTACACTATAGTCTTATTAATTTTATATGAAAAATATCGATCTTTTTTTGTTAATGAAATATTTTTTTTTAAAAAAGAAAAAAAATTCTAATTTTTCGGAAAAATATTCAATTTTGAGTCAAAAAAAAATTTTATTTTACAGAAAATATTTAATTTCATATAAAAAAAATTCTATTTTTATTTTCTGTAATATTTGATTTTCTGCAAAAATTCTAATTTTCCAGGAAAATATTTAATTTTATAATTATAAAAACAGTTTTTTTTTGTATATTTTCCAATTTAAATGGAAACCAAATTTTTATTTTTCCTAATAAAATACGTAATTTGCTGTAAAAATTCGAATTTTCCAATTTAAATGGAAACAAAATTTTTATTTTTCCTAATAAAATACGTAATTTGTTATAAAAATTCGAATTTTCCAAAAGAAAATTATAAAAAATCATCTATTTTTTTAATTTTCATTTTTTCTTTTTTTTTTGCAATAAAATAACTCAATTTTCTATAAAAATACAAATTTTTCATTAAAATCTCAAAAAATTTTCTAATAAAAAAGAAAAAAATTATCTCGTATCGTTTCCGATCTGCAAGTTTAAAAAAAAACTCATCTCACAGGAGGATAGAATACGAAGTATGATATACCAACGAAGCGAAAGAAGAGAGCCAAAAAAAAGCTAACCCCTTTTAGAACGCTGGCAAACATATTTCATATAAAAAAATTTAATTTCGCAAAAAAAGAGAAATCAATGCCAACCTGAAGCATTTCGTCGGCGGGTTTCGTCAACTGTTGCATGAGCGCCGACCTGCCAAGCGAATCAGCAGGATCGGCATGGGACTTCTCATCAGCAACAGGAGCAACTCCCAAAGCCGGAATGGCTTGTTGAGTCATATCACTAGAGTTAGATTCATGATTTTCTATAGAATTATCCTCGCCGACGCTTCTTCTTCTAAGTCTTTTTCTCTTTCGGGAGACTGGACTTTGTGAACCTTCCCTATAAATAGAAAAAGAGGAAAAAATAGTTTTAAAAAATTTGTTAAAAATACAAAATTTACCATATTTTATGTAAAAATAATTGTTTTTTCGTTTCTTACCTGGAGGAGATACCTTTGGGTATAGAGGGGCTGGCGGAGTCTTCGGGTAAATCACCAACAGAGCTCTGTGCCAAACTCTGCCTAGGAACTTTGCTGTTCTTTTCTATTGTGAGACCGGAAGACGCATGTGGAATGTCTAACGACGGAGCTGTCGATTGTGAGCTGACTTTACTTTGCCTGGTGTCTGGTTTCGGACAACCATTGCCACCAGTTCTACTTTCCGAGAGGCCTTTTATTTGTAAAGACTCTGCGGCCTTTAGGAGGGCTGCCAATTGGTCTTGGGAGATATTCACTTCTCCCCTGTACATGTAGTCCATCATGGCTTTTAATTCCTTAAACTTAACATCTTTGAGTATAAACACTGGGTGCTTATCGTAATGTTCGCTGAGGAGGCCCTGTAAAAAAAAAAAAAATTCATATTTCAAAATATATAAAAATTATTTTCCTAATATAGAAAAAATATTTTAAATTTCTATATTTAAAAAAAGAAAAAGGTATGGAAAAATTTTCACCACCCCTTTGACCCCCTGATGAGTTTAAATAAGAACAAATGATTCCTTCAATGAATAGAGAGAATTATAGCGGTGGTTTCCCCCCCCCCCCGTTATATAGTCTGGTAGAATCCCAGGGCAAGTGCCCTGGAAATCGGCCATCTTGCTTTCCCTGTATTGATCAGGAGAAACCAAGAGGGGATTCAGGCTATACTTCTGCCCCCCCCCCTACTACAGTTTGCGCAAGCGACGGCACAAACCATAAACCCATACCTGCCCCCGCCCAAGCGGCGAACAAGATGAACGGCCATCTTGTTTCTACTTTAGTCTCCAGACTCTAGTATTGATTAAATTTCCAAAAGTCTGAAAAAGAAACAATTCTTTTGCCAAAAAAAAAAACTACTTTTTTTGCAAATTTCCCCCAAAAAAATAGCAAAAAAGAGCATGAAAATTTTTTTCCATGACCTTTTTTCAAATTCCTGTAAGAAAAAATAGAATTAGAAAGAAAATTTTAATTTTGCAAAAAACTCACCTCAAAGTATGGACTGCATGCGGAGAGGACCACTTTGTGGGCCTTTAGGTACTTCCCCTCCGCTGCTAATGTGCAATCCACTAATGTACCGGATTCTAGTAACGTGTCAAAGTTTTGTATTAATGTCGTTTGGTGGTTGTTCCACCTTAGGCAGAACTGTTGATCGTCCTCCATTCTGCTTAATTCTCGTTATCTTGTCAGACTATCCAGGTTGAAAGTAGAAACCAATACGGAAACGAGAAAAAAAAATCAATTCAAAAATTCGTTATGCTACCTTTTTCGTTTTAATAATTGAAACATAATTGATAAACAATTTTGTGAAACTTTTTTTCGTAATTAAAAATCGCGTTTTTTTGTCGACTACGCGTTTAATCAAGTCTTGTGTGTGAGAACCCGGACCCGCAAGCTCTGCAACCAAACGTGGAAGCTTCCAAAATGGCTGTGATGCAAGCGCGTCGGTCGGGGACGACGAGCCTTTCCCTTTGTGCGTATTCCCCTAACGGTATTAAATGTTGGGAGAAGGAAAAATGGTGGGGATGATGCGGGAGGACGCGCTTCTATAGCGCATGCGATTCCAGCGAGGCTGCGCAACAAGAAAGCGCAATCGTGGTTTTTTCTTTTTTTTTTTTTAATTCTTTCTTTGCTTTTTTGTTGCTGCGACCCCAACTCCCCAGGACCGAATCAACCATTGACCTCGCCCGGGTATCCGGCTCAATTGGATTTTTCATCTCTCGGCTTTTTTTCCTCGTGTGGCGAGTCTTTCTTTTTTTTTTATTAAACGTTTGAAAATCAATATTTGCTTGAAATGAGGTTTGGCAAAAAAAAAAAATTGTAAAAATCTTTTTTAAATTATAAATTTCAGGCGAATTGAAAAATTTTAAAAATATTTGCAAAAAAAAAAAAATTTTAGAAATAATTCTTTTGAAAAATCAAATTTTAGATTTGTTTAAAAAAAATGAAATTTAGAAATAATTCTTTTTAATAAAAAACAAAATTCTAGAAATTATAGAAAAAATGAAAATTAGAAATAATTGTTAAAAGAAAATTTAATAATTGTTAAAAGAAAAATTTAGCAAAATTCCTTTTTTAAAAATTAAGAATTTAGAAATAATTGTTCAAAAAAAATTAAATTCAGCAATATTCCTTTTTATTAAAAATATTGATTTTGGGAATAATTGTTTAAAAAAGCAAAATTGATCAATATTTCTTTATAAAAATTGCAATTTTCAAAAATAATTTCCTTTCATAATTAAATTTGCAAAATAATTATTTTAAAAAAATAATTAAATTTGCAAAATAATTATTTTAAAAAAATAATTAAATTTGCAAAACAATTATTTGAAAAAATAATTAAATTTGCAAAAAAAATATTTGAAAAAATAATTAAATTTGCAAAACAATTATTTGTAAATAACCGCGGGAGGATTGTGATAAATAAATAAAATTGCAAAAAGTAATTTCAATTAAAATTCGAAGTTGATTTTTAAAAAATTTAATAAATAAACAATTTATTAAAATAAATTATTCAATTATTAAGAATATCAAAATTTATACAATTGAATTTTTAGGTGGCAAATAAAATTTTATTTCTCTGTCAATTTAAAAAAAAATAAAAAAGAAAGTAAAAAATTAGAATTTGAAAAATAATTAGAATCAGCATTAAATAAAAATTAATTCATTATTATTAAACTGTGCTTCGATTATTGAACTTTATTGAAATTGCGTACAAAGAAAATCAATAAAACTGCGCATGCAGCAATGTGCAGTTGCTGTTTCATCGATAAACCATGAAACGAGGGACTCAATTTTCACAAAGTTGAGAAAACATTCAGTTTAATAAAAATACAAAATTAAATATTATTTAATTATAAATTGGTGCTTTTATAAATAAAATATTTACTATTGGCAAAAAATTTTCATATTTAGTCAAATTTACAAATATGGAAAAATTATACTAAAAAGATAAAAACAAAATAAAATTTCGAAAGTAAAAAAATATTACGAAAAAAAAAATATCAAATCCTAATAAATTTGTTTAATTAGTTTAAAAACGAATTATTCCCATAAATGAATTATTAAAAATTTTGATATTAATCGGGATACATAAATTGTAAATATATTAAAAAATGAAAATATCAAAACAATTTCAGTAATAAATATTAAAAGAAGAAACGTATAAAAACGATTAGCCTACATAAAAAAAAAAAAAATGACGAAATAAAGGGAAATATATTCTCGGAAGACTCCCGTTATTGATCCAAGAAGTACCATGGAAACCATATTCCACTTCCATTTCAAAATGGAAGCCTTCCACGCAGACTGGAAAAATCAATTTGGTACTTCACCCAACATGCGCGAAACACCGGCATCGATTTACCCAGATAAAAAAAAAAAATATCGCGCATGTGTGCAATAATGATTGTCAAATGTACACAGGATTCGCAACATTGCATAATCTATTTATAATCAGTCAGGCCACTTACATCATTCTTTATAACTATGCAATGCATATGTATAAGAAAAATAAAAACAAACAAGACAAATAAATGGTTTTTCCAACTTTTTAAAGAATACCGTAAATTTAACCGTAGAAACATCTAGACCAAGTGAAATTTCAATATGGCCGTCAAACAAGTTACTTGGGAACAAAATGGCCTGATGACGAGTCACTTGGAAAATGCCATTAAAGGAAATTATGAAAAATTAGGGAAAAAAAAAAAAAAAGCGAAAAAATAATAAAAAGACATTTAAATGTAAAACCGAATTTGTAATAAAAATAGTGGGGGGGGAAATAAACACGTTTTAACTTGAATAGCACGATACGCCCATCGATTTTTTTTCCTTCTCTTAATTATCACGAAATAATTGCAAATTTTATATTTGTTATCACAATTTAAAAATAATAGTGACGTGAAAGTTCACTTACCCCACTTTAGATTAAAAAGAAGTCTAATATCACAGTTTAAAATGGGTGAAAATCGCGAAGCTCAGAGAGCGTCGGTACACGACGAACGCTTCCCTTTTCAATAATGGCGTAGCGCAGGCAGCCTTCCACTTCAATGCAGGCTTCCCGACAGGATAAAAAAGAAAACCCCACTGACATGCGCACTAGGGAAAAGGAGAGGCGAATCGACCACAATTGTGAGAAAATAAAAAAAAAAAAAAAGAAAAGGGAACAGCCCAACCCGGTTTTTAATCCTGTAATTATCAGAAAAAATTTACCTTTTTTTTTTCTAAAAAGTAAAAAAAAAAATGTCGATTCACGATTAATGAAAATCGATTTTATAATGCAACACTAAAAAAGAAAAAATCGAAAAAAATCACGAAACGAATTAATTTGAAATTTAATTTAAAGAGTTCACAAAAATTAAAAAAAGAAAACCATTTGAAAATAATAGGCCGACGACCGCGAGGCAGGAAAAGCTAAATCGATAATGGCTGACTGGCGTTGCTTTGTAGGACAAAATGGCGAGTGTAATCACTTTTAAAAAGCTTCGACGAACACGGAATATATTATTTTTCTTCGAAGCTTTTTAATATCACACAAAAAAAAACCCTCTCCAGCTGAAATTAAACACGAAAATAAAAAAAAAAAATCAAACGCGCGATTAAATTGAGGAAAAAAAAATTGTCAAGAGAAATGACGCCATGACCTGAATTCACCGAAGTCGAAAAAAGTTACACAAAATTGTCACGAAAAAAAATGCACAAATATAAGAAAAAAAAAAAAATTGGTTAAAGAAAGATAAACTTACTTTGACGCAGTCTTCTTATTATCACAGTAGGACGAATCCTTGGGGGAAGAACTGCGCATCCGGACTCTCAGCGCACACTATATCCTCTCTTGTCGAGTTCTTTTTACACAATGGCCACGATGGGAGACACGCTATAACGATCTTTACGGGTCCTACATCCCTTCGAGCAAGGAACACGGAAACGAACATTGGTTTGGCGGGGTGACGCGGCGCATAAACCAATTTTTGCTCAACTGCGCAGAAAAGATGTACAATGTGGGGGGGAAAAAAGAGGGGAATTAACCGGGGGGACGACAGCAGGCAGAGAAACCGCAGGAACGAATCTTTTTTGTTAAGCACCCGGGAATTGATTTATCTTGGTAAAAGAATGTTGCAGATTTTCAACCATTTTTAAAAGAAAAATTTCAACAAAATTAATATCAAAAGTGAAATATATGGGTAAAATATGTTTTATTATTTATATAGAAAAATTTTTTAATTTAATATTCAAAGTCAAATAGAAATAAAATATTTATTAAAAAGAATTATATTTTTGTAAAATATAATTTTTGTTTATTTAAACTTTGCAAATTTTATAATGAGAAAATGTTATTGTAATTATTTTTTATGTATTAAAAGAGGTTTTTTTTTTTTTGTTTATTTTGGTAAATTTTGTCAAATATTTTATTATATTTGATTGAATTTATGCGAAATTGTAATTAATTTTCATGATGATAAATTTGTAAAAATGCTTTAGAAAAAAAAAAAAACAAAGATATTTTGTGAAGAAAGAAAAAGAAAGGTGAAATTTACGATTCTAACCTCTCTTGACAATACTTGTTTCCATTTCGCGTCGTTGTGCAGTTATTGATTAGCACCGGTTTTATTTACCGGCTCACTTTTATTCAGATTTTACATAATTATGTTTTGAGCTTCTAAAAATTACTTTTATGATAATTGAATAATTTTTATATTAAATTAATCATTTATTTTTACTTCTGAGAGAGGAATTTAGATAAAAATTTTGCAAATTTTAAAATTTAGTTTTATTTCAGAAATTATTTTCAGTCTAATGGGAAAATCAATAAAATTATATAAGTAACTATGATGGGGTCAAAGAATTTTATTCTATTTTCATATTTTAGGATCAAATTTTCTTTCCTATGATTATTTAATTATAATTAAATTTTTTTTTTGTATTTTTTACAATGTTTTTGATAATTTTTGTTTAAAATTATAAATTGAAAAAAATCACAATAAATTAAATTTATTCTATTTTATTTATTATATTGTGATTAAAAGACTATTAATTTTTTTTTTTTACTAATATTTGGAAATTTATTATTTAATTAAAAATTTAATGAAACTATCAATATATTTCAGAGAAAAGAACAAAATTTGTCTGATTCTATACAATTTGAGAAAAGGATTAAATTTTGTTCTTCAAAGCAATCAGCAGCAGACATAATAAATAATCGGTGAGTTTTTAACATTTTTACAAACATTTTCTGTAATTTATAGAAAAAATTATTTTTTTTTTAATATAAAATTTTATTATAGAAAATATTAAAATAATTTACATCGGTAGGTAGTGCAGAATTCTGTTAATATTATACGGAATTTATTATTCTATTTGTATATTTTCAATATTAATTTCAATATTTTTCAAAAAATATATATTTTTTTTTTTGTAAATGTGTTTTTGAGAATAGAAACAAATTTGAAATATAGAACAAAATTGACTTAAGTTTTTTTAAAAAGCTTTTTCAACTTTTCAAAACAAAACTTTTTATTAAATAAAAAAATATTTATTTATGTTTATTAAAAAAATATATTTTATTTTAAAATATAATATTCGAGAAAAAATAATTAAAATTAATTTATATATATATATATATATATATATATATACAAAGAGAAAGATCGAATATTGTATTTTCATTTTATGCACAAAATTATTTTTATTTGCATAGTTTAAATATTTTATGTAAAAATATAAATTAAACTAATTAGTTAAAAATATAAATTAAATTAATTAGTTAAAAATATGAATTAAATTAATTAGTCAGTTGAAAATATAAATTTAATTAATTAATCAGTTAATTAATTGTGTATTTTTGTTTATATTTATAAATTTTTGTAGCTCAAGAGGAGATGGCAAAAATATTTTATATCATCAGTTGACAAAGTAAGCTGTGGAAAATGTGAGTTCTACTTTATTGTAATTGTATATATATATATATGTAAATCAACAAATCATAAGGTACGATTTTTCCATTATATATTTTTCAGTAACATCTTTTACTAATTTTAATTTAATTTCCAAATTGATAGAATTAATAAATTTACATTCTATTTTTGTTTATTAATTTTTGAGTAATTTTACTAGTCAATTGAATATAATATAGACGTATAAATTTAATATTTTTACGATCATTTTTATTATCAGAAAAATTTTGTTTTAATATTTATTGATAAATAAATTCAATTCTTCATTGAAACAAAAATTATAATTATATTATTAAATAGATTACAAGAATATATTTTTTTCGTCAAATATTTTTTATTTTTATATTATATTAACAAAATTCCTACAGAATTTGATAATTATGAAAAATTGAAATTTATTTGTCTAAATTTTTACAATTTTTAAAAAAATTAAATACCTTTTTTTAATAAAAACACATTTTTAAGATAATTTTTTGGAAAACAATGATGCCTTACTAAAGAGGTTATGTTTATTTTCTCCAAATAAGATATTTAAAAAATGTATTTTTAATATTTTTCTCAATTTGTATTTTTTTGGTAACTAATTAATTTTCTTTTTTTTTAAATATTTTTAGTCTTATTTTTTTAATAAATAATTATTTTTATAATTGACATTATTTACAAGCATATATTTTCCCTTTTTTTAATATTTAACCAATCGTGAAAATTGTATCAAAAGATTTTTTAAAATTGCCAAAAATTCGTGTATAATATTTAAAAGTTATTTATGTTTCAGAAAAATTATTTGATTATCCTGATGTTAAAGAATTATTTTTCTGTTGTAGAAATTTCTTTATTTTTCCAACTTTTACAATTTGGAATTTTTAAATGATTTTAAATAACATTAATTGTATTCAGAAAATAAAATTTACTAAAATAAATCTCAGAAATTAAATTTGGTTTCTAAAAAAATCGTTTAAAAGTATACTTTTTTTTAAATATCATTAAAAAATGAACATAACCTTATTTAGATGTAATTTGTTCAAAGAATTTTTTCAACTATTAAAAAAAAAACAGTAAAATTTTTTCTTATTTCTTATAACTTTTGTCATTATAAAAAAGTAGATCTTGAAAATTAGACTTTAAATTTTTTTCGAATTTTCTGCAAAACCTGCGAAAATCTTGAAAATGGTCTGAAATTTTAAATAACAGATTTTTATTTGAATATTCGATATAATCATTTTGACGAACATTATTTAATTTGAATATGTTTTAATTATTAATTTTATTCATTCTACGGGAACAGAAACAAAATTTGTTTTTTAGACAAATTACTTAAAATTAAATACCAAAAATCTAAATCTAACGAATATTTAATTACAGAATTCATTTTTATTTTACAATAATTTATTTATTTTACGATATTAACGATAATATAAAAATTGAAAAAAATATTATTAAATATATTTTTTACCAATTTGACTAAAATATGCCTTAGTGATAGCGTTGAATTTAATTTATTTATAGAATATTTTAATAACATCTGAAAAAACACAACAAGTCAAGAAATGTGAAATTTATAATAAATCCATTTTCCTAAAAATTTTTGTTTCTTATTCTTTATTTATAGTTTATTAATTTAAATTCAACCCTTAAAGAATTGAATGAGATATTTTTTTAATTATTTTTAATAATTTAACATTTTTTATTTTTCAAATATAAACTTGTGTTAAATTTTAGTTCTAAGTTTTTTTTTTTTTGAAAAAATCAAAATTTGACCAAGATTTGTGAAAACAAATTTTAGAAGTGAATTAAAAAAAAAAAGAATTACAAAAATTGATAGTTATTTTAGATTTTACTATTTAGAGAAGATCAAAAATATTTCCAATAATATTTTTCTAAAATATTAATTTTTTATCTAATACAAATTTTTTATCAGCATTATTATTTATAATTATTATTGTATTATAATATATAATATACTATATTAAAATTATATTTGATTTTAAATAATAAAAAATGTTTCTGTTTCAGGCACATTGTTAAATAGGACATAGTATTTGATATTTTTTTTATTAAAAAAAAATCGTTTTTTTATTTTTCAAAAGAAGTTTTTGTTTTTAATATCTTGGGTCAAATTTTGATTTTTTTGTAAACCATTTTTTAGGCATAGATTTTTAATTTAGAAAACGTTGAAATTTTTTTTTTTTTTTTTTTTAATACAAGAGAATACCATAAAAGATGTTTAATTTTCATTTCTCAAATTTTTCATAATCG
This sequence comes from Leptopilina boulardi, assembly GCF_019393585.1. Taxonomy (NCBI): domain Eukaryota; kingdom Metazoa; phylum Arthropoda; class Insecta; order Hymenoptera; family Figitidae; genus Leptopilina; species Leptopilina boulardi. Next base: position 1,255,503 of record NW_026137665.1, on the reverse strand, counting down.
CATAATAAGTAAATTAACATATAGTTATAATTAACACAATATGTTTATGTTATGTTTATCGTCTATTTTTTTTAAACTGGATAAATATATTTTATATAGAAAAATAGACGACTATTAATTTTATATTTTTAATTTATATTGTCCGCAAAAAGTTTTTTTTATATGGAAACCAAATCCTCAAAAATAAGCGTGCAATAAATATAAAAAATCTATTTTACAAATACAACCAACAAAAAAGGTTAATTAAAAATTTATAAAAAAATTATTTATTTATTTTATTATTATAAATTTCTTATTTATTTATTATTATTTATAAAAATGCAAACAAAAAAATGCAAAAAATGAGTCAAATTTTCCAATTATGTATGTGAAAAAAGAAAAAATTTCCAAAACATAATTTTCCAAATGATTTAATATACTTTGAAAAAAGGAATATATTTTATTGTTTTTAGTAAAACGATTGTAGTATAATAATACAGTCGTGAAAATTAGTTTATTTTTCAGCTAAATCAAAAAGTGACATTGTGCACATTATTGAACGAAATTAACAAAAAAAAATCGTAAATCGAATTATCAATCTTATTTTTTTAAAAATGTGATAAAATTGTTTATGCATTAATCGCGAAATATAGTGTGTTGAGGATATTAAAATGAATTTATTCAAATAAATTCAATTCAAAATAAAATGTAAGTATGTTTTTATTTTTTATTAAAGTCTTTGAATATAATTCAATATTTTGTCATTTTTTTTAGCTTTCTCCACAGAATTTCAGGTTTCAATTGGATACTAAAAATTTCAATTGAGGAATTGATATTTTATCCAACTAAATATTTGTTAAGAAGAATTTTGGAGGAAGTACATGAATAGAAAAATTGGAAAAATCTGAAAATCCTGGAAAGTCAGAGAATTTTATAAAGAAAAAATTTTGTAAAACAACAAATTTTGAATACTTTGCTAAATTGTTGACAACAAATTCCTAAAATATGAAATAACTCAAAAAAAATTTTAGAAAATATCTTTATTGCAAATTAATAAATTTTAATTTTCAACGTGATTTTTCTTGTACTTTTTAATATCAAAAAAAATTGTAAACCTCTTTATTTTCAAAATCAACTTTTATTTTACTATATTTTCAACAAACGTTGTTCAAAAAAAGTAATATAGGTCAAAATTTAAAATATTTAAAATATTTTTTTGTCACAAAAATGTAGTAGGAAATAAATTCAAAATTTTCATCTTGAATAGTTTATTTTTATTATTTATTTCTAAAATGTTAATAAAAAAAACAGTATTCTTTATGTCTTATGGAAAAAATTTTTTGCTTTATGTTTCAAATACAGTTTTCAATTTAATTTTTAATTTAACTATTAAGAAAAAAATATACTACAAAAAATAGAAAATAAATTAATTTTTTTTAAATTTTTATCTTAAATAATATTTTATATTATTTATACATAAAATTTTAATAAAAAAGTAATCTTTATGTCTTACGAAAAATTTAAAATTTGTTTTATTAAATTGCATACAAACTTCGAAATATAAAACTGTTGAGAAAATAGAAATCACACTCGATTAGAAGAAAAAATTATTTAATGTTAATTAGATACTTAATTGAATATGTATCTAATAATTGAATAATTAATATTTATTATTATTTTATTATTTCTAATAAATAATAGAAATATTATTGTTATTGAATTATATACAATATTACAAAATTAGTATTAAATAATATTTTTCTAATTAAATTCTATTTTTTCTTTTTTCAACGGTTTTATTAGAAATGAAACAACCATGTAAAATAATTTTTAAATTTTATATTAGAAAGTGAAGATTATTTTTGATTAATATTTTTTATTTATAAAATATTATGAAAACCTTTCTTAAATAGTAAAAAAAAAATAAATTTTTTTCAAATCAAATTTATTTCCCAGGAATTAGTTTTTGACAAAATTCGAAAAAAAATTTTCTTTATTTAAGAATGCTAAAAAAATTCAATTATTATTAATAATTTTAATCATAAAATTTTTTTTTTTTGTGTAATAATTTCAGAAATTTATTTCAATCGTTCTAGGAGTGAAGAAAAAAGATATTATATTGAAAATTAATTATATTTTTGAAAATTTGAATTGGTCCGTTAGAGAAATTTTTTTTTATATTTAATTTATGTATGAGCAGCTGCCTCACTCTTCGCTCGATTGCACGCCAAAAGTAAGGAAGATTGAAATTCAAAATTTTGATTTTTGAAAAGTACTATCTTGTAGAAAATGAAAAGGCGCATCTTTTTTTCCATTGACATTCTTTGTAAGAAGAATATTTTAACTAATAAATACGAAAAACTGAGAAATCTTGTTTCACAAATTTCATTAAGTTTCAAAAAATAAATCATCGTTTTTTTTTACAATTTTTAATTAATTTTATTGAAACTTGGTGTACACACAGGTATTTGGCTCTAATGAAGACGAAATTATAATGTAAAAATTAAAAAATCATTTATTGTTTTATAATTTTTTAATATAAATTGTTTTGAACACCAAAAAAAAAAAAAAAAAAATTTAAACCTTATTTTATAAATTCAAGTCTTATTTTTCAATTTTAAATTAATTGGTCATTTTTTCATTCTTTTAGTATTTTCATTAGAAAGTAGAAATAAAAAAAATTAAAAAATACCCAAATTGACCAAACTGAAAAATATGAGTTAATTTTCATAAAAAAGGAGTAAAATTTTTTATAATACTACAATAACTTTATTATTTTTTTTAATGACTTAATATTTTAGTACCTATTAATTAAAAAAAAATTTAACTCATTTAATTAGTGACAAAATTTTTTGTTACTATATTCAAACAATATAAACTCTTACCTATTTTTTTCTCTTATCTTTATTCTCTATGAGCTTTTCTTTAAATGTATAACCATGCATGTTTATTATTTTCTTTTTTTATGAAAATTTAGCACAATTTTTTTTTCAACAAGTTTGTATTACATGCGCAAACATATTTTATTTATAAAAAAAAATTCTATAAACAACTAAAAAAAATTTTTTTTTTCATTGCAGATGAATTAACACCGGATTTGCCACGTTTATCAGTTAAAAATGTTATCAATCTAATTGCACCACAAAATGTTAATGATGACAAATTTTCATGTCGTTTTTGTAGTCGAAAATGTGGAACACTTTGTGGAAATACTCGTCATGAAAATAAATGTTCATATAATCCAAGAATTATTGAAACAAGTGAACATTTAAAATGTAAATGTCATGATTGTGGTTGTAGTTTTAAATATTCGTGGGAATTAAAAAATCATAAAAAACATGATTGCGGAGTAACGCACAAATGTAAAACATGTAATAAAATTTATTCAACATTAAAGGGTCTACGATCACATATTCGACAAGGCGCTTGTAAAGATAGTTACTAAGTTATTATAAATATTGACTGAAAATTAATTAGAAATTTTTCGCCAAAATTTATTTATTTTTATAAACATGAAAAAATGTGACAATTTTTATTTTCAATTTTTTGTTTCTTTTTTTTGTTTGAAATTCTTAAAAATTATAATTTATTTTTTTCTTTCAATTTCTATGATTTTTCATTTTTAAAAATCGTTAATTTTCTTTTCATTTTCATAAAATTATTCTTTTTTTGCAATTTCTAAAATTTTCTATTTTTCTTTTGGATTTATTTAACTATTATTTTTAATTTATTAATTAAATTTTTATTAATTTTTTTTTTATTTTAAATTTATTCTTGTACCTACATTTTTTCTAAAATTCTCGTATTTTTTCTCAAATTTCCCTTCTTTTAGGAAATTTAAAAAATTTTCTATTTTCTTTTGAGACGCATAAATATAGTCCTCAGATTGAATTTAAATTAATTTTTTGTAGTTTTTAATTACAAATTAACGACGTTCTATATTTGTAACAGAATTTTAATTTAACTGAATTCTGATTTAATTTTTGTTTCAAAAAAAATTTTCATTTTTAAATCCAAGGAAAATAAATGTTTTTTTCACCCTATGTATTTACTTGTCTTTTACTATTTTATAAGATTTTTAAAAAATATTTTCTTGTAAATATTATTATAAATGAAAAAATGTTTCTATTTGACACTTAACAATTATTTTTCATGTATGTTAATAATTTTAAATACTTATAATATTCAATAAATTCGCAGTAAAACTATTGCAGATTTTTTGCAAAAAATGTTTTTTTTTATATAAAATTTTTTATATGTATAGAAATATTTAGAAATAAAATATGTATTATATATAAAATTTTGAATTCCTTATTTTTCTACTCATTGTAGCTTTATTTTTTATTTTATTTAAAATATTAATAGTTGACATTTATAATAATAATAATAATAATTATTATTATTTATTATAATTTATAATTGTATTAAATATATAGTTTTATTCATAAAATTCTATATTTTATGTTCAATTTCTTCTATTTATTTCCTAAAAATTTTTATTTCTATTTATTTAAAAAAAAAACATTTTTATGTTAAATTTATTTCCATAGGATTCAATTTACTTTATAATTTAATGTCCGTTTTGTTTTAATTATAAAATACATTAATATTATAGGCCTACAAAATTTTGGATTGTGTCAGAGAAAAATTTGAATGAGGAAATATAGTACTTTTAATTAAAATTTGGACTAATGATTAAAAAAATTTTTTGACAATTTTATAGAGTGTCTAATATTTCCAAAAACGGCATTTTTCACGCTTTCAAGTTAGAATATCTCAAAACGCTGACGTGATGGAACAATTTCGTTGTCATTTTTAGATTCAGCGTGACAAAATACATCGAAAATGACTATTCCGGTTTCTGGGTCTAAAATTTGTAAACCTGTGTATTTTATTTTGTTTTTTGTTTATATATTATTTTCCTGTAATGTTATGCATGAGAGGTTAAAGTTATAATTTTTAATAAATTTTTTACGTATCCTTTTTGGTATTAAAAACCTATTTTATATTATAGAAAATAAATGTACGTGTGTCTTGAACTATCAACTTGTACAATTTGTAATGTTTTGTGATTAATACAAATTATACAAATGTGTTTCTAAAAGTATGAAAAAAAAGTTTATTTAATTCAAATATTTGAATATACTTGACTCCTATTATCACATTTTGGCTCAAAAAATAATTATTTAAGGGTCAGTCCAGTGACTTTCGTCTAATAGTGGTTGCGACCAAATTTTAAAAAAATCTAGTTTTAATATATATGTGAAACTCGATGATTCCCTGAGTTCATTAACCATAATATGGTAAAAATTTTATTCCCTTTAAAAATATTAAATATCAAAAGTAGGAGGTTCACAATGTGATTTTGTAACCTTAAATTTTTCAATTTTTTTAAAAACGCTATTATTAAAAAATTATTAAAAATTAGATGTTGGAACTCACGAAAAACATAAATCACTTTATTCTGCACAGAGGAACAAAAGAATTATTGCAAAAATTTATTATTTTTGGATGCTATACGATTTTTTAAAAAATTTTATTTAAATATTCTCAAGATTTTTATTTACTTATAACTTTTTTGTCGGTGCTCCGAAAAAATTGAGGTTTTGCACAAAGATTTTTTATAATATTCTTTACCTTCCTTTAAAATCTCATGAAGATGTTTTGCTTCGTTTTGAAGATAATAATTTTAAAAAAATTTTATGTAAAAGGTTAATTAAAAGACTTGAAGTTAACTGACCAATTTCAAATCGCTACATTTTTTATAAAAATATATTAAAATGTAGCGATTTGAAATTGGTCAGTTAACTTCAAGTCTTTTAATTAACCTTTTTAAATAAAAAATTTTGAAAATTAATATCTCCAAAACGAAGCAAAACACCTTCGTAAGATTTTAATAGAAGGTAAAGAATATTATAAAAAATCTTTGTGCAAAACCTCAATTTTTTCGGAGCACCGACAAAAAAGTTATAAGTAAATAAAAATCTTGAGAATATTTAAATAAAATTTTTTTTAAAATCGTATATCATCCAAAAATAATAAATTTTTGCAATAATTCTTTCGTTCCTCTGTGCAGAATAAAGTGATTTATGTTTTTGGTGAGTTCCAACATCTAATTTTTAATAGTTTTTTAATAATAGCGTTTTTAAAAAAATTGAAAAATTTCAGGTTACAAAAGCACATTGTGAACCTCCTACTTTTGATATTTAATATTTTTAAAGGGAATAAAATTTTTACCATAATATTATGGTTAATGAACTCAGGGAATCATCGAGTTTCACATATATTAAAACTAGATTTTTTTAAATTTTGGTCGCAACCACTATTAGACGAAAGTCAGTGGACTGACCCTTAAATAATAAGTATGAATGGACATATAACCTTAAACTAAAAAGTTGTTTTCAATAACAAATAAAACTGTAATTAAAATTGATTTAATGAAAAATTTGATAGATTCATCTGTATAATTTAAAAAAATTATTTGTGACGCTCCTCGGTGAACGAGTAATTAGCTGCTTAAAAAAAAAGTTTTTGCTTTATTAAAGATTTATTTTTGATTATTTAACATCAAAAGCATTTTTTTACTGAAAATATTGCATCTAATAAATAATTAAATAATAATATTTTATACTGAAAACTAGTCGCTTTTATTTATTTTTACTGCAAAAGTTTAGTTCTGTAAGCTAAGCACCCTTTCACCGTGGGAGCGTCACATTTTTTGTTCAAATAATAATTTATAATTATTTTCTGTTTTTATTTTTGAAAGTTATTGAACAATTATAATTTATACCCAATTTTTTTTTTTTGCAAGATAAAAAATTCTCTGTACAATTTTTATAGAAATGAAAAAAAAATGAAATCAAAATATGTTTTTAATGTATTTAATTAAATATACATTAAAATATATATATCTTAAAAAGGATATAATGTATTTTTTTTTCTTTTCTGTTACAGACTACAAATTCATAAAAAAAAACATATGGCCGCTTATATTTCTTAAAAGAATTGATCATCTATTAAATTTAGAAGAAGAAAAAAAAAAGTTACCAACAACTGATGATGAACTAACAAAATCAAAAGAAAATGATGAAAATCTAAAATTCTATTCATGTCGTTATTGTAAAAATAATTTTGGAACAATATCTGGAAAAACACGACATGAAAATAAATGTCAACAGAATCCAATAACTAATAAAGAAAAAATAAATTCATTATTTACTTGTGACAATTGTAATTATAATTTTAATTGTCTAGGCTTTCTGAAAAGACATAAAATCTATGATTGTGGAATTATACACAAATGTGAAATATGTAATCAAATTTATTCAACACGAAATATTTTAATGCAACATATTAAAAGAGTACATGATTAAAAAGTGATAATTTAAAAAAAAAATTTTTTAAATATGATTTTCAATACTTTTTGAAGGTCAATTCTAAAAAGTACAAAAGAATCGAGTTGAAAATCATAATTCATATTTTATACAATACATATATATCAACACACTGTGCCATAAAGAAGTGATATTTTTTTTTAACAAAAAAAAAGTTAGTGAAAATTTTGCGAAAATGAATTTTGCAATATTTGACTATTATAATCAATTTTAGTTATTGATTTAAGGTTCTAGAAAAAAAAATATTTATTTTATTTAAATAATCGGTATTTAAATAATCAAATAAATATTTACTTGAACCAAATAATTTTTATTTGAATTAAATAAACTGTATTTAAACTAATAATTTCCATATTTAAAACAAATAAAATTTGAAAAATAAATAAAAATAAAATAAAAATAAATAAAAATAAAAATTATTTGGTTCAAAGAAATATATTTATTTAATAATAATCAAGTAAACAGATTATTTGAATCAAATAAATTTTTTTTTCAATATGTCTAAAAAAGAAATTTATTAAAAAGATTTTTTTTTCAATGAAGTTTAAAATCCACTTGATTTAAAAAATATATATTTATATTTTCATTCATTATTCAAAATTGATTTCACATTTTTCTTTTGTTATTTGGTATTATTATTTTTTATGAAAATGAACAAAAAAGAAAATTAATTTTAAACATATATTTTACCAATAGAATTAATTTATAATTAAATAAATACGAGTCTATTTTTGTATAGTCGTGTATGTTTATATCATACTTTATAGTGTTGTAGTTTTGTCTTCTGATTCTGAGACGCATCAATAAGCTCTGAAATTAGTTCTAATTTTCATTTCCCAGAATTTCATTTCCTAGAATTAACTTTAAGTCAAACTTTTATTTCTTCGAATTATTATAATTATTATTATTACAGAATTGTTACATTTTGGAAGGTTCGAAATTTTTATTTATTTTTTTTTATATTCATTTATTATTTCATCGAATTTCAATTTGTCGAAATTATTATTTTCTCGAATTTTAATTCTAACAGAATATTCATTTCAAAGAATTTTTTTTATTTTACAAAAAGAATATTAGAAAAAATTATTTTCCAGTTGTATTTTCATTTTTTGTTCGAATTTACATATGTTTTATTTTTGGTATTTTAATTATTTTCATTATTTATAATTTCTCTTTAATTGCTTTTGTTTACATAAAAAAAAATTTTGTTTATATTTTAAAAATTGAATTTTTTTTTTACTTTGTTATCTTTTTACATAAATTTTTCTTCAATTTGTTATTACATAAAAATTTTTTTTTAAATGTTATTTTTAGCATAAAATTTTGTTTAAAGTTGTTATTTTGTGTATTAAATTTTTGTTTAATGTTTAACAAAAATTTTACTTACTAAATAGCAAATTAAAAATAAATTGTTATGTCGTATAACTAAAAAAATTGAAAAAAAAAAATTATGTTAAAAATAACAAAGCAAAAAAAAATAAAAAATTTCAATGTACTTTTTTTAAAAAAAATTCTCCAAATGTCGTTTTGGAGAAAATTGTAAAATTAATAAATGAAAAAACCGAAATATTTTTGCCAAATGTTTATTCGAATAAAATTAAAGTAATGTTAAATGAAAATTTGCCGTTTTAGGAATTTAAAAATAAAAAAATTCGAGTAAATAAAAATTCATTATAATGGAAATTCTTTTTAAATAAAAAATTTTTTTTCAATGAATTTTCAATTTTATGAAAATTCAAGCGAATTTTCGTAGAAATGAAAATACGATTAAATAAAAATTCTCATTAATTTTAGAGCTTATTCATGCGACTCCTGATTCTACATCAAAGTTACCAGAATATTGTTTTTATGTAAGTTTTTCTATATAAAATATTTATGTAAAAAAATATATATTGAAAAAAAAATTTATTTCATATCAAATAATCGACTATTATAATAAAATATTATTTATATTAAATAATTATATTGAGTCAATTAAATAATTTATTTGTTGCAAATAAAGAAATTATTGATTATTGATTTATTTGATTTAAATAAAAATTTTTAATAAATATTAATTTAACAATATCGATTATATTTGAACGAAATAAAATTTTTTTTTCTCATTTTTTGTTATATAGTTTGAGATTTTTGTTTATTATTGTATATTTTATTATAAAAAGGAATTTCCCATGACACTATCTGGTAACCATTTAATTATAAGAATCGATAATAAGTGAATTTTAATAATAAAATTTAAATAAGTGAAAATTATTGTTACAAAAAAAAATTGTGTATCATAATGAGATGGTATTTTTGACAATAAGAATAGTTATAGCCAAAAAGCAGCTGTAAAAATTTCTTATAATTAAAAACTTGCTTACTGCAAAAATAATATTTGCTATATTGGATTTTTTTTTATTCGCTTTTTATTCTGCATGAAAATTTTATAAAAATATATTTTTCTAATTGGTATACATTTGCATGCATATGGTCATTATATAAAAAACATATAAATAAACGCAATATAATTTAATTTTTCTTTGAAACAAAAAGAAAAAAAGCATGAAATTTAATATTATGAAATTAATTATGTTACAGGTAAATCATTTCAAATAAAAAGAAAACATCCACGATTGTTTGTTAAAAATGCTGAGTATCTAATTGCATCACAAAAAATTCCAATAAGAACAAAAAAAAATTTTACATGTCGTTTTTGTAAAATAAATTTTGGACGTCTAAATGGAAAAACGCATCATGAAAAAATATGCACACGAAATCCAACGAGTATTCAACCGAAAGAACTTTTTTCATTCAGTTGTAACGATTGTGGTTGTAGTTTTAAACAACAATGGCAATTAAAAAGTCATATAGCAAATGATTGTGGTGTGTCGCATACATGTCATATATGTAACAAAAGTTATTCAAGAATACAAAATTTACGGGCACATTTTCGTAAAGGACTTTGTAAAAAATAGTCCTTAATCAATTTCATTTACTTTTTGTTCCCTTACAAATTAGAGTTAATTTTTTAGAAACTATAGTTTTTTTCGAGAAAGAAATATATTTTTAATTTTAACTAGAATTTCTATTTATTGACATCAAATATATACTTGAAGTGATGATAAAATTATTATTTTTTAAAGACAAAAGACTTTTAATGATAATGTAATTTCGGCTGTCAAAATAAAATGCGAAACTAACCTCAATTATTGATCCAGAAACGTAACATTAAGGGGTACCGAAATATTTATCTTCTAATAATATGTATTAATAATTGAATAATTTACGTTATCTTTATCGTTTTTTTTAAATTATATATAAATAAATATATAGACTGTAAAAAATTGTCACGTTTATTAATTATTTTAAGGAAATTTAAAGCAGGCACGAGCGAAACTTTTTTTGCTTCGCACCTGTTGTATAAATAAAATTTCTGATGATGGCAATTGGTTGTGACATACGAAATTTGTACAAAATTCATTCCTAGTTAATTTAAATAAAAGAAAATAAAAAAAATGTTTGTCAATAAGCATTGTCGTGTCTACCTTTAAGTTTTTATGATTTTTATTTTTATTTTTAAAACGTCAAATTTTTTATTTGACCAAAAATGTAAATGTTCAAATAAAGATCTTAACCTACAAAAATATTTCGATCTAATTTTTAAATTTACACCGAAATTTTTCTGTTGGTTGTATATATTCGGTCATTTGTCAAAACTTCTGTTGAATAAGAATTCTTTATTTAATAAAAATTCGGTCACACATTAGAATTCTTCAAAATAATCCATTGAATAAAGAAAATTAATTTTGTGTCAATTAAAAATTCTGTTATAAGTGTTGGAAGGTCCGTGAAATTCTTTGGCATTTAATTATCGCCCTATATAAAACGGCACTGAACGTAAAAATGATAAATATTGATTTTAAAACATTTTTTCCTCGAATTGTGGACACTTTTTATAAAAATCGGCCAACGTACCAAGATTTGTTATCTTATATAAATTTCCTAAATCAGAAAGATTTTTCAAATCATTGCAAAAACGCGATCGTCAAATTGGAAATAGGAAAGTAATAATTTTAGCTTTATTACGTACTGCTGCCGTTAGATGGCAGAAGCATGTAGGGAGCACAAAGTCGCAGCTGTCATTATTATTATTTTCCTATTTCCAATTTTGCGATCGCATTTTTGCAATGATTTCAAAAATCTTTGGGATTTAGGAAATTTATAAGATAAGAAATCATGGTACGTTGGCCGATTTTATAAAAAGTGTTCATAATTCGAGAAAAAAGTGTTTTAAAATCAATGCCAACAAAATTTCGAAAACCTTTGAACACTCATAAATTAAACATTTTTTTATAAATATTAATAATTAATAAACTATTAATAACTAAAACTAATTAAATAATTATTAATAATCAATAATAAATCAATTATAGAAATTATATGGATTTTTTCGGTTTCTAAATTATTTTAAGTTTAAATAAATTTATAAATAAAAAAATTTTTTTTTAATCTAAAAAATTAAACTAAAATCCAAAATTTTAAAATTTGTATTTCTGTCGGAACAATGATTAAGTTTTACGTTGACATGGAATTTTTTTCTTTAAAAGAAACCAAAAGTTTTTTTATATTAATTTTTTTGTTAAATTTCAAAACTAATTTCGAAGTTTCATATACAAGTTTGAAAATATTAAAAATCAATGAAATGGAAATTCTGCTACTAAAAAAAAACAAAAAATTCGACGAAATTTATAAATTTATTTTAAATAAAAATTATTTTTTTCATTTATTTGTTGATAGATTTGCGGACTCAAATTTTTTAATGAAAATTCTGTTAAATAAGATTTTAAAAAAAGAAATTCTGTTAAATGCAAATTCAGTTAAATACAAAATACTAATAAGTGACTATTTGGATAAGGAAAAATTTGCTTATTCTAATAAATTTTTAATAAAAAAAATTATTTTTTCTTCATATACAGTGTATTTTTTTTTATTCTGCATGAAAATTGAACAAAAATATTTTTATTATATAAATATAGGTATGTATATTGCATGTATACTTGGTATTATGTTTATCATTTAAATAAACGTAATTTTTAATTTCGTTCCAAAATTAATTTTTTTATGTTGCTTATGTTGCAGGTGAATTTTTTCAACAACAAAAATTGCCGTTTTTATTTGTTCCAAATATTAATCAGCTATCTCTACAACATGAAATTGAAGATAATATGAGAACATATTTATGTCAATTTTGTGGGAAAAGTTTTGGACGATTAAGTGGAAGATCACAACATGAAAATTTATGTACCCGCAATCCAACAAGTAATCAACAAAAGGAAATTTTTCCATTTAGTTGTAACGATTGTGGTTGTAGTTTTAAACATAAATGGGAATTAAATGGCCATAAAGCAAATGATTGCGGTGTATCGCATACATGTCATATATGTAATAGAACTTATTCAAGACTTTATAATTTACGAGCACATTATCGAAAGGGCCTTTGTAGAAGTAATTTAATTTAATTTCAATTTCGTAATTAATACGAAAAAGAAAACGAAAAAAAAATAATTTTTAGCTACCGAATTTTTGTTTAGAAAAATTTTTATTTTACAATCATTTTCTTTAAATGACTTTTTATTTAAGGCTAGGTCCAAGTGAGGCAGCGCCATCTACATTGAAACTAAAATTTTGGAAAATTTTTAACAGCCTTTTCTTGAAAACAAGAAGGTAAAATGCTTTTTCCTTTATGGATAATTGATTATTTGCAAGATATACACCAGCTAAAACTTTTTTTGAGTTAAAATAATAAAAAAAATTTCATGTCAATAAATTAAATATGAGCACTTTTTTCACAAAAACTGTAACAGTACTTTCTCAGAAATTACAATCAAAAATGCAATTTCCATTTGGAAAATTAATAAACGCTAAAAAATACACCACCTAAGATTTACCAATCACGAAAATAACAAAAAAAATTTTATTAAATATTTAACATATTGATACTGCTTTACTGATTGTGACAGCCCTTTGGTAGATTATGTATTTCAGGTGGTTAGCAACAGCGCCAATCTCCTCCTTTCGGCAAAACCGCGAAACGTCTGGTGACATATATAACCTGCCAAACGGCTGTCATAATGAGTAAAATATGTTATGTTAAAAAACTTTTTTTTGTTATTTTCGTGATTGGTGAATCTTAGGTCGTGTAATTTTTAGCGTTTATTAATTTTCCAAATGGAAATTGCATTTTTGATTGTAATTTCTGAGAAAGTACTGTTACAGTTTTTGTGAAAAAAGTGCTCATATTTAATTTATCGACATGAAATTTTTTTTATTATTTTAACTCAAAAAAAGTTTTAACTGGTGTATATCTTGCAAATAATCAAGTACACAGCCCCACAAAAAAAAAAAAGTGTCATGTGCTTTTGACCGGAATACCCTAACCCTATGTATTTTGACGCGCTGAACACGAATCCGAAGTCCGTTTTGCTCTATCACGTCAGGATTTTTTTCTAACCTCAAAAAACATGTCGGATTTTGAGAAGTAGGCGATTATTTTAAAAATTGATGTATTAACTTCAAACTTGGTATCTGGGAGTTTTTTGTGTCGCTGATTACGAATCTGAAGTTAGATTTTCAAAATCCAAAATGGCAAATCCAATATGGCGGACGAATTTTGAAAAAATTTTAAGATTTACTTCAAACTTGGTATCTACGGGTTTTTTGGGTCGCTGATTACGAATCTGATGTCAGTTTTCAAAAATTGATAATGGCGTATCTAATGTGGCCGATAGAAGTCCATGTTGGATATGCCATTTTGAATTTTTGAAATCTGACATCAGATTCGTAATCAGTGACCCAAAAAACCCCCAGATACACTATTGTACATTAATTTTTGAAAAATTTCGTAAAATAATGTCCCCCTACCAAAAAAAATTCAAGGGGTATTTCCCCCCCATAAATCAGCTTTTGGGGAAAAACAAAACATACGTGTCAAATTGTTTTCAAAAAACTACAAAACTGACAAGTTTCAGAAAAATCGGCGTATGGCACTTCCCTAGTGTTACTTGTCAGCAACTTAGAAAACCTGTAGATACCAAATTTCATAATAATCTGACAATTTTTTAAAAATAATTCCTTAATATTGAATCAGACATATCGAATTTCGGAAATCTGACATCAGATTCGTAATCAGCGACCCAAAAAACCCGTAGATACCAAGTTTGAAGTAAATCTTAAAATTTTTTCAAAATTCGTCCGCCATATTGGATTCGCCATTTTGGATTTTGAAAATCTAACTTCAGATTCGTAATCAGCGACACAAAAAACCTCCAGATACCAAGTTTGAAGTTAATACATCAATTTTTAAAAAAATCGCCTACTTCTCAAAATCCGACATGTTTTTTGAGGTTAGAAAAAAATCCTGACGTGATGGAGCAAAACGGACTTCGGATTCGTGTTCAGCGCGTCAAAATATATATGGTTAGGGTATTCCGGTCAAAAGTACATGACACTTTTTTTTTTTTGTGGGGCTGTGTTATCCATAAAGGAAAAAACATTTTACCTTCTTGTTTTCAAGAAAAGGCTGTTGAAAATTTTCCAAAATTTTAGTTTCAATGTAGATGGCGCTGCCTCACTTGGACCTAGCCTTAAAAGAAATTTTTATTTAACGGAATTTTCATTCAATTGAATTTTATGTTATTCGAGTTTTTTAATGACAGAAATTTCAATTCTCCAAATTTTTATTTCTACGAATTTTTAATTGATATAATTTTTAAGAAGCCGAATTTTCATTTGCGTCCAAAATTACAAATGTCCCGAACAAACAATCGACAGAATGATTTCGGCGCAATTTTGTAAAAAATTGTCCAATTAGAAATTATCAAGAGAATTGTGATTGGTCAATTTTAAAAATTGCGCCAAAATCATTTTGTCGATTGTTTGTTCGGACAAATGAAAATTCTGGGTCTTAAAAATTCTATCAATTAAAAATTTTTATAAATATAAATTCGGACAAATTAAAATTCGATGAATTGGAATTTCTTTCATTTAAAAATTCGAATTACATAAAATACGATTGAATGTGAATTAATTTAATTTTAATTAAATTTAATAAATTAATTTAATTTAATTTTTAATTAAAATTTTTTTAAATAGAAAAGTCATCTAATGAAAATGGCTGTAAAAAAAATTTTACCAAAACAAAAATTCCGTTGCAAAAAATTTTGTTATATAAAAATTCGTATAAATTTGGAAAATCCGTCAAATTTTAATTTAAAAAATGAAAAATTGTCTAAAAAAAAATTTTTTTTTAAATAAAATTTTTTAAAATAAAAAACTATGTAAAAAAAAATTTTAAATTAATAGACTCAAAAATTAGGTATATATTTGTTTGTTATTGAAACCATTTTTTGTATTAATAATTATAAAATGAAATGGCGATTATTTTGTTATAATTAAATTAATAAATACATATAATTAAACCAAATAACAGTTCTAGGTCTATTGAATTTATAATTGTTAAAAAAAAAATTATGTTTATTTATGAATATAATATATTATTTTACTCAGCGAAACATTCTCTCTAATCGTAAAATATTATTATTATTGTTATTATTATTATTCTTATTATTAGTTTTATTAAATTATATCTATTATATGTAAAATTATAAAAATTATTATCTTACAATTATCATTATAATTATTATTATAATAATTATAAATTATTAAAAGTATGTTGTTAAAAAAATGTACTTCTTTTTTTAAAAAATACACTTATTTTTTCTATTCTTTGGTTGTTTACATTATTTATTTATTATTTTGCAAGTTATAAGCAAAGAAAAGTTAAGTTAATTTTTAACAAATTTTATACATGTGTGTAATATTTGTACTGTTATTGTATTTGTGATGTCTTATGTGCATGAAAAATTATAACTAAAAAAAACATATTATTTTATTGAAATATTTGGAATAATTTGACTATATTAATATAAATAAATATTTATTTTTGTCAAATATTTCACTGAAAAAAATGTCTGTTTAGAATAATTAAAATTCTGGTGAGTCTAAACAGAAATAAAATGTTAGTTATACCCTTACATACTGTTTATGATTAAAAATATTAGAGAATCTGGTTTAAAAATTCTGATTACATTTACACTTAATTTAACCAAAAATTGTTATTATAAAAAACAGAATTTTTCTATTAAAAAATTGTTTGGTTATTTATTCAAGTTAATTTTACCAAAAATTTAAAAATTTAAATCGCATATCTACGATTAAAAATACAGAAATAATAAATTATTTAAAATTTTTTTATTCAAAAATACAAATTATTTGATTTTAAAATGTTGAATTATAATCTAAATATTTTATTTTATATAAAAATGTATTAATATATCTATATCTATGTTATTTACAGATAAATCATTGACTAAAAAAATTCATAACAAGAAATACAAATGTCAACGTTGTGGAAAAAATTTTGAAACAAAATATTTTTTAAAAAAATCACAAAAGTCAATGTCTGTTTAAATCAAAAAATAATAAAGAAAATATATCTTCATCATTTATTTGTAGCAAGTGCAGATGTTTTTTTTTACAAATATTAACGAATTAATTAGACATAAAGCCTACACTGAGAAAAATGTTTAGTCAGAGCAACCAAAATTTAGTTGGGCCAACAAAAAAATTTTGTTAGTATTTAAGCAACCAAACTATTTGTTTGAGTCAACCAAAAAATTAGGTTGAGTTTTTTTTGTTGGCATAACAAAAATGTTTGGTTAGCTCAACCAAATTTTTTTTGTTAGGTCAACAAAAATGTTTGGTTGATGAAACCAACAGTTTTTTTTTTAAAATTAAAAATTTTATTCTATACATTATCTATTTTCTTTTTTATTTATTTCATTATTTATTTATCAATTTAACATTGAATTTATATTTATCCAATTGAAATATTTATGGACTTTGAAAAATCTCACCTCCGCCTGGGATCGAACCTCTGTTTTAAAACTGAAGGTCAGGAGCTCTGACCACTGGACTACCCATCCTTGTGAGAGATTTAAACTAACTGTCCTCTTAAGAGCTAAGAGCTAATCAAACTATTTGGTTGTCGCAACCAAATTTTGGTTAGGACAACAAACGATCATTTGGTTTTTTAGACCAAACTATTTTGTTGTGTTAACCAAATTATTTTGTTGGCGTAACTAAATTTTGGTTGGAATTTAAAAATCTTCAACCAAATAATTTTGTTGACCTAACCAAATGTTTGGTTGAGATAACCCTACGACTTTGTTTCAGCCAACCAAAATTTGGTTCCAAGAACCAAAATTGCCTAACCAAACAATTTTGTTGCAAACACTAAATTTTTTTTCTCAGTGTATTATTGTGATATTACACATACATGTAAAGTGTGTAATAAATTTTATAATCATGATATTTTACTACAACATATTCAAAAAGAACATGATAATGATGAAAATGATGATAATTATTATGTTAATTTAATTTTTGTTCAATTGAAATAATATTAAAAATTGTTCAGATAAAGTTGAGAATGAGCGAAAATTATTTTTTCTGTTCAATTGAATCGTGAATTTCAAAAAAGGTTCAACTCTGAAAAACATAAGTGTCATTTTCACTGTCACTTGTTATGCGAAATTGACACTTATGCTTTTTCGAGTTGAACTCTTTTTGAAATTCACGATTCAATTAAATTTTAAGATTGTTCAAATAAAGATAAGAATGTGCGACACCTCATTAGGTGTGTAAAATGTATGTAATATTGTTTATAAAACAGTTATAAAACCATATTTTCGTAAAAGCTATTTTTCAAAATCGTAATTTTCTTCATAAAAATATTAAATTTCAAAAATAAAAACGTTTTGTTGCACGAAACTTTTTTTTATATATGTATATGTTAAAAAAAATTATATCACAATATTCTTATGAAAACATTGTGTGATAACAAGATGGTACATTTTTTTTCTTTGACAAAATGACTATAAGTAGTCAAAAGGATACATGTTAAAATTTACTACTATTAAATGTCATTTAATTCTACGTTTCTTTATTAGGCATTTATGTATGTTATATACAAAATGCTAAACTTGTGTTTCTTAATTTAAAGAAAAAATGTAAAAATGTTTTTCGTTTTATATCGTTTAAAATTTACTAATACAAAATACATTTCATTTTTCCTCAATTTCTTTTGTGTTATACAATTACCACATAAATTATATCTTGATTAACAATTTTAAGTATCAAATTTTTTACAGACTTTTTCATTACCCAATTTTTTTATTTTCAAAAAATACTAATTCAAGAGAATATCAATTTATAGCAAAATTCTCATTCATTAGAATTTCCAATTCGTTGAATATTCATATGCCCGAATTTTTATATTTCGAATTAAAATTTAATCCATTTTTTTATTTATACGAATTTTTACAAAACAAAAATTTTTATTTTACACTCATTTTCTTAACATGAATTTTTATTTGATTGAATTTTAATTTAAGCGAATTTTAATTTAACAAAATTCTCATTTAATCGAATTTTATGTGATTCGCGAACTTTTAAAAGACAAAAATTTCAATTCAACTAATTTTAATTTGTTCAAAGTTTTATTTACAGAAATTTTCAAATTGAAAGAATTTTTAAGACGCTGAATTTTCATTTGTCCGAAATTACAATAATTGGCCGAACAAATAATCGACAGAAAGATTTCGGCGCAATTTTTAAAATTGACCGATCACTATTTTCATGATTAAATTTCTAATTTGTCAATATAATGAAAATGTGTCTATAAAATAAAAATTTTACCAAACAAAAATTCGGTTGCTAAAAATTTGGTTATATATAAAAATTCGTGTAAAACGAAAGTCTATCAAATTTTAATTAGAAAAGTTAAAATTCGTCTAAGAAAATAATTATATATCTAATAAAATTCTTTAAAATGAAAATTCAAATTATTGAAAAGTCAAATTATACAAGTAGGTACCTTTGTATTAAATTTACGAGCATTGTGTTTACCTGTTTATCATTTTTAAATAAATATAATATTTAAAAAAAAAAAAATTTTGAAACAGTATTTTATTCAGAAAATATATGTATATGCTTTCAGATGGATTAATACAACAATTTCCATTTTTATTTGTTCCTAAAATGGAGCAACTATCACCACAACAACAACAACAACAACTTGAAGATAATATGGAAGAAACATTTTTGTGTCAATATTGTGGAAAAAAATTTGGATGTAAAAGTGGAAAAACACATCATGAAAATTTATGTACACGTAATCCAACAAGTAATCAACAGATGGAACTTTTTCTATTTAGTTGTAACGAATGTGGTTGTAGTTTTAAACATAAACGTGAATTAAATTGTCATAAAGCCTATGATTGCGGCGTATCACACAAATGTCAAATATGTAACAAAACTTATTCAAGACTCTACAATTTGCGTGCACATTATCGAAAAGGTCTTTGTAGAATAAATCGTTAATCGCTGTTTATTATAAAGAAAACTGTAATACAAGGAATAATTTTCAAAAATCAGTAGTTTTCAATTTTTATTTCACAAAATTTCATTATTCCTAGAATTTAATTTTAGCCGAATTTTTATTTCACAGTTGTCAATGAAGTCAAAACGTCAACAATATTTCTAATCTAAAAATTATATTATTTAATGGGACGCGCGATTATGTTCTAAAAATCATTAGTTAGAATTTTCATTTTAAGAAATTTCATTTGTCATATAATTATTTTTGAGCCCAATTTTTATTTATTCGAATTAGTATTTTGCAGAATATTCATCATTTAATTATCGCCCTATAAAAACTGCACTGAACATCAAAATGATAAACATTCATTTTAATATACTTTTTTCTCGAAACGCGGACACTTTTTCAAAAGTTTGTACTCCCTGCATGCATCTGCCACCTAACGGCGGCAGGACGTAATGAACGTGTCATTATTATTACTTTTCTACTTTTCATTTTACAATCGCGTTTTTGTATAGATTTACACAACTTTTCGGATTTAAGAAATTTATAAGATAACGATCCTTATTCTCATCCTATAGGACAAATATATTTTGTCCGATTTTGAAAAAAGTGTCCGCATTTCATGAAAAAAGTATTTTAAAATCAATATTTATCATTTTCACATTCAGTGCCGTTTTTATAGGGCGATAATTAAATGCCTAAGAATTTCAGAGACCGTTCGCGACACTCTTAAAAGAATTTCTAATTGATATAGAAATTTCATTTGTCTGAAATTACAAATGTCCGAACAAACAATCGACAGAAAGATTTTGGCGAGATTTTTAAAATCAACCAATCACAATTTTATGAATAATTTTTGATTGGTTGATTTTAATAATCGCACCGAAATGAAGAAAGAAAATTCTATGCAATGAAATTGTACCCAATAAAAATTCTTTAAAATGCCTAATTATGTTAAGTGAAAATTCGAGCAAATAAAAATTCGGCTCAAAAATAATTATGACAAATGAAATTCCATAAAATGAAAATTCTAACTAATGATTTTCAGAACATAATCATGCGTTCCTATATTTAATTTCGTTAATTTGGGTAAATCAATTTTAAGAATTAAAGTTTTCGTTATGGCTATAACATTTTTTTTATTAAAAACAATTATTTTATTTAATATTTTTCTAAGTAATTATTTGTTTGTCCACGACAATTTAACATATTAATTTCAAACTCAAAATGATCGATCTGGTTCAATTTGAAATTTTTTACTAAATACTCAAAATGAGTCTAACCAACCACACAGCACATTATATTTCCTAAACATTTCATGAATATTTCATTGAAAGATTTGAAATGTTTCAATGCAAGGTTCATGAAATGTTGATGAAAACAGGAAAATGTATACAATGTACCCCTATAAGAAATATTGCCGTGCAATGTTGCTGAAATATTACACTTCAAGAGTCCTGCAATATTACACATGAAGACTCTGCAATATTCAGGAAATATTTCAAACAAAGTTAGAAACTTTTTAAAATATGAAATCAATTGTTATTTTCTAACATGTTCAACACCTTAGGATCCTAGAAAATTAAAAACTACTGCGCAGCTGAACAGGCCATAGAAACTAAGATCGAACAGTGCGCATCATTTAAGTTGGAAATTTTCTAAAATATTTTAATGAAATATTTCAGCAAAATTACACGGCAATATTTCTTATAGGCGGATATTTCCCTAATTTCAGCAATATTTCAAGGACTTTGCATTGGAATATTTCAAAATTTTAATGAAATATTTCAGAAATATTTAGAAAATATCATGTGCTGTGTGGGGCAAGATCATTTTTTTATATTCTTTTTGTGTATAGAAATATGCAACAATTATTTTAAATTGTTTCCACCATATTTTATTTTGAAAATATCATTTCAAATTCGTAATCAACGATCATAATATAAAATTTTTCTATCATAATTAGAAATATATATAATACGCCATGTTTTTTGATGTTAGAAAAAAATCCAGACGTGCACTTAAAAAAAAAGAATTCCTAATTTTGTTTAATTTAACACAGTAGGTAATAGTTATTTATATTAATATATATACAAAATAATTAATTTAAATTAATATACGTGTCTATGTTTTTTTGTTTGTTTAGGTATATATGAAGAAGAAAACTTACCACATTTATCAGTGAAAAGAATTGAGGATTTAATTACAGCATCGGAAGAAATTGAAGATGACAATAATAGATTCCCATGTCGATTTTGTGGCAAAAATTTAGGAACAATAAGTGGAAAAACACGACATGAAAATAATTGCACTCATAATCCGACAATAAATAAAGAGCAGAGAGGTTGGTTGATAAGTTGCCACAAATGTGGACAACAATTCAGTGGCAAACGTTATTTGTCCAGTCATGTAAATTATGACTGTGGTAAAACGCATAAATGTGAAATATGTAATAAAATTTATTCTCAAAAAGCCCACTTAAAGCGACATTTTAGAAAATTTCATTTTAATCATTAAACTACTGGATGGTTAAAAAAAAATTACTATAGTGCTTTTCCCGGTCTGTTAGACCGCTATTCTTTTTTTTTATGTTTTTTTTAGGGATTTTGAATTGTATTATAAATGTCGTATATTTTATTTTATATATTTACAAATTGAAAAGTTATTTTATTTATAAATAATTCAAGTATTTACATATATGTATATTTATACAAAAGTAGGAAAACTTGAAAACAATAGTTGCAGGTTATGATCGACTGACAGAATTAGTTGCGTGCAAAAGATGCGCAAAAGTTACCTATACAAGAATTTACTTACGGTCTGAGAGACCGCTATAGCAGTTTATGACATGATTTTCAGAATATTTGAAAATTAAATTTTCATTCTCTTGTAATTTATACTCAACGTTATATAATTATAACCTTATATACTAAAAAATAATCTGTAAAAAAGTGCAATTTATTCAAGTATATTATTACTTGTGTATTATCCATAAAAAATTGTTATCTATCAAAAAATAAAAAATCAAGAATTATAAAATCTAATAATAATTTTTTTTTCCCTATGTACTGTATATATAATAAAGAGGAGCATGATAATTCTCTAATAATAATTAATTAGAATTCTTAAAGTATTTTATTAGAAATAATTATTTTTTCCGACGAATTTTTAATTTTGCGAATTAAAATTTGACAGATTTTTTTTATACGAATTTGTACAAAACAAAATTTTTATAGCTACCAAATTGTCGTTTGGCAGAATGTTTATTTTACTGTTATTTTCTTTAAATGACTATATTTATTAAAAATAAGTTTAATTTAACAGAATTTTCATTCAATCGAATTTTATGTGAATTCGAATATTTTAAATGACAGAAATTATCCAATACACCGAATTTTAATTTGTTCAAAATTTTATTTGCACAAATTTTTAATTGATAAAATTTTTAAGACACCGAATTTTCATTTGTCTTATAAAATTACAAATGGCCGAAAAAACAACCGATATGAAAGATTTCGGCGCAATTTTTAATTAGTACTAAAAGAATAAAAAGTTTCAAAAAAAAAAATTGGAGATCAAATGAGTGCGTCTGATTTGGCGTGGAATACATCATAAATAACCAAAAAAAAACTTATGTGATTTTGCATGAAAATCTATAAAATTAAAGGTTTCTAATTTTTTACGCATGTCGTTACTAATTAAGATTACATTTAAAATAAGCATATACATAAGCTTTTTTACTGTAGACATGTTGTAAATAGACTTGTATTTTGTATTTTTATTTTATTTAAATTTGCTTATTATTTAGTATATGAAAATTTGTTTCAGTATGAAAAATAATTTTTAACATTTAAAAATAAATCTATGAATTTTTAAGACATATATTCTTTAAGTTGAATAAATTTGTATATTATATGTTGCAGATTATGACATACTGGAGACAAAAGAAAATCCATTTTTACAAGTTAGAAATATTGATCAACTAACTTTATCACAGGAAGTTGAACTAGGCGAAATGTTATGTCGATTTTGTGGAAGAAATTTTGGAAGTTTAAGTGGCAAAACACGACATGAAGATCAATGTCTTCGTAATCCAACAAGTAATAGAGAGAAAAAACTTTTAAAATTTTGTTGTCAACAATGTGGTTATAATTTTAGTTGTAAAGGAAGTTTTAATACACATAAAGCCTATTGCGGTGTAACGCAAAGGTGTAAAATATGTAATAAATTGTATTCATCACGAAATAATTTAATAAGACACTATCGTAAAGTTCACTGTACAAATACAACGTAATCGTATATTAAAAATAAAAATAATTTAAAGAATTCAATTATTATATTTTTTATTATTTATTATAAGGAAATTTAAAGATAACGAATCCTTACAATATATTTTACAGAAAATATTATTTTTACATAGAAAATATAAATCAAAAATAATCACACATGACCTTAATCTCCGCAATATTAAAATCACAAAAAAAAATTAATTTATGTATATTATTTTAATAAATATTTCATTTTTTTCAGATCAATGTCATTCTAATTATTTAACAATTAATAGAGAAAAGAGACGTTTGAAATATTAGTTGTCAAAAATTTCGTTATAATTTTAGTTGTAAAAAAAGTTTTATACGACACATATACAGCGTATTGTGGCCTCGTAAAGAAAATTATAAAATGTAAAATATGTAATAGCAAATTATCATCAGAAAATAATTTTGAAAAACATATTCAAAAATTCCACTCTAAAAATAAAAGTAAAAATTAATCAAAAGAACATTTTTTTGAGCGAGAATTTTTTTAATTATATGTATAATTTAAAGTATATTAATATACATAAATATATATATTTAAAATATATTGAGAATAATATTGTTCGTTGATGAAAATTTCTCTATATTTTTTAAGGGGAGGTTAAAGTTGGTTTTAGGTCTTATACGCACGGAAGCTTCGTAATGTATAGTACTACTTTAACATGCCCTTAAGATGAAATAACTGTAAGCACAGAGAAAACATGGTGTTATTTTTGTTGCAGCTAATTTTTTTGAAGGGTAATTTATATAAGGGTAAATTTTGTATTTTACCTTTGTTTGGTATAATTATAATTGACATAAACAAACATTACAAATTTTTATATAAAACGTCAACTTCAAACATTAACCTCTCCAACCACAAAAATTTAAAAATTATATAAAAGTTTCGTGATAAAAAATGGATGTAAAATAACTGTATAAACTGAGTAAATTGCAGTAGACATTTTGGGTATAATATTATTTATATTATCTTTCGTTTCTTATAGAAATAAATTGTGATAAAAAGTAATTTCTTAACTATTACTGTTTTCAATAATAGATATTTTAATTTTTCACAAATAAAAATCGCCGCATATTAATGTATTAATTAATTAATATGAATATTCTACAAGTTACTTTTAAAACCAAATTCATATAAATTGAGAAATAAATAATTAATGTTGACTTTAGTTTTTTAAACCAAATTTTATTAAAATGGAGAAATTTTATTGATTCTAAAATTTCATCATAGAAAAAAGGTAAATATTTTTTTAGGAAAGTGGTAAATAAGTTTTATTTTAATTTTTAATGGCACATTATAATTTTAAATTACATTTATATATATATATATATATATGTGATGTAAATAGAGAACAATTTTCGAAAGGTTATAAAAAAATATTGTATTCAACATACAATGTAAATTTAAAAAAAAAAAACATTTAATTAAATTATTTATTTTTATAACATTATAAATATTCAATAAATTAATTATATTAAATAATAACAAAAATAAAGTTTGTTAATCGCAATTGAAATTATGTCAAATCTAAGAGTGAAAACTATTTTATTATAAACTTTTGTTTATATTTAATTGCATTCAACAACATAGTTCTAACCATAAAATTATTGCAACCTGAATTCAGATTAAACATTTGATTTTCTCTTAAATAAGCGAAAATTTTTTCATTTAGAGTAGGTAAAATTAAAATTTCTCCAATTTTGGTGTCAAAATGATACCAACAGGATAAAATTTGTTGCATACATTTTTAACACCGAATTTAATGTCAAAACAACACCCAGTTTTTTCTGTGAGATAATCTGCATTTGTACATACGCAAACAAAATGCAACTTGAATATTACCTTTTTGTTTTTAATTTTAATGTTTTTTTTACAACTAAATTGTCAATTTAATTGTGTGATTTGTTTCTTTTTTTCAGTACTTTCAGTACAAAACATAATCTAAGGAATGACACTTTGTATGTATTTTTTGATGCTGGTAAATTAAGCCGACTAATTTAAAAAAAAATTGCCCAATACTTTGCAAGAATTATTTTGAAATTATTACATTAAAAAAAAAATGAAAAAAATATTTATATTTTTTGTAGAAATTTTGAATTTCAAGTGTAAAATGTTGGTTTAAGTCTCAATTTATTCAAAATTCAATTTATACCGAAATTTTGAACTTCACTTTCGTAATTTTGAATTTTAATGTTTCAATCATTGATGAAAAAAAAATTCATTAATGATTACATTTTGGACATCCGTCTGATGGTATATCCTGTAAGTTAGAGGACAAAAAAAATTGTTTTAAAGTTTGTTTATTTATAAAATATCCTCAGCATGTTTTTATAGACCTTTAGCTACAGGAAATTTTTCTGCAGATATGTACATACACGGAGATAAATTTCTCACTAATTTCGTATGAAAACTACTGCCTCATTTAGTAAAACAACTATTGCGACTTTAATAGCATAAAATTTATACCAATACCACTCTTGGACATCTTGAAAAAAAAAATGGTCGAAAAATAATTAATTTTAAAAAGTGAGTATAATTACCCAGAGAATCCTAATTTTTTAATTTTTCGTACTTTTCAAAATAAACAAAATGTTAGCGCATCACGTGTTCGTCATCACAACTAAATTGACAACACTTGCAATATTTTGCGAAATATACTTTAAAATTCTTAAAAATCTTCTATTATATTAAGTTAACAAATTTCCAAAAGCGACACCGACACTGTGACCTCCACACCGTGACCTCGACACCGTCCTTGGAAAGTCTATTTTCACTTATTTTCAAATCAATCAAAATACTTTGCCATATGCTTTTGGAAAATCTTACATACTTTTTTTTGTAACATGTTTTTTCAATTTTAACCCGAAAAAGGGGTATTTTGCATTTTCTTCCCAAAAAAAGGGTTATTTTGCAATTTTATGCAATTTTTTACGAATTTTTGGATACATACCTTAAAAACTCTTTATAAAGATTTACTCTGGACAATAAAAATAAAAACCGATATTTTAAAAGGTTTTTCGATTTATTATGAACATTTTTCTAAAAAATTTGCAAAATTTCCATGTGTTTCTGGGGCAATTTACAACAATATAATATAAGATAAAAAAAATATAGTATCATATAATATAATATATTATAATATAATTAATATTGTTGTTATAATTATAATAAATTAAAACATTTAATATTTAACAATTGTCATTTCATCCTTCAATGATACTGATCAAAATTAAGATAAATTGTATACAATATTAATAATATATTAATTTAAAACATAAATTATAAATATAATATACATAAACTACAATAAGTAAACAACAATAAGTACAACTATAACCGAGCGAGCGTTAACGAGCGAGGAATACATCGCTAGTCCAATATAAAGTTTACGAATGTGCAGAAATTTTTTTTAGACTTTTACTATTTTAACTATTAAACAATATTTACACCAAACGTCAAGTTTAAACATTTCAATATAAATAATTTATTAATTAAAAATTGGTGCTGAGTATAATAGCTCCGGTTGATAGTAGTAAAAAAATGTTAAAAAAAATTCTTACTCAGGAAAGAGATATATTTTCAAATAAATCTTTATAAGAATTCTTACACTATAATAAAAGTAAAATAAAAATAAAAATTTGTTTTTTTTTTAAACACCTACAAAAAAACTTTTTTTTTCCTTCATACACTCCTTCATTGTGTTCTATTAGTTTGTAATTAATATTCTTTATTATTTTATGCACGAAAAGTTTATTTAATTTTTTTTTTAGAAATTTTTTACACCTAGTAAATTTATTTCATATTAAAATAAGCATTAAGGCCAGGTCCAAGTGAGGCAGCGCCATCTACATTGAAACTAAAATTTTGGAAAATTTTCAACAGCCTTTTCTTGAAAACAAGATGGTAAAATGCTTTTTCCTTTATGGATAATTGATTATTGGCAAGATATATACCAGCTAAAACTTTTTTTGAGTTAAAATAATGAAAAAAATTTCATGTCGATAAATTAAATATGAGCACTTTTTTCACAAAAACTGTAACAGTACTTTCTCAGAAATTACAATCAAAAATGCAATTTCCATTTGGAAAATTAATAAACGCTAAAAAATACACGACCTAAGATTTACCAATCACGAAAATAACAAAAAAAAAGTATTTTAACATAACATATTTTACTCATTATGACAGCCGTTTGGAAGGTTATATATGTCACCAGACGTTTCGCAGTTTTGCCGAAAGAAGGAGATTGGCGCTGTTGCTAACCACCTGAAATACATAATCTACCAAAGGGCTGTCACAATCAGTAAAGCAGTATCAATATGTTAAATATTTAATAAAATTTTTTTTGTTATTTTCGTGATTGGTAAATCTTAGGTCGTGTATTTTTTAGCGTTTATTAATTTTCCAAATGGAAATTGCATTTTTGATTGTAATTTCTGAGAAAGTACTGTTACAGTTTTTGTGAAAAAAGTGCTCATATTTAATTTATTGACATGAAATTTTTTTTATTATTTTAACTCAAAAAAAGTTTTAGCTGGTGTATATCTTGCCAATAATCAATTATCCATAAAGGAAAAAGCATTTTACCATCTTTTTTTAAGAAAAGGCTGTTGAAAATTTTCCAAAATTTTAGTATCAATGTAGATGGCGCTGCCTCACTTGGACCTGGCCTTAATTTTCTTATTTGCATTCTCTATATTTGATTCTGTTTTAACGTTCTTAACGTCCTACACGGAGAGAAAAAATAAGCGTTTGTAGCATAAAAGTTCTACCTTTAAACGCATGAGACATCAGCATACTACGATTGCACGAAGTTATGCTTTTTCAGTATTCAGTATAGTTTTATGCAACTGTAGTCTAAGGCCACGCCTCTTAAGCATGAACGTCCACACAGTTTTCTTGAAAGTATCAAATTGAGACCAAAAATAGCATCAAATCATTGCAACGTTTTGATGCACATAAGTTATATCAAAATGAGAGCGTTTTGTAAATCATTTTTAGAAATGATACTTATATTAATCATGGCCGAAATGAATCTACTGAAAAATAAATGATTTATTTTCAATTATTTTTGTAATAGTGTAATTGCAGAGACTATTTCACTATTTAATATGAAAATGAAAATAACAGAAAATCAAAGACAATGTGCAATTCGATAATTAAATATAGTGACAGCTTATAAACATAACCTAAAATGCATGAAATAAAATTTGTCGATAAAATCAATATAGCCGAGCTTTTTCGAAGGTAGGTGGCAGCACTCATCTTTTCCTTTCTTTAAATATTTTCTGAATCTTTTTTATAAAAAAGCAAAACTCTTACTTGAAATATTGGTCAAAAAGATGTATTATGTTATCAAAAAAAGTAATATTGTAATCAATAATATTCGTTTAAATAAGATATTAATTATTTTCAACAATATTTGTAATAAAATAATTCATTATTTTTTGCAATATTTTCAATAAAAAAAAAATAATTTTTTCACAAATATTTTTGATCAAATAATAAATATTTTTCATCAATGTTTCCGTTCAAAATTAATATTTTTCACCTTTTCTTTGATAAAAAAATTTTTTTAAATGAAAATTTCCTTTAAAAATGTATTTTTTCTTTCTGTAAATAAGAGGTAAAATCCTAATTTTTATTGGCAAAAAAATCTCCATTTTTTATTAACGGGGTGGGACTAAATATTTTCAAATAAAAAATTTTAATTTTTTCTTCATTTTTAATTTTTGACGCCATGAATAGAAATCTTTCTTAATAGAGAGGAGGAGTTTAAATCTTAATTTTTATTGGCAAAAAATCTCTATTCTTTATTTAGGGGAAGGACTAAATAGTGTCAATTTGAAAAATTTAATATTTTCACAATTTTTATTTTTGACGCCACGAATAGAAATCTTTATTTCTGTTGAGAGAAGGAGAATTAAAAAAAAAATTTTTAATTAAAATTATTGGTGAAATAAATTAATTTTTTCATCAAAAATGATGGTGAAAAAAATTAATTTTTTTATCAAAGAAAAGGTGAAAAATATTAATTTTAAACGGAAACATTGGTGAAAAATATTTATTATTGGTGAAAAAATATTTGTGATAAAATTATTTTTTTTTAATAAAAATATTGCAAAAAATAATGAATTATTTTATTAGAAATATTGTTGAAAATAATTATTATCTTATTTAAACCAATATTATTGATTACAATATTACTTTTTTTTGATAGCATAATACATCTTTTTGACCAATATTTCAAGTAATTAAGAGTTTTGCTTTTTATAAAAACGATTCAGAAAAAATTTAAAGAAAGAAAAAAGATGAGTGCTGCCATCTACCTTCTAAAAAGCTCGGCTATATTGATTTTATCGACAAATTTTTTCTCATGCATTTTAGGTTGTGTTTATAAGCTGTCACCTTTTAATTATCGAATTGCACATTGTCTTTGATTTTCTGTTATTTTCATTTTCAAATTAAATAGTGAAATGGTCTCCGCAATTGTACTATTACCAAAATATCTGAAAAAAATTCGTTTAATTTTGAGTCGATTCAATTCGGCCATGATTGATATAAATTGATTAAATTTTTTGCATCAAAAAATGAGACCGCTTCGTGTATGATTTCTAAAAATGATACACAAAACGCTCTCATTTTGATATAACTTATGTGCATCAAAACGTTGCAATAGAAAAAATGATACAACCAACTTTACTGTGGCATGCAAAATTAACATAGAGGGCTCCCATACTACAAACCCTTGATTTTTCTCTCCGTGTATTTTATTCTTTTTTTGCCATTAAAATAAGACCCTGAATTCTTATTTTAATGAAACACAATATTTTCTGTCCTTCTTATTTATAAAAAAATGTTTTTAAATCTATTGCAATATTAATACTTATATCAATATGTTTATGTTGCAGATGAATCTACTAAACAGGAAAAATTTCCATTTTTACAAATTAGAAGAATAGAACAGCTAATTCAATCTAATGAAGATGAAATGCAAAAGAAAACATTTTTATGTCGATTTTGTAAAAAATATTTTGGAACAATAACGGGAAGAAAAAATCATGAAACAATATGCATTAATAATACATCAAATAATAGGGAAAAAAATCGTTTTTTCTTTAATGATCACAATTATTGTAGTTATAATTTCAGTAGTAATCGTTTTTTTTCTAAATTTAAAAGTAATAATAATTATGACTTATCGTATACGTGTGAATTATGTGAGAAAATTTATTCATCACGACATAATTTAAGAAGACATTTTCGAATGTCACATTAGTTTTGTACAAAAAAAGACGTAAGAAAATATACAAATTATCGAAACGGAATTATTCAAAGAACTTTGTTAAAAATACACAAAATAATGAAATATGCACTGAAAAAAAAAATTTATTTGATTTCAAATAATCGATTACTTGACTATTATTAAATAAATATTTCTTTGTATTAAATAATTATTATTTGAGTCAATTAAATGTTATTTGTTTCAAATACAAAAATTATTGGTTCAAATACAGTTTATTTAATTCAAAAAAAATTATTTGGTTCAAGTAAATATTTATTTGATAATAGTCAAGTTACCTAAAATTTAACAAAAAGTAATTAATTTTCAATTTTTTTTACTTCTACTGTAATTACTTAAAGTAAGTTTTTGGAAATATAAAAAAAAAATTTATTAAAATTTTAAGTTGTCAAAAATAAAAAAAAAATTTTCTCGAAACTTAATTTTGTCAGTCGGATTTCGAGAAATATTTTCATTATTTACAACTAAAAATTTTTAATTTTTTATAATTTTAACAAATAATTTTTTTCTTTTGGTCTAATATTTTTACAAACTTATTTTGATTACAGTAGAAATAAAAAAGCGATTTAACATTAAAAATTAAATTTGTTAATTTTAGGTGATCCGTTTGAAAAATTCTTAACCTATATAAATTTTGTAAAAGAATTTTTTTTTTTGAAGTATAGTTTAAAATTTGCTATGTTATTCCTAAAAATATTTATATTTTCCGATTTTTTTTATAATTTCTATGTTACATGATAAGTTAAGTTAATTTTTAATAAAATTTATAATGCCGTCGACTGTCACTTGTCACTGTTCAAATAAATGAAACTTTCTTTTAATATAAATCGAGCGATTGTGGAACAAAATTTGTGTTTTGTTCATAAAGTAAAGAAAAAATTTGTTTCATCGAATTAAACTGTTTGAAAATTTTTAACTACATACATATTTTGTAAATAATTTTTGCTGAAAAATTATTTTTATAGAAATTTTATTATAATTACTGAATTACATTTTTTTTTCTTTAAAAATTAATGTTACAAAAAAAAATTTACGTTTTGTAAACAGCGAAAAGTTGAAATTTATTAATATAATGTCGACGAAAAAATTTAAAACGATATACAAGACAAATTTCTTTATTGCAATTACCAACATCATTGCTTGTTAAAGGTATTTTTTTGTAAATTGTTTGTATCTAAAAATGTATTGTGAATTATTTTGTAAAATAAACAATTTATTAAAACATCCTTCATAGCCTATGTTTTTGTATTAAAAAAAATAAAAAAATTTCACTATTTGTTTGTAATTATTATTTTTTATTATTTTATGCACAAAAAGTGCAGGAGTTTTTGACATTAAAAATTACTACGTACCAAAAAACGGAAAAAAAAATTAATAACCAATTTCGTACCAAAATTAAGCTGAAGTACACAATGTTTATGGTAAACGATTTTTAAAGAAATAATTTTTTGTCTAAAAAATATTTTTTTATAATTTGTTGATTAATGAAAACTACAAGAAATATATTTTAGGCAAAAAATTATAGAATTTTTCAATTTACAAATTATTTCTTTAAAAATCGTTTATCATAAAAGTTGTGTACTTCAGCTTCGTCCAAAATTTTATATTATTATGAATTAACTTTTGTTATTATAAATTGTTGATTTCAAATCTACAAAAAAAATAATATACTTAAAAGTTCTAAAAAAGTGGAAATTATAAACCATTATTAATACTAATGGAAAAAAAATTTTGAATAATTTTTGAAAAAACTATCTTTAAGGTAAAAGCACCAGTACCTGGACGAAGCAAAAATTGGAATCAGTAGATGGACAGTATGCAAAAAAAATTAAAATAGCCCTCAAATTAAGTAAAAAAAATTGTGATACTCTTTAGATAATTAGCTTTTAGGCAAAATAAAATTTATTAATTGTAGGAGTAAAAAAAATATATAAAACAATTTCTCTTAAATTGCTGTCCAATTCTGTCTAAAATTAACTGTCCAAGTTAACCTACCGCTTTATATATTGTATATACACAATAGTTGGACAAAGATTTAATTCAATTAACTCAATCAGTTTAATTAATTTAATTAATATAATTAGTTAAATTATATTTTAGTTCAATTATTTAATCCCACTTGGAAAGATTTCCCGGAAAGTGCGCCCCCTGGAGGTTCTATCAGAATTCCGCCGGAACTTCCAACGTAATTCCGTCGGAATTCCATCGGAGTTCCAAAGAATTTCCGATGGGATTCCGACGGAGTTCCGACGGAATTCCGATTATTTTTTTTAAAAAAATTTTTAGAGTCCTAATTCCGTCGGAACTCTGTCGGAATCCCATCGGAAATTCTTTGAAACTCCGATGGAATTCCGACGGAGTTCCGATGGAATTCCGATTAATTTTTTTCAAAAATTTTAGAGTCCTAATTCCGTCGGAACTCTGTCGGAATCCCATCGGAAATTCTTTGGAACTCCGATGGAATTCCGATTAATTTTTTTCAAAATTTTTAGAGTCCTAATTCCGTCGGAACTCTGTCGGAACCCCATCGGAAATTCTTTGGAACTCTGATAGAATTCCGACGGAATTCCGATTTTTTTTCAAAATTTTTAGAGTCATAATTCCGACGGAACTCTGTCGGAATCCCATCGGAAATTCTTTGAAACTCCGATGGAATTCCGATTAATTTTTTCAAAATTTTTAGAGTTCTAATTCCGTCGGAACTCTGTCGGAATTCCGATTATTTTTTTTCAAAATTTCTAAAGTCCTAATTCCGTCGGAATCCCATCGGAAATTCTTTGGAATTCCGACGGAATTCCGATTAATTTTTTCAAAATTTTTAGAGTCCTAATTCCGTCGGAACTTTGTCGGAATTCCGATTATTTTTTTCAAAATTTCTAGAGTCCTAATTCCGTCGGAACTCTGTCGGAATCCCATCGGAAATTCTTTGGAATTCCGACGGAATTCCGATTAATTTTTTTCAAAATTTTTAGAGTCCAAATTCCGTAGGAACTCTGTCGGAATCCCATCGGAAATTCTTTGGAACTTCTATGGAATTCTGACGGAGTTCCGACGGAATTCCGATTAATTTTTTTCAAAATTTTTAGAGTCATAATTCCGACGGAATTCCGATAGAACCACCAGGTGGCACTTTCCGGGGAATCTTTCCAAGTGGGATTTATTTAATAATCAAAATAAATAAATAAATTATTATTTATTTTACTTATTTAATGTCCAACTACTTGGTTTTATCATGTCCAACTACTACGGCTTTCGAAATACCATGTCCAACCTATGCTGCAAATGTGCAATTTTATTATTTCATGATTTTAATTTAATTAAAACATCTATTATTATTAATTTTGTCTAATTAGTATTTTTTAAAGGTAAATAAAACGAAAATACAATCATTTTATCAATTATATTGAATTATCTTAGTACAAAACACAAATTAATTTTGAGACCTCTTCAATAGCGTCCAAGTACTGGTGCTTTTACCTTTTAAAGGAAGTATTTATTAATTCTTAAGCTTTTTGACTTATTGTTAATGTTTAAAAATTGTTATTTTGCACGTAAAATATTACCATATAATCAATTATATATATATATTATTTTATATAAATGTTGATTATGTTACAGATAAATCATTAAGAAAAAAGAAATTGCCACTTATAAAACTGAGAAATCTGGAACTACTAACTCTAACATCATCACTAAAAGATGGAGCTGATCACAATAAAATCTTTAAATGTCAATATTGTGGAAAAATTTTTGGACAACTTAGAGGGAAAAAATTGCATGAAAATAATATATGTTTTCGTAATTATAAAATAATTAGAGAGAAGACAAATTTATTGTTTAGTTGTGATAATTGTGGTCATACTTTTAATACCGAGGGTAATTTGAATTATCATAAAACTCATGACTGTGGTATTACGCATAAATGTGAAATATGCAATAAAATTTACGCATCAAGAGATAATTTAAGAAGACATAATCGATTTTTTCACGATTACTAGAAGAAAAAAAATTTGAACATATACCTACACGAAACATAATTTTTTAGGTTAAGAATCATGTCAAAATTTTTATTGATAATAAATTGAAAATAATTCAGTCGAACATCCGAATTGTGACACTTTGAAGGGAATGGTAGCTTTTTTCGATACAAGGCAGGGAACTAGAATATAGAAAAAAGCAGGGCGAGGCAGGTGGGAAAAATATAAAGATATGGCATATTTCGAACGTTCTACTGGAATTCAAGTGGAAATATACATGCGCTTATTCTAAACTAACCTTTAAGTTTAAATCCAACATATTTTTGTCAATTAAAATAAATTCTATTATTCCTCTGTGAACAAATATTATAATTGAAAGTGACAAATATTTTCCATATTAAAATAAAACTTACAAACTGTGTTTGTACCATAACTAGAAATTTTATTTTTTAAACATATTGTTTTTAAAAAAAACATTTTTAACATTTCTCTCTATTTTAAACAAGACAAAACAACAAGTAAAAAATATTGCTTTTTTTATTGTAAATATCTATCTGTAAAAATATTAAAAATTTCATATAAAAAATTTGTACATTTATTTATAGCACCACTACCACTACAATTTACCGAATTTTGAGACTTATGAATGTCAATGTCTATTGTATGTCTTTTCGTATGAAATGCCATGGCCAGGCCAAGTGAGGCAGCGCCATCTACATTGATACTAAAATTTTGGAAAATTTTCAACAGCCTTTTCTTGAAAACAAGAAGGTAAAATGCTTTTTCCTTTATGGATAATTGATTATTGGCAAGATATACACCAGCTAAAACTTTTTTTGAGTTAAAATAATAAAAAAAATTTTATGTCGATAAATTAAATATGAGCACTTTTTTCACAAAAACTGTAACAGTACTTTCTCAGAAATTACAATCAAAAATGCAATTTCCATTTGGAAAATTAATAAACGCTAAAAAATACACGACCTAAGATTTACCAATCACGAAAATAACAAAAAAAAGTATTTTAACATAACATATTTTACTCATTATGACAGCCGTTTGGCAGGTTATATATGTCACCAGACGTTTCGCGGTTTTGCCGAAAGGAGGAGATTGGCGCTGTTGCTAACCACCTGAAATACATAATCTACCAAAGGGCTGTCACAATCAGTAAAGCAGTATCAATATGTTAAATATTTAATAAAATTTTTTTTTGTTATTTTCGTGATTGGTAAATCTTAGGTCGTGTATTTTTTAGCGTTTATTAATTTTCCAAATGGAAATTGCATTTTTGATTGTAATTTCTGAGAAAGTACTGTTACAGTTTTTGTGAAAAAAGTGCTCATATTTAATTTGTTGACATGAAATTTTTTTTATTATTTTAACTCAAAAAAAGTTTTAGCTGGTGTATATCTTGCCAATAATCAATTATCCATAAAGGAAAAAGCATTTTACCATCTTGTTTTCAAGAAAAGGCTGTTGAAAATTTTCCAAAATTTTAGTATCAATGTAGATGGCGCTGCCTCACTTGGACCTGGCCTTAAAGACGAATTTTCATTTTTCGAATTAGAATTTGACATAATTTTTTTGAAAACAAATTTTAATGTATCGAATTTTTCTTAACCAAATTTTTATTAAAAAAGTTTCTAATTTAATCGAATATTAATTTAGCAGAATTTTCGAATTTTTAAATGACCGAATTTCCAGTTCAGTGAATATTCATTCCGAAATGACCGAAATTGAAAATGTTCGATCAAACATAACCTAGAAAACGATTTCGTCGCGTTTTTTAAAATTGTCTAATCGTAAAATAATCAAAAAAATTGTGATTCTTTTTTTTTTTAATTCGTGACAAAATCTTTCTGTCGGTTCTATGTTAGGTCAAATGAAAATTCGACGTTTCAAGAATTCTATCAAAATAAAAATTCGGACAAATGAAGATCCGATGAATTGTAAATTCTGGCATTTAGAAATTCAAAAAACTAAAAATTCCGTTAAATGAAAATTCTGCTAAATTATTATTTGGTTAAATTAGAATTTTTTTTAATTAAAAAGTTGGTAAAGTGAAATTCTGTAAAAATAAAAATTCGTCACCTAAAAATTTTAGTTAAGTAAAAATTAGTTTAAAATAAAAATTGTGTCAAATGCTAATTCGAACAATAAAAATTTGTCTAAAAAAATAATATCAAATAAAATTGTTTAAAATCTGTTACATCAATGACAGACGTGGTAAATTATTCAGAGTTGTATGTTGGGTTGCCTACTCTTCAGGAGGTCAACGTTATCTACTCTTGTGTAACTTTGGTTGCCTAATATACAGGGATAAATTTACTTTTATTAACAAATATTTTCATTTTTTTTAATTATACATATTTTTCAGTTTTGACCCATTTGGAAATTTTTCTCTTTTTTTCTTTTATTTTAAATAGAAAATAATTTTTTTTTTCAATAATCTATGTAAATATAAAAATGGTATAACAATTTGAAACGCATGGAGAATCGAACTCTGGACCTTTGGAACCGAAACAACATACAGTGCTGCTTTTTAATTAAGATTATATGTATAGAGAAAAATTTATTTTTTACCAAATATTCCATTTTTTTGTATTAACACAATTTTTTATTTCAACCAAAAAATTTTTTTTTAATTAAAATAAATATTTATTTAATAATAATAATAATAATAATAATATTAATAATAATAATAATAATATTAATAATAATAATAAAAATATTTATTAATAATAATTTTTTCGAACCAAGAAAGAATTTGATTGCGTCCAATAAATTTTTAGTTGATTCAAACAAAAGTTTAATTAACTATATAGCAATGGAATCTTATTTAATGAAAAGAAATAAACAAATTAATATTTCACTTTTTATTAACAAAATAAAAAAAATAAATTATAATAAAAATTAATATCTACTTGGTAATTTTTTTATTAAAATAAAATATATTATCATGACATAATTATAGGTTATGTTTTTAATAAAAAAATAAAAAAAAAATTATAATTGTCAAAAAATTAATACTTGCATCAAAATTTTGTTACTATTATATTAAACTACGTTTAAGAACCGAAGTAATTGAAGTGTCCCGGGATAAAGTGACGGCTCACTAGAATTTTTTACCCCTTTCCTCAACTCGCGTTTCTCAATCTCTCATTTTTTTCAAAAAAAAAGAAACACCAACCTATTGGAATATTTTTCAAATTCTTTTTCAAACACAATTTATTTTTACTAAAAAAAAAAAAATATTTTCAAAAAAAAATATTTCGAAACTTTTTTTTTATTTTCAAATTTTTTATGTTATAGTGCAAATATTAATAACACTTTTAGTTGTTATTTTATATTTTTACAATTAATGTATTGTTTTTTAATAAAAAAATTTGATTTCAAAATAATTGTAGAAATATTTTAATAATTTTTTTAAATTTTTTAATTAGAATATAATAATAATAATAATAATAATAATAATAATAATAATATATGTTAATATTATTTTGAATTTATATTTATTTTAATATAGTATATATTTTGTATTTTTTTTTATTTTTATAAAAAAATACAGCCGTAAGAAAAGCATTATTTGCACTACTATAGAGTTTACATTAAATGGAATATATTTAAATAAACATAAACAATGCATTAAGGGTAGGTCAAAGTCGAATCAATTTTTACATAGAGCTTCAATGGGAAAAATCGCATCGACTTTGACTTGCCCTTAAGTAAAATATATTAACAAAAAAAAAAAAAAAAATATTGAATGAAAATTTGAAAAATATTAATTTCTTAATTTTTTTTAAGAATATAAATTTTTATTTAATTATTATATAATAATAAAATGCTTGGTCTGTCCTTCTGTCCTAACTTGAAGTTGGCCTTTTCTGATTTCTTGTGTTTTTTGAATAGTAATCTTATGACGTGTCAAATTTTGACAATTCTTTTTCTCATTTTTGCCAAAGTTGTATAATTGTGTTTCCAAATTTCGGAATAAGTTTCATTAAAATTCCAAATTTGAAAATTCAATTCACGAAGCTGAAGTACACAACGTTTACCAACGAAAATTTTTTTAAAGTTGTATATTGATTCAAAAATTGTATACAAATACAAAAAATTTATGATGAGAAAAAAGATGCGCCAGGAAATTTCGTACAAGATAGTAATTTGAAAAAAATTTATTTTTAAGGTACCAGGGGCCAACGAATACCTATTAAATATTAATTATAAAAATGCAGGCCTCGAATTAACTTAAAGACACAAAAAAGTCGTTTTAGTCGATTTATATTCCAAAAAAAAGTGGATTTGTTTTTTCATTTTAACAAAAATATTTTACAGATTTTTAAATAAAAATTTTTTTTTTTTTTTAATAATAATCCTTTTCGAAGGGTTAAAGTTGAAGTTTTTAGAAATAATTAAATTTCAAAAGATATTGTTAATTTTCAAACAATTATTAAATTTTACAGAACTAAAAATAATTTATCAAACAATTTTTGGAAAACATTTTTTAAATTTAATTGAATTTTCAAAGATTTTCACTAAAAATTTATTAGAAAATGCGGACAAAATACAATAATTTGAAAATCATTTTTAATTGAAAAATGGTTTTAGATAGTTGAATTTTCAAAGAATATTAATAAAATAGTTCAAATAATAATTGAATTTCCTTAGAGTTATAATTGAAATTATTAAATTTCAGAAAAAAAAATTTCGATGGAAAATTGTAGAAATAATTAAATTTTAGATGCTTTTAAATTCAAATTATTGCAAATTCAATTAATTTTGAATTCAAAATTTGGAAAATAATTAAATTTCAGTTTAAATTTTGGAAAATAATTGTACTTTAGTTGAATTTTAGTTGATTTTGAATTGAAATTTTCGAAAATTATTGAATTAAAAATTTGGAAAATAATTGAATTTTAGTTGATTTTGAATCGAAATTTTCGAAAATTATTTATTGAATTTTAGTAGATTTTGAATTGAAAATTTGGAAAATAATTGAATTTTAGTTGATTTTGAATTGCAAATTTTGAAAATAATTGAATTTCAATTCAAATTTTAAAAAATAATTGAATTTTTATTGATTTTAAATTAAAAATTTTTAAAATAATTGAATTTCAGTCCATTTTGAATTGAAAATTTTGGGAAATAATTGAATTTTAATTGAAATTTTGGATAATAATTGAATTTAAGTTCAATTTTTAATTGAAAATTTGGATAATTAATTTTGAATAGAAATTTTAGAAAATAATTGAATTTTATTTCATTTCAAATTTAAAACTTGATAAATAAGTAAATTTTAAATTGAAAATTTTGGATAATTATTGGATTTTTAATTGATTTTGAATTAAAATTTCGGGTAATAATTGAATTTTAGTTTATTTTGAATTAAAAATATTTAAAAATTAATTCAATTTTATTGTGATATTTTTTTTTAAATTATAAACAATTGTTAAATTTCATAAAAATTTTAATTGAAAAATAATTTTGATATAATTGAATTTGTGATGTATTTCATTAAAATTATTAAAAATAATTAATTTAGTGAAAAATCATTTTAGTTCAAAATTTGTTAAATAATTGAATTGAAGAAGATCTACATTTTTTACTGAAAATATGTATTTTATTTACATTTTTTTTCAAATCTAAAAAAAATGTCGCATTTTATTAAAAGAAGTCGATAAAAGTCGTATTTTTGAAAAAAGTCGGAAAAAGTCGTATAATCCGAGGCCTGTATTATAATTTTCATTATTATTATTTAATATGTAATAATATTCTAATAAATTAAATTATTATTGATAATATTAATCTTTAATTTCTTTATAACAAACAATTAAATACCCAATTAGGCGCGCGTTTAATTTTGCTAGTATAATCATAAAAAAAAAGTTTAATAAAGAGTAATATTTCAATAACTTGTTTTTTTAAATTATAATATAATATCAATTTTTATTTTTAACAATTTAAAATTAATATATATCTAAAACAATAATAAAATTAAAAAAATAATAACAAAAAAAAAATTGGAAAATTAAACTCAAAGTGTATAATTTTTCTACCTACGGCCCTGACGTCTTTCGCCGGTGTGTATATAGTCTGCGCGGGTGGTAGAAGGGGTTTAAATAGGGTGGGGGGGCGCAGCGCAGTCGGCGGCGCGGGAGAAGTGGAAAACCGGGAAAGAGAAAGAGAAAAAGAGAGAGAGAGAGAGCGCGAGAACAAGAGAGCGAGCAAAGGCAACGAAGGAAGAATCCACAACAAAATCGCTTTGCACCACCGAAGCAAGTATCGCCATCACGTTGTGCCCCCTAGTGTCTTTTTCCGCTACGCCACCACTCTCTCTCTGTGTGTGCTGTTTTCTTTCCGAGGCAAACGGTTGAGTGACAGCTGCCAAACTTCAATTCAACGTATAATACATGCCACGATTCTTGGAATTTTACTACGCGAGTGTTTTTTCATCTCTTCAAAATAACGAAAAAACTTGACAGTGTGTCTTTAATTCAAATAGTGGTGCTTTCTTTTCATGAACCTTGGCACTGGCTTTTACAAGTGTGTGTGTGGAATTTTATACTAGTGTGTGTGCTTTGATTTGTGGGTCAGGCGATGGTAAGGTAATGATAATTCCAGGATATTTTCTAATACATATATTTTTTTTTATATTGAGAATAATTTTTTCAATTATATTATATAAATAAGAATAATTTAAAAAAAAAACAATCGGGTATTTAAATTTCAATCCGGAAGTTATATAGGCCATGTGCAAAAGTTTTGACAGTGGTTTGTTTTGATTACTAAAGATGTGTTTTCTTCGTGTTATAGTGAATATAATCTTTAAAATTCCAGTCGCAGAATGTTCGATTTTCTGCTTCTCTTCTTCTTCGTCTTCTGTCTTTCTCTCTCTCTTTCTCTCTTGTTCTTTTTCTCGTTTCCTTCTTCCCATGCTTAAAACCACTGCACGTTAATTAATGTGCGTGTCGACTTGATTTCTATTTTGTTTTGGCTCCCTCGTCCTTTTTCTCGCGCAGCTGAATGCTTAGTATGCGTAGGCGTATATATGTATGTATGTGACAATGACGTACACACGGCATTGAAACCATTTCTTTTGATGTGTTCAAACTCGATTAAAAAACTTTCTCCTATATATATATATATTGTGACCGCCGCGCACATTCTCTATCTCTCTCGCTCTCTCTCATGAATTTGACACATTTCCCGCGTGCAAGTTCAAATCTTGGGATTATGGTAGGTCACGTGTGCGCAATTTCCATTCAATAATCGCTGATTATATTGGCATTACTTTTTTTTACCAACTTAAAACCAAGGTCAGAATTAGCAAATTTTTTTTTAGGTTATTATTATTATTATTAATATTATTTATTACATTTGTTAAATTAAATATAAGAATTATTATATATTTTATTGTTTTTAATTTTTTTTTTCTATATATATTAATGATAATAGTTTTCATGTGATTGTTGATCTTTAGAGAAAGTGTAATGTATTTAATTAAACATATGTACATAAAAGAAATGGAAAAAGAGCAATTAAAGAGTTCTAATTGAGGTCTTTTTTTTAAATATGAATTAAACATTATTATAATTATTTTTTAATTTGTTGTTTATTTAAATGAAAATTTTGAGAAAAATAAGTTTCCGTGTATATAATAAAAACAAGTTTGTTATTGTTTGTTTTTCATAGACTTTGTTTTCATTACATATTTCGTATTTTGATACAGATGTTTTCTCTTTTCGTAAATATATTTCTTTATATTTTATCATTCATTATTAGTACCATAGTTCATAATTAAAAATACTAATTAACTTTTAATTAAAAAAAAAAAAAAATTTTTTTTTAAATTTTAAAAATTTTTTTAATTTTTAAAAATTTTTTTCAGTAAATTAAATAATAATTAATATTAATAATAGTAATAAATAATAATAATAATAATAATAATTACTATTATGCAGTTACTTCTGTTTAACAAGAATATAACGAAATTTTTGAATAAAAATAGGATTTTAAAAAATGTCCCTCTTCAAAATAAACTCTCATGTCCATTTAATTGAATTATTATAATTTTATAGACAGTAATATTTATCCAATTATTGCCTTTCTCTTTTTCAACTGTATTCTATACACAGTATATATATATATGTCTACATGGTTCTTGTGTGTATAATTTTTTTTTTTTTTTATTCATATTTCTTTAAACTGAGAGAAGTATCTAATATATTCTATTGATACAAAACAGTTACAAATATATGTTTTTACGATAATAAATTAACATTTCAAAACAAAAAAAATATAAAAAGAAAAAAATTTGGAAATTTTTTTCTCCTCTTTAAAATCAAAAAAGTCTAATTTTTTTTTTTCAATCAAAACATAAATAATAATAATAATTATTTTCTTTTAAAAATTATAAATAAAAATAATTAATAAAAAAAAGGGTGAAAATAAATAAAATGATATTTCGACTTTTATATTATAAGAAAAAAAGAGACTAATCGATTTATTTTTAAATTCTAATAAATAAGTAAATTTAATTAGAATAAAATTTTTCAAAGTAAAATGAAATTTTTTTTACCATTCAAATTCAAAATTTTATCAAAATTCTCAATTTGGATAATTTTTCATAAGATTTAAAAAGAAATATTTAAGTAATAATTTATAAGAAAATAATTATAAATAATAAAATATTTATTAACTAATTAAATTTATTAAAAGTATTTAAAAAATTGAATTTTTTCATTTCTTATTGGCACTATATGTGTTTACAATAAAATTTATTGATTTAAGAAAAAATAAAAAAAACATAATTTGTAAAAAAAAGGAAATACAGTAATAACAAGAAAAGATTAGTTAATGTAAAAAATAAAAAAGAAATAGTTTAAAGAACAAAAAAATAAAATGATTAAACAAAAACGCAAAAAAGGTGACCCTATCTTTTCTGTAACATGAAGGCGACAATAAATTTATATATAGTAAAGGCGCTAATATTTGCATTGAAAAAATCGATTTTACAGAAGGAATATTAGAAAAAAATTTTTTTCCACAAGAATTTACATTTGCCAAAATTTCTTAAAACGTCGAATTTTCATTTGTTCGAATAATTAATAATAATTTCGTTGATAACTTCTGATTGTTTTAATTTAAAATTAGAGCACAAATTTTTTTGACATTTATTTGAACAAATGAAAGTTCTGTAAAATAAAAATTCGTC
Organism: Leptopilina boulardi; assembly: GCF_019393585.1. Lineage (NCBI taxonomy): Eukaryota > Metazoa > Arthropoda > Insecta > Hymenoptera > Figitidae > Leptopilina > Leptopilina boulardi. Next base: position 1,210,832 of record NW_026137665.1, on the reverse strand, counting down.
GTTTTAAGAAATTCAAACAAATGGAAATTTGTCTAGATAACAATATTCATTCTACTATATATTCTTTCAGTAAAAAAAATTTTTTTTAATCAAGTATTCTGTCAAACTCAATGTAATACAAATTCGGCTAAAAATAAATTGATTCAGAATAATTAAATATTATTATTATTATTATTATTATTATTATTATTATTATTAATTCTTCTAAATAAAAATTCTAACAATTTAATTTTTACGAAGCTGAAGTACACAACGTTTATGATAAACGATTTTTAAAGAAATAATTTTTTTAAATGAAAAATTCTATAATTTTTTGCTTAAAAAATATGTTTTTATAATTTGTTGATTAATGAAATTTATTTAATTTACAAGAAATATTTTTTAGGCAAAAAATTATAGAATTTTTCATTTTAAAAAATTATTTCTTTAAAAATCGTTTATCATAAACGTTGCCCACTTTTGCTTCGTTAATTTTTGAACTTCTTCCCTTACAAATAATTGACTACTTGCGCAGTACCGGCGTGATATTGGTATACCAGTACTGTGCCAGTAGTGAACTATGTCAATTTCTAGATAGGGTTCATGTATCTCAATCCAAGTCCTGTAAAATATAAAAATAAAAAAAATATAAGAGAATTGAGAATAAAAATTTTCAATAAAAAGTTTATTCCTCTGATATATATAAAAATTATAATATATGTTTTTGAGAAACAATAATTCATATGTATATAGGCAGTCTAATACTCAATGTACCATGATGAAATTCTTTTTTCTTTAAATATATATATATATATACTCTATTGTCTCTCATTCTTCTAGCGAATAACAAAAACAACTGTCAGTACCGCGAACTCGTTAATTCTTTTTAGAGAGCACGGTGAAAAGTTTGTCGAGTTTCACAAGAATAAGAAAGATCTGCTTAAAATCTTGTAAAAGTACAATATATATATATATATATTTGTTCTCTCTATTTTTTTTTAGTTTTTAGGTTAGTTTAAAAGAAGTTAGTTTTGTATAAAAAAAAAATAATATTTTTCAATAATAATAATAATAAATTCCAAGATTTTAAAAGTTGAGTCATTAGAGAGGAATTCGACCTTGTTGGAAGAAGAAATACTCCTTTTTATACTGTTTGATAAATTATTTTTACTATTTTTTTTTATTATGTTTATATATACTACTGCCCTAAAATGGACGTACATAAACTTAGCGAAACAACTTCAAAAACCAAAAGTCTTATATAGACCAAAATTTGCCGCTTTTTAGTCGCTAATTAGTTGTGAAAAAAAAAATTTTGTCGCTCTTCAATTTTTTTTAAAATAGGGTGCTTTGCTAAGTTTACATAAAGTTAGCGAAGCACCCATTCTAACTCCGTTGTTTACAAAGATTCACAAAATTCTTCTTGACAGAAATTTGCCGTTTTTTTGCCGTAACAAGACCAAATAATTCATTTTCCAAAAACCCAAAAAATTAATTAAAAAAATTAAAAAAAAAAAATTTTTTAATTTCAAAAAAAAATTTTTTTAAATTTAAAAATAAAATTAAGAAAAAAATTTTTATACGAACTGTAAATGAATGTAAATTAAACAACTGCAGATGAATCACATAAGTACAGTAAAAAAAATGTAATTCATATAGAAAAAGAAAAACTTATTTGTTAAATTTTACATTAAACTAAATTAAATTATTTCATAAGAATTTAAAATCTATGCAAGAGAAAATACGTAATCATAAATTATAAAAAAAAATTAATCAACTACTCATACGAAGAACTACTCAAGCAAAAAAAAATATTCTTAAAAAAAATTAATTTCATTACCTCATTTCACTTACATATAACTAACTACAAAACTTTCATTAAAAATGTTAATTGTTATTAAAAATCAATTTTTTACTTCATTTTTGACGTTAACTTTTTTAAAACAGTATTTATCAATTTTAATTTGTCACGACAAAATCGAAACCAAATGAAATGATCTTAATAGTCAAAGCGACAAATTCCCCAAGTAAAATTTTCATTATAAAAGATTAATTGTTAATAAAAATCACATTTTCAATTTCGTTTTCGACTTAAAATTTGTTTAATCAATATTTATCAATTCTAATTTGTCACGACAAAATCGAAACCTACTTGAATACACTTAAAAGTCAAAGCGACAAATTCCCCAATTAAAATTTTCATTAAAAAATATTAATTGTTAATAAAAATCACATTTTCAATTTCGTTTTCGTCTTAAAATTTGATTAATCCATATTTATCAATTCTAATTTGTCACGACAAAATCGAAACCTACTTGAATACACTTAAAAGTCAAAGCGACAAATTCCCCAAGTAAAATTTTCATTAAGAAAAATTAATTGTTATTAAAAATCACATTTTCAATTTCGTTTTCGTCTTAAAATTTGATTAATCAATATTTATCAATTCTAATTTGTCACGACAAAATCGAAACCTACTTGAATACACTTAATAGTCAAAGCGACAAATTCCCCAATTAAAATTTTCATTAAGAAAAATTAATTGTTATTAAAAATCACAATTTCAATTTCGTTTTCGACTTAAAATTTTTTTAATTCGTATTTATCAATTTTAATTTGTCACGACAAAATCGAAACCTACTTGAATACACTTAATAGTCAAAGCGACAAATTCCCCAATTAAAATTTTCATTAAAAAATATTAATTGTTATTATTAATCACATTTTCAATTTCGTTTTCGACTTAAAATTTTTTTAATCAATATTTATCAATTTTAATTTGTCACGACAAAATCGAAACCTACTTGAATACACTTAAAAGTCAAAGCGACAAATTCCCCAATTAAAATTTTCATTAAAAAATATTAATTGTTATTATTAATCACATTTTCAATTTCGTTTTCGACTTAAAATTTTTTTAATCAATATTTATCAATTTTAATTTGTCACGACAAAATCGAAACCTACTTGAATACACTTAAAAGTCTAAGCGACAAATTCCCGAAGTAAAATTTTCATTAAAAAAAAATAACAATTAATATTTTTTAATGAAAATTTTACTTGGGGAATTTGTCGCTTAGACTTTTAACCCAGACAGCACATAACATTGCGGCAATGTTGCGGCAATATTGGTGGGCAAGTTTCGCAATATTGCCTTGTAACATTACAGCAATGTTGCCACAACATTAAAATGTCCCACCTTGCTCAATATTGCACAGTAAGCTTGCCACAAGGTTATGTCAAGGTTGCACCACAAGCTTGCAGCAATGTTGCACGGTAACATTGCCACAAGATTGCTCGGCAAGTTTGCATCGTAAGATTGGTGTAAGGTCGAATAGTAAGCCAGCTGCAAACTTGATGCTACAGAAAATTCTCGCCGTAGGCCATTAAAATAATTTTTTCTTCCATTAAAAAATAGCTAGATTTAAATGTTTTAATTCCATTTTTTATCCTATCTTTAATTTTTTTTAATTGAACAATTAAGTAAAATAAAATTTAAATTATGGATATTTCCTTTTTTGAAGTGACGTTCAAATATTATATAGCCAAAAAACTGACAATAAATGTAAGAAAAGTGCCTTCGGCGAGAATTTTCTGTAGCATTAAGTTTGCAGCTAGCTTACTATTCGACCTTACATGAATCTTACAGCAAGCTTACGATGCAAACTTGCCGAGCAATCTTGCGGCAATGTAACCGTGCAACATTGCAGCAAGCTTGTGGTGCAACTTTGACATAAATTGTGGCAAGCATACTGTGCAATATTGAGCAGGGTGGGACATTTTAATGTTGTGGCAACATTGCTGTAATGTTACACGGCAATATTGCGAAACATGCCCAGCAATATTGCCAAAACATTGCCGCAATGTTATGTGCTGTCTGGGAAGTGTATTCAATTAGGTTTCGATTTTGTCGTGACAAATTAAAACTGATCAATAATGATTAAACATATTTTGAGTCGAAAACGAAATTGAAAATGTGATTCTTAATAACAATTAATATTTTTTAATGAAAATTTTAATTGGGGAATTTGTCGCTTTGAATATTAAGTGTATTCAAGTAGGTTTCGATTTTGTCGTGACAAATTGAAATTGATAATTATTGATTAAATATATTTTGAGTCGAAATCGAAATTGAAAATGTGATTTTTAATAACAATTAATATTTTTTAATGAAAATTTTAATTGGGGAATTTGTCGCTTTGACTATTAAGTGTATTCAAGTAGGTTTCGATTTTGTCGTGACAAATTAGAATTGATAAATATTGATTAAACAAATTTTAAGTCGAAAACGAAATTGAAAATGTGATTTTTATTAACAATTAATCTTTTATAATGAAAATTTTACTTGGGGAATTTGTCGCTTTGACTTTTAAGTGTATTCAATTATGTTTCGATTTTGTCGTGACAAATTAAACCTGATCAATAATGATTAAACATATTTTGAGTCGAAAACGAAATTGAAAATGTGATTTTTATTAACAATTAATATTTTTTAATGAAAATTTTAATTGGGGAATTTGTCGCTTTGACTATTAAGTGTATTCAAGTAGGTTTCGATTTTGTCGTGACAAATTAAAATTGATAAATATGGATTAATCAAATTTTAAGACGAAAACGAAATTGAAAATGTGATTTTTATTAACAATTAATATTTTTTAATGAAAATTTTAATTGGGGAATTTGTCGCTTTGACTATTAAGTGTATTCAAGTAGGTTTCGATTTTGTCGTGACAAATTAGAATTGATAAATATTGATTAATCAAATTTTAAGACGAAAACGAAATTGAAAATGTGATTTTTAATAACAATTAATTTTTCTTAATGAAAATTTTACTTGGGGAATTTGTCGCTTTGACTTTTAAGTGTATTCAAGTAGGTTTCGATTTTGTCGTGACAAATTAGAATTGATAAATATGGATTAATCAAATTTTAAGACGAAAACGAAATTGAAAATGTGATTTTTATTAACAATTAATATTTTTTAATGAAAATTTTAATTGGGGAATTTGTCGCTTTGACTATTAAGTGTATTCAAGTAGGTTTCGATTTTGTCGTGACAAATTAAAATTGATAAATACGAATTAAAAAAATTTTAAGTCGAAAACGAAATTGAAAATGTGATTTTTAATAACAATTAATTTTTCTTAATGAAAATTTTACTTGGGGAATTTGTCGCTTTGACTATTAAGTGTATTCAAGTAGGTTTCGATTTTGTCGTGACAAATTAGAATTGATAAATATTGATTAAACAAATTTTAAGTCGAAAACGAAATTGAAAATGTGATTTTTATTAACAATTAATCTTTTATAATGAAAATTTTAATTGGGGAATTTGTCGCTTTGACTATTAAGTGTATTCAAGTAGGTTTCGATTTTGTCGTGACAAATTAAAATTGATAAATATTGATTAATCAAATTTTAAGACGAAAACGAAATTGAAAATGTGATTTTTAATAACAATTAATTTTTCTTAATGAAAATTTTACTTGGGGAATTTGTCGCTTTGACTTTTAAGTGTATTCAAGTAGGTTTCGATTTTGTCGTGACAAATTAGAATTGATAAATATGGATTAATCAAATTTTAAGACGAAAACGAAATTGAAAATGTGATTTTTATTAACAATTAATATTTTTTAATGAAAATTTTAATTGGGGAATTTGTCGCTTTGACTATTAAGTGTATTCAAGTAGGTTTCGATTTTGTCGTGACAAATTAAAATTGATAAATACGAATTAAAAAAATTTTAAGTCGAAAACGAAATTGAAAATGTGATTTTTAATAACAATTAATTTTTCTTAATGAAAATTTTACTTGGGGAATTTGTCGCTTTGACTATTAAGTGTATTCAAGTAGGTTTCGATTTTGTCGTGACAAATTAGAATTGATAAATATTGATTAAACAAATTTTAAGTCGAAAACGAAATTGAAAATGTGATTTTTATTAACAATTAATCTTTTATAATGAAAATTTTAATTGGGGAATTTGTCGCTTTGACTATTAAGTGTATTCAAGTAGGTTTCGATTTTGTCGTGACAAATTAAAATTGATAAATATGGATTAATCAAATTTTAAGACGAAAACGAAATTGAAAATGTGATTTTTATTAACAATTAATATTTTTTAATGAAAATTTTAATTGGGGAATTTGTCGCTTTGACTATTAAGTGTATTCAAGTAGGTTTCGATTTTGTCGTGACAAATTAAAATTGATAAATACGAATTAAAAAAATTTTAAGTCGAAAACGAAATTGAAATTGTGATTTTTAATAACAATTAATTTTTCTTAATGAAAATTTTAATTGGGGAATTTGTCGCTTTGACTATTAAGTGTATTCAAGTAGGTTTCGATTTTGTCGTGACAAATTAGAATTGATAAATATTGATTAATCAAATTTTAAGACGAAAACGAAATTGAAAATGTGATTTTTAATAACAATTAATTTTTCTTAATGAAAATTTTACTTGGGGAATTTGTCGCTTTGACTATTAAGTGTATTCAAGTAGGTTTCGATTTTGTCGTGACAAATTAGAATTGATAAATATTGATTAAACAAATTTTAAGTCGAAAACGAAATTGAAAATGTGATTTTTATTAACAATTAATCTTTTATAATGAAAATTTTACTTGGGGAATTTGTCGCTTTGACTTTTAAGTGTATTCAATTATGTTTCGATTTTGTCGTGACAAATTAAACCTGATCAATAATGATTAAACATATTTTGAGTCGAAAACGAAATTGAAAATGTGATTTTTATTAACAATTAATATTTTTTAATGAAAATTTTAATTGGGGAATTTGTCGCTTTGACTATTAAGTGTATTCAAGTAGGTTTCGATTTTGTCGTGACAAATTAAAATTGATAAATATGGATTAATCAAATTTTAAGACGAAAACGAAATTGAAAATGTGATTTTTATTAACAATTAATATTTTTTAATGAAAATTTTAATTGGGGAATTTGTCGCTTTGACTATTAAGTGTATTCAAGTAGGTTTCGATTTTGTCGTGACAAATTAGAATTGATAAATATTGATTAATCAAATTTTAAGACGAAAACGAAATTGAAAATGTGATTTTTAATAACAATTAATTTTTCTTAATGAAAATTTTACTTGGGGAATTTGTCGCTTTGACTTTTAAGTGTATTCAAGTAGGTTTCGATTTTGTCGTGACAAATTAGAATTGATAAATATGGATTAATCAAATTTTAAGACGAAAACGAAATTGAAAATGTGATTTTTATTAACAATTAATATTTTTTAATGAAAATTTTAATTGGGGAATTTGTCGCTTTGACTATTAAGTGTATTCAAGTAGGTTTCGATTTTGTCGTGACAAATTAAAATTGATAAATACGAATTAAAAAAATTTTAAGTCGAAAACGAAATTGAAAATGTGATTTTTAATAACAATTAATTTTTCTTAATGAAAATTTTACTTGGGGAATTTGTCGCTTTGACTATTAAGTGTATTCAAGTAGGTTTCGATTTTGTCGTGACAAATTAAAATTGATAAATATGGATTAATCAAATTTTAAGACGAAAACGAAATTGAAAATGTGATTTTTATTAACAATTAATATTTTTTAATGAAAATTTTAATTGGGGAATTTGTCGCTTTGACTATTAAGTGTATTCAAGTAGGTTTCGATTTTGTCGTGACAAATTAAAATTGATAAATACGAATTAAAAAAATTTTAAGTCGAAAACGAAATTGAAATTGTGATTTTTAATAACAATTAATTTTTCTTAATGAAAATTTTAATTGGGGAATTTGTCGCTTTGACTATTAAGTGTATTCAAGTAGGTTTCGATTTTGTCGTGACAAATTAGAATTGATAAATATTGATTAATCAAATTTTAAGACGAAAACGAAATTGAAAATGTGATTTTTAATAACAATTAATTTTTCTTAATGAAAATTTTACTTGGGGAATTTGTCGCTTTGACTTTTAAGTGTATTCAAGTAGGTTTCGATTTTGTCGTGACAAATTAGAATTGATAAATATGGATTAATCAAATTTTAAGACGAAAACGAAATTGAAAATGTGATTTTTATTAACAATTAATATTTTTTAATGAAAATTTTAATTGGGGAATTTGTCGCTTTGACTATTAAGTGTATTCAAGTAGGTTTCGATTTTGTCGTGACAAATTAAAATTGATAAATACGAATTAAAAAAATTTTAAGTCGAAAACGAAATTGAAAATGTGATTTTTAATAACAATTAATTTTTCTTAATGAAAATTTTACTTGGGGAATTTGTCGCTTTGACTATTAAGTGTATTCAAGTAGGTTTCGATTTTGTCGTGACAAATTAGAATTGATAAATATTGATTAAACAAATTTTAAGTCGAAAACGAAATTGAAAATGTGATTTTTATTAACAATTAATCTTTTATAATGAAAATTTTACTTGGGGAATTTGTCGCTTTGACTTTTAAGTGTATTCAATTATGTTTCGATTTTGTCGTGACAAATTAAACCTGATCAATAATGATTAAACATATTTTGAGTCGAAAACGAAATTGAAAATGTGATTTTTAATAACAATTAATATTTTTTAATGAAAATTTTAATTGGGGAATTTGTCGCTTTGACTATTAAGTGTATTCAAGTAGGTTTCGATTTTGTCGTGACAAATTAAAATTGATAAATACGAATTAAAAAAATTTTAAGTCGGAAACGAAATGGAAAATGTGATTTTTAATATCAATTAACTTTTTTAATTCAAATTTTACTTGGGGAATTTGTCGCTTTGACTATTAAGATCATTTCATTTGGTTTCGATTTTGTCGTGACAAATTAAAATTGATAAATACTGTTTTAAAAAAGTTAACGTCAAAAATGAAGTAAAAAATTGATTTTTAATAACAATTAACATTTTTAATGAAAGTTTTGTAGTTAGTTATATGTAAGTGAAATGAGGTAATGAAATTAATTTTTTTTAAGAATATTTTTTTTTGCTTGAGTAGTTCTTCGTATGAGTAGTTGATTAATTTTTTTTTATAATTTATGATTACGTATTTTCTCTTGCATAGATTTTAAATTCTTATGAAATAATTTAATTTAGTTTAATGTAAAATTTAACAAATAAGTTTTTCTTTTTCTATATGAATTACATTTTTTTTACTGTACTTATGTGATTCATCTGCAGTTGTTTAATTTACATTCATTTACAGTTCGTATAAAAATTTTTTTCTTAATTTTATTTTTAAATTTAAAAAAATTTTTTTTTGAAATTAAAAAATTTTTTTTTTTTAATTTTTTTAATTAATTTTTTGGGTTTTTGGAAAATGAATTATTTGGTCTTGTTACGGCAAAAAAACGGCAAATTTCTGTCAAGAAGAATTTTGTGAATCTTTGTAAACAACGGAGTTAGAATGGGTGCTTCGCTAACTTTATGTAAACTTAGCAAAGCACCCTATTTTAAAAAAAATTGAAGAGCGACAAAATTTTTTTTTTCACAACTAATTAGCGACTAAAAAGCGGCAAATTTTGGTCTATATAAGACTTTTGGTTTTTGAAGTTGTTTCGCTAAGTTTATGTACGTCTAAAATGGTAATTAGTGAAAATTTCAAGATGCATTAAACTAAAATTAATTTGAATAGAATTTTCATTTGGTAGAAATTCTCTTCTATTAATCCAAACTTAAAATTCCGTTATAACCGAATTTTCATTTGTTTGTACTAATTTTTAGTAGATTTTTTATATTACAGAATATACTTATATATATAACCAAATATTTACTTCGCAGAATTTCTATTTTATCGAATTTTTATTTGTCAGAATTTGTATATTTTTTTTGAATTTTCTTTTAACATAATAGCCGCTTAAACGAATTTTTATTCAGCAGAATTTCATTACATAGAATTTTCTTTTTTAGACAAATTTTCATTTGTTCGAAATTTCGAATTATTATTTGAATGGCTGTTATGTTAAATTAAAATTCGGACCCTACGGGAATCGAACCCCCGATGCAGTAGCAAATCTAAAACCTAACCTCTTAGAGCGCTTTAACGACCACGGCTATCATAATTATTATTTGAATACTTCATTCGACCTGTCTAATTATTACTATAAAGTATTTGTCTCTTTAATTATTTTTTCTTTATACTCTAAATTTGAATTAGTTAAAAGTAACTAATTATCAGTAATATCGTGGCTCACTTTTTGCTTTAGAAATTAGTGAAAAAATAACCATCCGGCAACTCAATACGTAGCTGAAGTATACGCAACGTATATATAAACGATTTTTAAAGAAATAATTTTTTAAAATGAAAAATTCTATAATTTTTTGTCTAAAAAATATTTCTTGTAGTTTTCATTAATCAACAAATTATAAAAAAATATTTTTTAGGCAAAAAATTATAGAATTTTTCATTTTAAAAAATTATTTTTTTAAAAATCGTTTATATAAACGTCGCGTACTTCATCTTCGTACTCAATTGTATTAATGGTATTAATTAAAGTTTCACTAAAATTTCAGTTATTTTTACATAACCTAAAAATGAATTTAACTAATAATTAGTTATTTTTAACTAAATGATTAGTAGAAATACTATTTAAATTAGTGACTGACTTTTTTAGTTATTTTTTACTGATTCAAATTTAAAGAGTAAAATGACTATAGAAATTTTTTTACCTATATGCATCTAGTTACTTTAACTAGAACTTTTTTTCAATGTAATATTTTACTAAAAATTAGTTGAAAATTTCTAAAAATTTGAATTAGAGAACGAATTCTCACTAATTTAAAATAGTATTAAAACCTGAAGAATGTTATTTAAGGATATAAACGCAAATTCGAGCAACGCAAGAATAGCGGAACCGGAAAGTGGAACACGAC